>NC_086447.1:97388448-97728448 GCF_028390025.1 Pseudophryne corroboree
AATTACACAGATCTCAGACTAGCTGCTAGCAAGCTTTCTAATGAGAACTATCAGACATGGAAGTTTAAAGTAGAAATGCTATTAACCAGAGATGATTTATGGGATGTTATAAATGCAGACAGACCTGAAGGAGAGGATCAGCAGTGGATTAAGAAGGAAGACAGGCAAGAGCCACTATAAGTTTACTGGTGGAAGATGAACAGCTTATACACATAAGACAAGAGAGTACAGCTAAAGACATGTGGACAGCATTACAGAGAGTGCATGAAGGATCAAGTTTGAACAGCAAGCTATTCCTATTAAGAAAATTATACCAAATGAGATTTAATAAAGGCAAGACAATGCAAGAACACATCAGTGCACTACTAGAGATAACCATACAGCTCAGGTCAATGGGAGAAGAAATCAAAAGCAACCACATAGTAGCTATCCTCCTGTGCAGTTTACCAGATACATACAGTGCACTAATAAATGCACTAGAAATGAGACCTGAAGCAGAAATCACACCAGACTTTGTGAAGAACAGGCTCATAGAGGAGTATCAACGCAGAAAGGAGCTTACAGAGTGCAATACTGAAAGTGACACAGAGAAAGCACTTAAAATGGCGGACACTAAGCCACACACCAGGGAAACAAGAGCATGTTTCAGATGCAAGAAAGTGGGTCACCTGAAAAAAGATTGCACCATATGGAAGACAGAGCAGCACAAACCACCAGAAAGATTACACAAACAAAGAGCCAAAGCCACACTTACAGATACAGGAGCACACAATTGGAATGGAACATTTAAAGCGACAGTAACCCAATTGTCAGAAAAGTGGTATGTAGACTCAGGAGCGACTAGTCATATGACAAATAACAAGGACTTCTTTACTGAACTTGATTTGAACCATAAAGAAACAATCTACCTAGCAGATGGAACAAATATCATTGCAGAAGGGAAAGGGAATGGTCAATTCCTATGCTCCAAGGGTAATGGCAGCTATGCAGAAATACCCGTAACAGATGTGCTATATGTTCCCAAGCTTGAAGGAGCACTGCTATCAGTAAAGAATCTAGTAGAAAAAGGACTTACTGTAAAGTTTCAGAATAATAAGTGTTTTATCCAAAATGGAAGAGAAACGCTAGCTACAGCCAGAATAAAAGAACATTTATACTGTCTGGATATCGCAGCACACAGAAACACGCTGACTGTATTCACAAGTGGCATAGAAGATTAGGACACAGACACCCAGATTGCATAAAGGAAATGCAGAGGAGAGACCTAGCCAGGGATCTCAAAGTGTCAGACTGTTCGGAAATGATGAAGTGCCAATGCTGCATAAAAGCAAAAGCAACAAGGACGACAATTCCTAAGAAAAGTGAAAACAGAGCTTCCAGACCACTAGACCTGGTACATAGTGATGTATGTAGACCTATGAAAACGCGAACCGTAGGAGACAAAAGGTATATGCTGACATTCATTGACGACTACTCCAGGTTCACAGTCACTTATCTAATAAAAAGTAAAGATGAAGTCTTAGAAAAGCTGCAAGACTATGTGACCATGACCAGAAACAGGTTCAAGAGGAATATGCTAACTCTTCGCAGCGACAATGGAGGCGAGTTCACAGGACAGAAAATAGAACGGTACTTAAGAGGACTCGGTATTGAGCATCAGAAGACAGTACCATATACACCAGAGCAAAACGGTGTATCTGAGAGGAAAAACAGATCACTAACAGAAATGATAAGGTGCATGCTTACAGATTCAGGACTACCTGATAAATATTGGGGTGAAGCAGCAGCAACAGCCACCTATCTTCAAAACAGACTACTTTCCAAAGCAGTAAGGAAGACACCATATGAGCTGTGGCACGGTAAGAAACCCAGCTTAAAGCACATTAGAGTTTTTGGATGCAGAGCCTTCGTCTACATTCCCGCTGAAAAACAAAGCAAGTTGCAGAACCGAGCAGAAGAGGGAGTTCTAGTCGGCTACAGCGAACATTCAAAAGGCTACAGAATCTTAAATCCAAGAACTGGAAAAGTAGTTATAAGCAACAGTGTGACATTCATAGAAGAAACACGAGATGATGTCATAATTCCAGTAGACTCTACTGAAGAAGAAAGTACTGAATCCAAAGAAACAGATGAAGTAGAGATCACTCAAGAAGTTGAAGTACAACACAAGACAAATACCAGCGACACTCGTGAGAGTACATCCGAGGGGGTGAGACGCTCTTCAAGAGAAAATAAGGGAAAAGCACCTGCACGTTTATCTTACAAAGCAAAAGCTATTAACATACAAGAACCTGCATCATGGGAAGAAATTGCTAATTTTTCTGAAAGAGAAGCACAGAAATGGTTAGGAGCCGCAAAAGAAGAAATGGAATCAATGGAAGACAATCAGACATGGACATTGACCAGACTACCAGTAGACAAAAAGGCCATAGGATGTAAATGGACTTTTAAGGTCAATATGATTCTGAAGGAAAAATAGAAAGATACAAGGCAAGACTGGTTGCTAAAGGATATTCACAGAAATTTGGAGAAGATTATGATGAAACGTTTGCTCCAGTTGTGAAGCACACTACCATTAGAACCTTTCTCCTAACAGCAGCCATAAAGGGTATGCAAGTGAAACATTTCTATGTAAAGACTGCTTTCCTACATGGTGAACTAAAGGAAGATATATACATGGAACAACCACCAGGCTTCGTGAATTCTCAGAACCCAGATCATGTATGTAAACTTAACAAGAGTATATATGGTCTTAAACAAGCAGCAAGAGCATGGAATACAAAGATAAATGGAGTTCTGACAGAAAAGGGATTCATCAGAAGCAAAGCAGACCCATGTCTCTATACAAAGTTGATAGAGGAAAGATGGTTCTATGTATTGATTTACGTGGACGATTTGCTAGTTTGTTTTGAACAAGAAGGGGACGAAATTGAATTGCTACAAGAACTAAACCGTCAGTTTGAAACAAAAGACCTCGGCCACATAACGCATTACTTGGGAATGCAAATCTCAGGAGAAGATGATGGAACATTCACACTAAGTCAGAAATACAAAATTCAGGAAACCATTGAGGAATTTGGTATACAAGATGCAAAGACAGCAATCACTCCTATGGAGACAAGATATGAAAAGGAACCAAATGATCAGAGCAACCTGTTACAGGCTAACCATCTATACAGAAAAGCCATAGGAAAATTGCTATACATTGCAACCGTCACCAGACCAGATATCTCCACAGCAGTCGGGATTTTAAGCAGAAAAGCCTCTAAACCAACCAAGATGGATTGGAATGCAGTTAAGAGGGTAATTCGTTACTTAAAGGGAACGATTAACAAGAAGCTTAAGCTCTCAGCAAACACAAGTCACAAGTTAACAGGATATGTTGACGCAGATTGGGCTGGAGACACAAGTGACAGAAAATCCACAAGTGGATATCTATTCTCTATCAGAGAAGGATTAATCAGCTGGACAAGCAAGAAGCAGTCTACCGTAGCACTATCCTCTACAGAAGCTGAATATATCGCAGCAGCTCACGCCAGTCAAGAAGTGGTATGGTTAATGCAACTACTATCAGACCTAGGAATGCCTCAAGAAGAACCTATCAAGATATATGAGGATAATCAAGGATGCCTGCATTAGCGCAAACAGAAAGAGTGAACCCAAGAACCAAGCACATTGATGTCAAGCATCACTTCCTGAGGGATCTACAGGAACAAGGTCTTATAGAGTTGAACTATTGCCCAACAGAAGATATGACAGCTGATATCATGACTAAGCCTCTTACCAGAGAGAGACATTGGAGACTTACGTCAAAGATGGGTCTAACTGAAGAAACCCAGTCTGTTGAGAAGGGGTAATGAAATATGTACAACAGACTATGGGTTTGTTTATATGCATGTAGTTACCGTACAGGGGCAGCAGATGGCGCTGTATACTTACAGAGGTGTATTGTTTGTCTGCTGTATATGCATGTACTTGTTTGTCCTTCCTCCTCACGTGTGTGTTCTAGAAAAGTCTCTGAGGAAAGGAGGTGAGCTGAGCAGCTCATGTTACTGACATGTTTAAGTTAAGAAGCTGTTACTGAAACCTGTTGTTATATTGATCCTGGTACTCAGTACTATATAAAGAAGATATACATCTCAAGTCTCGTTCTGTCTGAATACAAGGTAACTCCTGAGGTGATCCTTTATCTATAAGACCTCCTGCTGCACACCTATGGTATCAATCCATCGCACTATGCCAACACGGGCATACTGTCTCAGCGCCGGAACACATTTCTACATTTCCCCCTCCTTTTTCCTTTGTAGTCTCTAAAAAGGCCTCCTCTATGTCCAGCATCCGTGGTTCAGGGAATTCCAAGGTCCCTCCAGCAAGGTTGTTTTTCGAGGACCAGCCTGGACCAACTGTGACCCCACATCCTTCTTCCGCGGGCCCCAGGCTCCTCTTCTTTGTACCTCCTGACCTCAATCTGCGGATCCTCTGGGGGAGTGGTGACTCATCATGGCCACGTACTGTAGGCCACAATGCTTTGGATTGACTGCCGGATCGGCACCGAGTTCAAAGCGCCACGCTGCCCGACGCTGTACTTTGACGGCTGCTGGGGACAGACACACCGCCCCAGCGCCAGCCACCGACGCACCTTGCAGGGGATGCAGATCCCCTGCACTCCACCGCTGCAGCCCCATCAGCTCTGGGGACATATACACTGCCTCATTGCTTTCTGCCACTTTGTCTTGCAGGGTACACAGGTCCCCTGCACGGCACACTGTCCCAGTGCCGGAACACATTTCTACAGTACTGGGAAAGGGGTGCATGGTCAGAGGCGGAACTAGTGGCGATGCTAGGGGGCACAAGCCAAAATCTTGCCTAGGGCATCATATTGGTTAGGGCTGGCTCTGGGAGACAAGATGGGAAAACTAGAGAGGCAGCTACTGTGTGGTTACAGGAACACAACAATAGCAGTGTTTTAGTGGGGTAAACTAGGTATATGGGAGATGTGGGATGCAAGAAGCTGGCAGGTAAATGAGGAATGTGCAGTAACAGTGAATACAAAGAATTGGGTCAAACAGGCACCAATAGAGGGGGGCAGAGAAAACATGCAGATAAAATTGGGAAAAACATGGGCAGACCAGACAACACATACTGTAATGGTAAAGAGTGTAATTGAAACATGATTTGTCCAGGTGCAAAGTTATAGTATAGTTACTGCACCCTAGAGAGCAGCAACAACATGGACTTTCCTTGTAATCAATCCATCACTCAAGGATAAAGCTCAAAGTGGGATAATCTCACTGGGCCCAGACATTTGAGAAGGTAGAAGATCTATTCTCCAAGCTGGAGCAGAGAAGTGACATAACTTAAAGACTCGCATACTATACCATAATCACCAAAAAGTCACAATGCTAACACTTATACCCAGGGGTGGCTTAAGCGGTGAGTTTACCCCAGGCACAAATTTGTGCACCGGACATTTTTCGGGTTTTGTGTTTTGGTTTTGGATTCGATTCCGCGGCCGTGTTTTGGATTCGGACGCATTTTGGCAAAACCTCCCTGAAATTTTTTTGTCGGATTCAGGTGTGTTTTGGATTCGGGTGTTTTTTTTACAAAAACCCCTCAAAAACAGCTTAAATCATAGAATTTGGGGGTCATTTTGATCCCATAGTATTATTAACCTCAATAACCATAACTTCCACTCATTTTCAGTCTATTCTGAACACCTCACACCTCACAATATTATTTGTAGTCCTAAAATTTGCACCGAGGTCGCTGGATGACTAAGCTAAGCGACCCAAGTGGCCGACACAAACACCTGGCCTATCTAGGAGTGGCACTGCAGTGTCAGACAGGATGGCAGATTTAAAAAATAGTCCCCAAACAGTACATGATGCAAAGAAAAAAAGAGGCGCAATGAGGTAGCTGTGTGACTAAGCTAAGCGACCCAAGTGGCCGACACAAACACCTGACCCATCTAGGAGTGGCACTGCAGTGTCAGACAGGATGGCACTTCAAAAAAATAGTCCCCAAACAGCACATGATGCAAAGAAAAAAAGAGGCGCAATGAGGTAGCTGTGTGACTAAGCTAAGTGACCCAAGTGGCCGACACAAACACCTGGCCCATCTAGGAGTGGCACTGCAGTGTCAGACAGGATGGCAGATTTAAAAAATAGTCCCCAAACAGCACATGATGCAAAGTAAAAAAGAAGCGCAATGAGGTAGCTGTGTGACTAAGCTAAGCGACCCAAGTGGCCGACACAAACACCTGGCCCATCTAGGAGTGGCACTGCAGTTTTCTAGCGAGTGGATGAGTGCTTCCATCCTCATGTGAAGCTGAACCACTAGCCATGAACATAGGCCAGGGCCTCAGCCGTTCCTTGCCACTCCGTGTCGTAAATGGCATATTGGCAAGTTTATGCTTCTCCTCAGACGCTTTTAATTTTGATTTTTGGGTCATTTTACTGAACTTTTGTTTTTTGGATTTTACATGCTCTCTACTATGACATTGGGCATCGGCCTTGGCAGACGACGTTGATGGCATTTCATCGTCTCGGCCATGACTGGTGGCAGCAGCTTCAGCACGAGGTGGAAGTGGATCTTGATCTTTCCCTATTTTACCCTCCACATTTTTGTTCTCCATTTTTTAATGTGTGGAATTATATGCCAGTATCAATAGCAATGGCCTACTACTATATATACTGCGCACAACTGAAATGCACCACAGGTATGGATGGATAGTATACTTGACGACACAGAGGTGGGTAGAGCAGTGGCCTACTGTACCGTACTGCTATATATTATATACTGGTGGTCAGCAAACTGTGCAAAACTGAAATGCACCACAGGTATGGATGGATAGTATACTTGACGACACAGAGGTAGGTAGAGCAGTGGCCTACTGTATCGTACTGCTATATATTATATACTGGTGGTCAGCAAACTGTGCAAAACTGAAATGCACCACAGGTATGGATGGATAGTATACTTGACGACACAGAGGTAGGTAGAGCAGTGGCCTACTGTGCCGTACTGCTATATATTATATACTGGTGGTCAGCAAACTGTGCAAAACTGAACTGCACCACAGGTATGGATGGATAGTATACTTGACGACACAGAGGTAGGTACAGCAGTGGCCTTCTGTACCGTACTCCTATATATTATATACTGGTGGTCAGCAAAATTATGCACTGTACTCTTACTATATACTACAATGCAGCACAGATATGGAGCGTTTTTCAGGCAGAGAACGTATAATACTGGTGGTCACTGGTCAGCAAAACTCTGCACTGTACTCCTACTATATAATACTGCTGGTCCCCAGTCCCCACAATAAAGCAGTGTGAGCACAGATATATGCAGCACACTGAGCACAGATATGGAGCGTTTTTCAGGCAGAGAACGTATAATACTGGTGGTCACTGGTCAGCAAAACTCTGCACTGTACTCCTCCTATATAATACTGCTGGTCCCCAGTCCCCACAATAAAGCAGTGTGAGCACAGATATATGCAGCACACTGAGCACAGATATGGAGCGTTTTTCAGGCAGAGGAGAGAACGTATAATACTGGTGGTCACTGGTCAGCAAAACTCTGCACTGTACTCCTCCTATATAATACTGCTGGTCCCCAGTCCCCACAATAAAGCAGTGTGCGCACAGATATATGCAGCACACTGAGCACAGATATGGAGCGTTTTTCAGGCAGACAACGTATACTGGTGGTCACTGGTCAGCAAAACTCTGCACTGTACTCCTCCTATATAATACTGCTGGTCCCCAGTCCCCACAATAAAGCAGTGTGCGCACAGATATATGCAGCACACTGAGCACAGATATGGAGCGTTTTTCAGGCAGACAACGTATACTGGTGGTCACTGGTCAGCAAAACTCTGCACTGTACTCCTCCTATATAATACTGCTGGTCCCCAGTCCCCACAATAAAGTAGTGTGAGCACAGATATATGCAGCACACTGAGCACAGATATGGAGCGTTTTTCAGGCAGAGAACGTATAATACTGGTGGTCGCTGGTCAGCAAAACTCTGCACTGTACTCCTCCTATATAATACAGCTGCTCCCCAGTCGCCACAATAAAGCAGTGTGAGCACAGATATATGCAGCACACTGAGCACAGATATGGAGCGTTTTTCAGGCAGAGAACGTATAATACTGGTGGACACTGGTCAGCAAAACTCTGCACTGTACTCCTCCTATAATACTGCTGGTCCCCAGAATAAAGATATTTGCACTGCAGCCCCCTGAAACAAAGTGAGAGGACGCCAGCCACGTCCTCTCACTATCATTTCCAATGCACGAGTGAAAAATGGCGGCGACGCGCGGCTCCTTATATAGAATCCGAATCTCACGAGAATCCGACAGCGGGATGATGACGTTCGGGCGCGCTCGGGTTAACCGAGCAAGGCGGGAGGATCCGAGTCTGCCTCGGACCCGTGTAAAAAGGGTGAAGTTCGGGGGGGTTCGGATTCCGAGGAACCGAACCCGCTCATCACTAGGCACAATGGTAATGGCTGCCCACCTGCCTTTTTTTATTATATGTTTATTCGTTTTCAAAAACAATAGCACAGAACAAACACATTGGTCAGGAAAAAAGGACAAATGCAGTACAAAAACTGTAAATGGATCGGACCCATCATAAAAATAAATGATGCATAAAATGTACAAAAAGTGTCCAAAACAGTACCCATGACAATACAAACAAAACATGAAAATAAAACATATAAGACAAATCAGACAAAAGCAACATACAAAAAGAAAGAAGCGAAAAGGGAGGGGGAGGAGACTGGGTCAAAAGGGATGAAAAAGTGGTGACCGGTAGGAAGAGTCGGAGGTCCCATAGTTCATACGGAAAGAATTGCTATAAACATATCATCCTACCAAATGGCTTAGTATGAAACTATCAAAAGGAAACCCAGGATCATGCAACAGTTTTAAGATATGTTTGTGAGGCTTTAAATTCTAGCCAAGGGTTCAGCTCCGGAGTCACTCGAATACCGTCCATTAACAAGTACAAATTAATATGAGTGAACCATTCCTTAATGGTAGGAAGGGATGTAGACCACCAGCGAACTGGTATCATGGCCTTTGCAGCTCTGTTGACTTATTTCAATAAAGATTTTTTATAAAGGGCCGGAGAGCCTGAGTATGAATTAAGAAACCAGTAAAAGGGCGTGGAAGGGATTACAACATCTGTAATCAACCTAGAAATGGATATCACTGGATTTCCAAAAAGGCCGCAAGAAACGACAATCCCACCAAATATAGGGGGTAATTCAGACTTGATCGTAGCAGCAAATTTGTTAGCAGTTGGGCAAAACCATGGAGGTCATTCCGAGTTGTTCGCTCGGTAAAAATCTTCGCATCGCAGCGATTTTCTGCTTAATGCGCATGCGCAATGTCCGCACTGCGACTGCGCCAAGTAAATTTGCTATGCAGTTAGGATTTTTACTTACGGCTTTTTCATCGTTCTGGCGATCGTAATGTGATTGACAGGAAATGGGTGTTACTGGGCGGAAACAGGCCGTTTTATGGGCGTGTGGGAAAAAACGCTACCGTTTCCGGAAAAAACGCAGGAGTGGCCGGAGAAACGGGGGAGTGTCTGGGCGAACGCTGGGTGTGTTTGTGACGTCAAACCAGGAACGACAAGCACTGAAATGATCGCAGATGCCGAGTAAGTCTGAAGCTACTCAGAAACTGCTACGAGGTGCGTAATCGCAATATTGCGAATACATCGTTCGCAATTTTAAGATGCTAAGATTCACTCCCAGTAGGCGGCGGCTTAGCATGAGCAAATCTGCTAAAATCCGCTTGCGAGCGAACAACTCGGAATGACCTCCCATGTGCACTGCAGGTGGGGCAGATATAACATTTTCAGAGAGAGTTAGATTTGGGTGGGTTATTTTGTTACTGTGCAGGGTAAATACTGGCTGCTTTATTTTTACAATGCAATTTAGATTTCAGTTTGAACACACCCCACCCAAATCTAACTCAAGTCTATAACTTTAGTGCCTCCGTCCCTCCCAGACACAAAGCCTACTTGATCTGAGAGTATCAAATTAGGGAGTAGCAGTTTATGCCTATTGGCTATAAGTGCTGTGAACAATTTAACATCAGCATTTAGAAGAGATATGGGGGGTAATTCCAAGCTGATCGCAGCAGGACATTTTTTAGCAGTTGGGCAAAACCATGTGCACTGCAGGGGAGGCAGATATAACATTTGCAGAGAGAGTTAGATTTGGGTGGGTTATTTTGTTTCTGTGCAGGGTAAATACTGGCTGCTTTATTTTTACACTGCAATATAGATTGCAGATTGAACTCACCACACCCAAATCTAACTCTCTCTGCAAATGTTATATCTGCCTCCCCTGCAGTGCACATGGTTTTGCCCAACTGCTAAAAAATTTCCTGTTGCGATCAACTTGGAATTACCCCCATTGGGCGGGAACTAGCACATTGAGCCAGGTCTTTACTCACCTTAGTAATGACCGTAACGTGAGCTGCGCTAAATGCTGCTAACATTTTGGGCTAAAGGGAACTGTAAAGATTTTGTTATAAGAAACGGTGAAACTGTCTGGACCTGCGCTTTTGCCAGACTGTGTGTCTTTAATGGCCATCTTTAGCTCTGGAAGGGAGAGTCCAACCAGGCACTATCTTCATCAGAAAATTGAGGAAGGCCAGTGTCAAAGAGGTATCGAGCCACCTATTCCCAAAAAGAGACTAGAGTTTCGGCAGATAGAGGTCGTTAATCATTCGGATATATAAAGTGGCCTGCAGAGCTCTCGCTAATAGTTAACCCGGCTTATTACCCCACTGAAAAAAGCGGTTTCTGAAAAGCCTGTAGTCTTTCTTAATATCATTGAATAATAGGGTATTAAGAGCTGTTCTTGTCTCAGAGAGGACCTGGGGAGAAAGGCAAGATTTGTGGGTTGTCTCTGGAACTTTTTTTAACTGTTTTTTTTTTCACATTTCAGCATTAAACCCAACTGAATAAGTTTTCCCCAGAGCACACATTTGTGAGTCTTCCAGACTGTGGCCTTGAAACTTCAGGCGTCTCATTAATAACGAGGGCAAGAGGTCAAAAGGGTCACAGATACAGGGGCATGATCTGACCAAGTAATTAAGCCTATGTCAGGGGAGTAAAAAATAGTCCAGCTGGGAGTACACGTTGTGAGGCTGCAAATAAAAAAGAGTCCCTATCTCTTGGGTGCTGGAGTCGCCCGTCCGCCTAATTTTAATAATTTTATTGATTGATCATAAGCCCTCATTTGTTGAAAGCCAATTTAATAGAATAGTGAAAAAAAAAGCATTTTTTTTTTAACTATGTATACACAGCTTAGAGGGACAGTATGTGCATGTCCTACCCATGTACACCCCATTCAAGATGGCATATAGTACAGTACAGTGGAAATATTGTGCAGTTACTGGTACTTTTTGGGCTGATGTTACCAACACAAGCGTCCAAGTGCTGCACCCATACAGGTGCCACCCTTAGGCATGTGCCTTACGTGCCTAATGGAAATTCGCCACCGCTTATACTCTGGCCTGGATACGGTTATTAGGTCGACCACACTTAGGTCGACAGTCATAAGGTTGACCACTATTGGTCGACATGGTCACTAGGTCGACTTGTACTAGGTCGACATGGAAAAAGGTCAAATGCGTTTTTCACATTTTTTTTTCCATTTTTTGAACTTTTTCATACTTTACGATCCACGTGGACTATGATTGGGAATAGTAACCTTGCCCAAAGCATGGCGAGCGAACATGGGTGGTCATTCTGAGTTGTTCGCTAGCTGCATTCGTTCGCTGTGCAGCGATGAGGCAAAGAAAATGGCACTTCTGCGCATGCCTATGCGACGCAATGCGCACGTGCGATGTATAAGTACAAAGAAAGATGTAGCTTCACACAAGGTCTAGCGACGCTTTTCAGTCGCACTGGTGGCCGCAGAGTGATTGACATGAAGTGGGCGTTTCTGGGTGTCAACTGACCGTTTTCAGGGAGTGTTTGGAAAAACGCAGGCGTGCCAGGAAAAACGCAGGCATGGCTGGGCGAACGCAGGGTGTGTTCGTGACATCAAAACAGGAACTGAACAGTCTGAAGTGATCGCAAGCTAGGAGTAGGTTTTGAGCTACTCTAAAACTGCACAAAATAAATTTGTAGCCGCTTTGCGATTCTTTTGTTCGCACTTCTGCTAAGCTAAAATACACTCCCAGTGGGAGGCTGCATAGCATTTGCACGGCTGCTAAAAACTGCTAGCGAGCGAACAACTCGGAATGACCACCATGGTGCACTTAATGGGGTTCCCCGTCACTTTAGGATGAAAACGACACCAAAAAAAGTCAAAAAAATTATGTTGATGATTTTCCATGTTGATCTTGTTCATGTCGACCTATTTCAGGTGTCGACCTAGTCACTGTCAACCAATAGTGGTCAACCTAATGACTGTCGACCAAATGCATGTCGACCCTATGACCCATACCCCCCTGGCCAAATGAAAACCTTCACAGTGTTTATCTACTGAGTAGCAAATGACAATAAAGATCCGTTGAAGCTGAGTTTATGAGTAGGGGGTTACTTTTCCTGAAACCAGACCAATCCCCAGGCAAATAATCTTAGATAGCCACAAGCTGGTCCTTGGCTAACTGATAGCCCGGGATGCGGATATGTTACCAGCAGTTGGAATCCTTGTAGTCAGGATTCTGACGCCGGAATCCCGACTGCTTAAAATGCGACACACATGATCCCGACATACAGGGTCTATTACCACTCGTATATAGCGTTGTGTCAATCAGATTCTTTCTTGTACATTCAGTTTTCCACATTTCTTCCCCTGACTCTTGATAAATAATATTGGGGCAGATGTATTAACCTGGAGAAAGCATAAGGAAGTGATAAACCAGTGATATGTGGAAGGTGATAAAGGCACCAGCCAATCAGCTCCTAACTGTTAATTTACATATGGGAACTGATTGGCTGGTGTGTTTATCACCTTGCACATATCACTGGTTTATCACTTCCTTATGCCTTCTCCAGGTTAATACATCTGCCCTATTGTTTCTTTCATCGTTTTCGGCCACTTTGGGGTTTTGTCTTGGTCGGCTGGTTGGTTGGCAACGTCCTTTCCGGCATCCCTGGAACCCACACACCAACACCATCACTGTGACACACCAAATTATTTTGGGATAATCTGAACTAGTTTATTGGGATTCAGTACAATATACCGGCGGCCGGGATGCCGGCCTTCACTATACAGATGGAGCCGTACTCACCTGGTGCGGCTCCATCGCTTTCCTGCACTCCCGGCATGACTAGGTGATTCGTCCGAATAGACCTGCCGGAATGGGGCGCATCTCCGTCACGGATGCGCGCGCCACGGATAGAGACACGCAGGGCCGGTGCTAGGGCGTTCGGCGCCCTCCTGCAAAATATAAATTTGCGCCCTCCCATACTTTACATGCAGGGCCGGAGGGTTACCATGGCCTCTTGGGCCCCTGAGCTGCAGGAGATCCGTGTAAGCCTATGAATGTGAACTCTCTGACCACACACACCCTGTGCAGCGCTAGTTATGGCCCTACACACAGACAGTGCCGTAACTAGACATTTTAGCGCTGAGTGCAAGAGAGGGCATTGGCGGCCTCCCTGTATGTAGAACAGGGGCACTGCGCGCCGCAGGCGCGTGCAAAAAAAATAGGGGCGAGGCTTCACGGGGAAGGGGTGTGGCCACAAAATAATACCAATTCATATTACATATTATAGTAGTCTTTCACAACAAACATATATATTGGTAGATGCTCAATTAGCTTAGTGATATCATTCAGGTGCTCGAAAGGGAGGGGTATTTCTAAGCAAGAAAAAAAGGCATTTGTTTCCCCCAGCACCCTGAATGATAACCGTAACCAGATATAAATTCCACATGATAACAGAATTCAGAGATCTTCGTTACACATATCATGTGGCTCCTTGCTGGTTAATCTTAGACCCAGATTGGGGCAATGGAGGTGTGAGGTGTGGTGCCTCTGGACTGGCTGAGCTGGATGGCCTTAGTGTGGCATACCCTTACATTCTATTAACACTTTTCACTTATTAATTTCTTAACACTATTTCTCTATTTTAATTGCATTTCATTTTGTATCACTTTCTCTATAGCTTCGGCTTCCTAAATACTAATTTATTAACACTATAGTTTTTTCACTGGTATGCTACGCTGGGCTTTCTGGCTTATGCTGGTGTTTTGGGGTGCCACACCCTGCACCTAGATATAGCGCTAGGGACCCCAAATATACAGAGACGCCTTGATGCGGCTTTGGGGCTTATTCACACATTTGCGCAAATATGTGTAACGAAGATCTCTGAATTCTGTCATCATGTGGAATTTATATCTGGTTACGGTTATCATTCAGGGTGCTGGGGGAAACAAATGCCTTTTTTTCTATATTATAGTAGTCTCCATTATTCAAACTATGCCGCACAGCAGCGCCACTACACCAGGTAGAGCCCCTTTTACACATTACGGCGGACAGATTTCCCTTTTTACACATTACGGCAGACAGCGCCCCCCCTTTTTACACATTAAGGCAGACAGCATCCCCCTTTTTACACATTACGGCAAACAGCGTCCCCTTTTTACACATTACGGCAGACAGCGTCCCCCTTTTTACACATTACGGTGGACAGAGTCCCCTTCTTACACATTACGGTAGACAGCATCCCCTTTTTACACATTACGGCAGACAGCGTCCCCTTTTTACACATTACGGCAGACAGCGTTCCCTTTTTACACATTATGGCAGACAGCGTCCCACTTTTTACACATTACGGCAGACAGCGTCCCCTTTTTACACATTACGGCAGACAGAGTCCCTTTTTACGCATTACGGCAGACAGCGTCCCCTTCTTACACACTACGGCAGACAGCGTCCCCTTTTTACACATTACAGCAGACAGCGTCCCCCTTTTTACACATTACGGCGGACAGTGTCCCTTTTTTACACATTACGGCAGACAGTGTCCCCCTTATTACACATTACGGCAGACAGCATCCCCCTAATTACACATTACGGCAGACAGTGTCCCCTTTTTACGCATTACGACTCTGCATACAGATACACACATACATAAATACAGTATATACATAAATACAAACACACACACACACACACACACACACACACACACACACACACACACACACACACACACACACACACACACACACTTTCTCTCTCACTCTTTTTACATCCACTTACCACAGTTGTGCTGGCCAGATCATCAATAGCATGATCCTGTGTAGCTCCGCCCCCTTGGTCCGTGTAGCTCCGCCCCTTTTCGGCTGAACGATCACTGACACTCCTCTCCCTGTCACAGGGTAGAGAGGAGAAGGCTTCATGCTGCTGTGGCTGCCTGTCAGTGTGACAGGGCAGGCGCAGCAACAGCAGCAGGGGGAAACAGGACGGCGCTTCAGCTGGGATGCAGAGCAGTGAAGGCGCCTACCCTGCCCGGCGCCTACCTGCACTGCATCCCTTTGCTGAGCGGGTAGAGCCGGGCCTGGAGACACGGATGGAGACGATAGGCGCGCCCGGGCTGGTGCACCCAGGCACAGACAGAGCCACGATTAGCGTGGCTCTATCCGAACCGACAGCGGCATCCCGGCCATTAGTATGCCGGCAGCGGGGCAAACTCTAGAAAGCCCCTTACTGGCTCGCTGCGCTCGCCACTCTGCGTGCATGGTGTTTTGCATGGCTGTCGTGGAATAGCCTGTGTCGTCGCTATTCTGGCGTCAGCGTTTCACTGCTTGTCGGGATTCCGGTGTCTGTATTGTGATCGCCGGGATCCCGACTGGTGGTTATGGTAACCGCTTTCATTTATAGTGTATCTTTACTAAAGTGTGGTCTTTTAGAAGTGGAGATGTTGCCCATAGCAACCAATGAGATTCTACTGAAGATTTATTTAGCACCTTCTAGAAGATAGTAGCTAGAATCTGATTGGTTGCCATGGACAACATCTCTACTTCTGAAAACCCACATGTTAGTAAATATAGGGGTCTATTTACTAAGCCTTGGATGGAGATAAAGTACCAGCCAATCAGCTCCTAACTGTCATTTTTCAAACCCAGCCTGTAACATGGCTGTTAGGAGCTGATTGGCTGGTACTTTATCTCCAGTGACTTTATCTCCACCTGAGGCTTAGTAAATAGACCCCTTAGTCCTACGAATCAATTTTCTCTATCGTCCTAAGTGGATGCTGGGGTTCCTGAAAGGACCATGGGGAATAGCGGCTCCGCAGGAGACAGGGCACAAAAAAGTAAAGCTTTTACCAGATCAGGTGGTGTGCACTGGCTCCTCCCCCTATGACCCTCCTCCAGACTCCAGTTAGATTTTGTGCCCGAACGAGAAGGGTGCAATCTAGGTGGCTCTCCTAAAGAGCTGCTTAGAGAAAGTTTAGCTTAGGTTTTTTACTTTACAGTGAGTCCTGCTGGCAACAGGATCACTGCAACGAGGGACTTAGGGGAGAAGTAGTGAACTCACCTGCGTGCAGAGTGGATTTGCTGCTTGGCTACTGGACACTAGCTCCAGAGGGACGATCACAGGTACAGCCTGGATGGTCACCGGAGCCGCGCCGCCGGCCCCCTTGCAGACGCTGAAGAGAGAAGAGGTCCAAAATCGGCGGCTGAAGACTCCTGAGTCTTCATAAAGGTAGCGCACAGCACTGCAGCTGTGCGCCATTTTCCTCTCAGCACACTTCACACAACAGTCACTGAGGGTGCAGAGCGCTGGGGGGGGCGCTCTGAGAGGCAAATAAAAACCTTATTAGAGGCAAAAAATACCTCACATATAGCCCACAGAGGCTATATGGAGATATTTAACCCCTGCCTAACTTCAAAAATAGCGGGAGACGAGGCCGCCGAAAAAGGGGCGGGGCCTATCTCCTCAGCACACAGCGCCATTTTCTCTCACAGAAAAGCTGGAGAGAAGGCTCCCAGGCTCTCCCCTGCACTGCACTACAGAAACAGGGTTAAAACAGAGAGGGGGGGCACTGATTTTGGCGATATTGTATATATATAAAAGATGCTATAAGGGAGAAACACTTATATAAGGTTGTCCCTATATAATTATAGCGTTTTTGGTGTGTGCTGGCAGACTCTCCCTCTGTCTCCCCAAAGGGCTAGTGGGTCCTGTCCTCTGTCAGAGCATTCCCGGTGTGTGTGCTGTGTGTCGGTACGTGTGTGTCGACATGTATGAGGACGATGTTGGTGAGGAGGCGGAGAAATTGCCTGTAATGGTGATGTCACTCTCTAGGGAGTCGACACCGGAATGGATGGCTTATTTAGAGAATTACGTGAGAATGTCAACACGCTGCAAGGTCGGTTGACGACATGAGACGGCCGACAATCTATTAGGACCGGTCCAGGCGTCTCAGAAACACCGTCAGGGGTTTTAAAAAACGCCCATTTACCTCAGTCGGTCGACACAGACACAGACACGGACACTGAATACAGTGTCGACGGTGAATAAACAAACGTATTTCTCATTAGGGCCACACGTTAAGGGCAATGAAGGAGGTGTTACGTGTTTCTGATACTACAAGTACCACAAGAAAGGGTATTATGTGGGAGTGAAAAAACTACCTGTAGTTTTTCCTGAATCAGATAAAATAAAATGAAGTGTGTGATGATGCGTAGGGTTACCCCGATAGCAAATATTGGCGTTATACCCTTTCCCGCCAGAAATTAGGGTACGTTGGGAAACACCCCTTAGGGTGATAAGGCGCTCACACGCTTATCAAGTGGCGTTACCGTCTCCAGATACGGCCGCCCTCAAGGAGCCAGCTGATAGGAAGCTGGAAAAATATCCTAAAAAGTATATACACACATACGGTGGTTATACTGCGACCAGCGATCGCCATCAGCCTGGAGATGCAGTGCTGGGTTGGCTTGGTCGGATTCCCTGACTGAAAATATTTTATTCATGTAGAGCATTTAATAGGATGCATTCTATATATATGTATGTGAGATGCACAGAGGGATATTTGCTCTCTGGCATCAAGATAAGTGCGTTGTCCATATCTCCCAGAAGATGTCAGGGACACGACAGTGGTCAGGTGATACAGATCCCATACGGCAGATGGAAGTATTGCTGTATAAAGGGAAGGAGTTATTTGGGGGTCGGTCCATCGGACCTGGGGACCACAGCAACAGCTGGGAAATCCAACCTTTTTTACCCCAAGTTACATCTCAGCTAAAAAAGACACCGTCTTTTCAGCCTCAATCTTTCCTTTCCCATGAGGGCATGCAGGCAAAAGGCCAGTCATATCTGCCCAGACATAGAGGTAAGGGAAGTAGACTGCAGCAGGCAGCCCTTTCCCAGGAAAAGAAGCCCTCCACCGCGTCTGCCAAGTCCTCAGCATGACGCTGGGGCCGTGCAAGCGGACTCAAGGTGGGGGGGTAGTCTCAAGAGTCTCAGGGCGCAGTGGGATCACTCGCAAGTTGACCCCTAGATCGTACGAGTATTATCCCAGGGGTAAAGATTGGAGAGTCGAGACATCTTCTCCTCGCAGCTTCCTGAAGTCTGCTTTACCAACGGCTCCCTCCGACAGGGAGGCAGCATTGGAAACAATTCACAAGCTGTATATCCAGCAGGTGATAATCAAAGTACCCCTCCTACGACAAGGAAAAGGGTATTATTTTTCCACACTATATTGTGGTACTGAAGCCAGACGGCTTGGTGACACATAGTCTAAATCTAAAATGTTTTGAACACTTACATAAAAGGTTCAAATCGAGATAAAGTCACTCAGAGCAGTGATAGCGAACCGGAAAAAAGGGGACTATATGGTGTCCCTGGACATCAAGGATTACCTCCATGTCCAAAATTTGTCCTTCTCATCAAGGGTACCTCTGGTTCGTGGTACAGAACTGTCAATATCAGTTTCAGACGATGCCGTTTGAATTATCCACGGCACCCCGGGCCTTTTTACCAAGGTAATGGCCGAAAAGATGTTTCTTCAAAGAAAAGGCATCTAAATTATCCCTTACTTGCACGACCTAAAAAGGGCAAGTTCCAGAGAACAGTTGGAGGTCGGAAGAGCACTATCTAAAGTAGTTCTTCGACGGCACGACTGGATTCTAAATATTCCAAGAATCGCAGCTGTTTTCCGACGATACGTCTGCTGTTCCTAGGGATGATTCTGGACACGGTTCAGAAAAAGGTTTTTCTTCCCGAGGAAAAAGCCAAGGAGTTATCCGACCTGTCAGGAACCTCCTAAAACCAGGAAAGGTGTCTGTACATCAATGCACAAGAGTCCTGGGAAAAATGGTGGCTTTTTACGAAGCAATTCCATTCGGCAGATTCCATGCAAGAATTTTCCAAAGGGATCTGTTGGACAAATGGTCAGGGTCGCATCCTCAGATGCACCTGCGAATAACCCTGTCGCCAAGGACAAGGGTATATCTTCTGTGGTGGTTGCAAAAGGCTCATCTATTGGAGGGCCGCAGATTCGGCATACAGGATTTGATCCTGGTGACCACGGACGCCAGCCTGAGAGGTTGGGGAGCAGTCACACAAGGAAGAAACTTCCAGGGGGTATGGACGAACCTGGAAAAGTCTATTCACATAAACATTCTGGTACTAAGAGCAATCTAAAATGCTCTAAGCCAGGCGGAACCACTCCTGCAAGGAAAACCGGTGTTGATTCAGTCGGACAACATCACGGCGGTCGCCCATGTAAACAGACAGGGCGGCACAAGAAGCAGGAGTGCAATGGCAGAAGCTGCCAAGATTCTTCGCTGGGCGGAGAATCACGTAATAGCACTGTCAGCAGTGTTCTTCCCGGGCGTGGACAACTGGGAAGCAGACTTCCTCAGCAGACACGATATACACCCGGGAGAGGGGGGTCTTCATCCAGAAGTCTTCCACATGCTAATAAACTGTTGGGAAAGACCAATGGTAGACATGATGGCGTCTCGCCTCAACAAGAAACTGGACAAGTATTGCGCCAGGTCAAGAGATCCACAGGCAATAGCTGTGGACGCACTGGTAACACCTTGGGTGTACAAATCAGTATATGTGTTTCCTCCTCTGCCTCTCATACCAAAGGTATTGAAGATTATACGGTGAGGAGGAGTAAGAAATACTAGTGGCTCCGGATTGGCCAAGAAGGACTTGGTACCCGGAACTTCAAGAGTTGGTCACGGACGACCCGTGCCCTCTACTTCTGAGAAGGGACCTGCTACAACAGGGTCCCTGTCTCTTTCAAGACTTACCGCGGCTGCGTTTGACGGCATGGCGGTTGAACGCCAGATCCTAAAAGGGAAAGGCATTCCAGAAGAAGTCATTCCTACCTTGATTAAGGCAAGGAAGGAAGTCACCGCGAAACATTATCACCGCATTTGGCGAAAATATGTCGCGTGGTGCGAGGATCGGAGTGTTCCGACGGAGGAATTTCAACTGGGTCGTTTCCTACATTTCCTACAATCAGGATTGTCTAGGGGTCTCAAATTGAGATCTATTAAGGTTCAAATTTCGGCCCTGTCAATATTCTTCCAAAAAGAATTGGCCTCAGTTCCTGAGGTACAGACTTTTGTTAAAGGAGTACTGCATATACAGCCTCCTGTGGTGCCTCCGGTGGCACCGTGGGATCTAAATGTAGTTTTAAATTTCCTCAAATCCCATTGGTTTGAACCATTGAAAAAGGTGGATTTTAAATATCTCACATGGAAAGTGACTATGTTACTGGCCCTGGCTTCCGCCAGGAGAGTATCTGAATTGGCGGCTTTATCTTATAAAAGCCCTTATCTAATCTTCCATTCGGATAGGGCAGAACTGAGGACTCGTCCGCATTTTCTCCCTAAGGTGGTATCAGCGTTTCACCTGAACCAACCTATTGTGGTGCCTGCGGCCACTGGCGACTTGGAGGACTCCAAGTTGTTGGACGTTGTCAGAGCCTTAAAAATATACATTTCAAGGACGGCTGAAGTCAGAAAATCTGACTCGCTGTTGATACTATATGCACCCAACAAGTTGGGTGCCCCTGCTTCTAAGCAGACGATTGCTCGTTGGATTTGTAACACAATTCAACTTGCTCATTCTGTGGCAGGCCTGCCACAGCCTAAATCTGTTAAGGCCCATTCCACAAGGAAGGTGGGCTCATCTTGGGCGGCTGCCCGAGGGGTCTCGGCATTACAATTCTGCCGAGCAGCTACGTGGTCGGGGGAAAACACGTTTGTAAAATTCTACAAATTTGATACCCTGGCAAAAGAGGACTTGGAATTCTCTCATTCGGTGCTGCAGAGTCATCCGCACTCTCCCGCCCGTTTGGGAGCTTTGGTATAATCCCCATGGTCCTTTCAGGAACCCCAGCATCCACTTAGGACGATAGAGAAAATAAGAATTTACTTACCGATAATTCTATTTCTCGGAGTCCGTAGTGGATGCTGGGCGCCCATCCCAAGTGCGGATTATCTGCAATACTGTACATAGTTATTGTTAACAAATTCGGGTTATATTGTTAAGGAGCCATCTTTAAGAGGCTCTTTCTGTTATCATACTGTTAACTGGGTTTAGATCACAAGTTGTACGGTGTGATTGGTGTGGCTGGTATGAGTCTTACCCGGGATTCAAATTGCCTCCCTTATTGTGTACGCTCGTCCGGGCACAGTACCTAACTGGAGTCTGGAGGAGGGTCATAGGGGGAGGAGCCAGTGCACACCACCTGATCTGGTAAAAGCTTTACTTTTTTGTGCCCTGTCTCCTGCGGAGCCGCTATTCCCCATGGTCCTTTCAGGAACCCCAGCATCCACTACGGACTCCGAGAAATAGAATTATCGGTAAGTAAATTCTTATTTTCCCATTTGTGGCAGCAGGGATATGAGAAGCATACACTGTAACTGGATGGATGTTACATACTTCTTCATTTACTGCACATTGCTTATTGCTGGAGTAATCAGTCCTATAAACGAACTCATATATTTACAAACAGATGTGAAAAATTCAAACAACCCGTTTATATCATACAACATAACATAGTGCAGAGTTTTTCAACCTTTTACAACTTGCGGCACACTGAACAAGATTTAAATATTGCCAAGGTACATTGAAATACAATGGTGATGCATGGTGCCGTTGCGCAGTGACGTGCGGTGAGGTCAGGGCCTGGGGAGGCACTGCAGCTAAACACCCCCTTCCCCACACCGAAAAAAAAAAAGTGCAATCCCCCCACACCAATAAAACCAGCACCAGGCAGAATCAGCCAGGGGGGATAATGCCATAGCAGGGGAGACACTCAGTGTGGGGTCCCCCTGCCATGCCATTAAACACCCCCCAAACCAGTCAGGCCAGGGCTGGAATTCCTCGGAAAGTGGGGCCCCCAAAAAATCTAAATGGAGTCCCCCCTCCCGAGCAACAACCAGCACTGGGCTGATAGCCCAGTGCTATGCCCCGCACCCCTGGTGGCGGTGGGTGCGGGGTTCATTGTATGCCAATACTGTTCTTTACAGGTGGCCTACAGATCCCAGCAAGCCTGCCCCAGCATGCTGGCACTTGGAGAACCACAAGTGCCAGCATGCCCGGACATAAAGGGCCCGCTGGCACCTGTAGTCCACCTGCAAAGAATAGTAATATTGTTCTTTACAGGTGGCCTACAGGTCCCAGCAAGCCTGCCCCAGCATGCTGGCACTTGGAGAACCACAAGTGCCAGCATGCCCGGACATAAAGGGCCCGCTGGCACCTGTAGTCCACCTGTAAAGAAAATATTGGAAAAACACCACTACACATTCTTTAAAAAATCCTTTATTAAACTGGGTCTTCACCTGGGGGCGGCGGCCTTTAAGCTCTTTTGCATGGCCGCCGCCTTCCCAGGGCTTTCGGCGTCTTCACATGGGGGGTCGCCACCTCCCCAGGGCTTCTGGGGTCTTCCTCCGGCGTCTTCACCTGGTGGGCGGCGGCTGCTAAGCTCTTTTGCATAGCCGCCGCCCATCCAGGACTTCCACGACGTCTTCACCTGGGAGGCGGCGGCCTTTAAGCTCTTTTGCATAGCCGCCGCCCATCCAGGACTTCCACGGCGTATTCAGTCTTCAGGAGCTCTTCTCCGCTCCTACTCCGCCGTCGGACTGACAGCCGCTGCCTCGCGCTGACTTATATAAGTCAGCGGGAGGGGGCGGGGCGATGACGCGGCGAGCCATGATTGGCTCGCGGCGGCCATCTTGAATTTAAAATATGACACTGAGGCGCCATTTTTGAAATGGGTACTGCTTCCGCTGCCAAACTCTGCACAAGGGGCCTGAATGCCGCGTCCCGCCGCCGCTACCGCCGCCAGCACCTCCGCCGCCAGCACCTCCGCCGCCCGGCCCGCCGCATCCCGCACCTCCGCCGCCCGCACCTCCGCTGGTACCGACGCCCACACAGTGATTGACAGCGGATCCAGTGATGGATCCGCTGGCCAATCACTGTGGCTTCACTCACAGGGTCGTGCTTTCATAGGTTGAAAGCACGTCCCTGTAGGAAAGCGGCACCACTAATGGTGCCGCTTTCCCATGTTATTTCAATGGGCTTTTCCTGCCCATTGCTAGGCCCCGCCCGCGCCCGCCCCCCATACCTTTCCCAATCACTACGGGAGGCACCACGATCGGTGCCTCCCAAACTGATTTTCACACATTAATGATAGGTAAAATAATAAAGAAGATACTTATGTGTCATAAGTATCTTCTTTGTATTATTTTACTCATTAATGACAGGGGAGGCACTGCCTCCCCTGCCTCCCCTGACTGCACGTCCCTGCCGTTGCGTGTCCTAGGATGTCCTGTCACATCTTCTCCATAGCTAACGCCTGAGCCACATCTGAGTAAGCCAGAAGAGCCCAACACTGCCTGGGCCCAAAACTAGAACCACTAAACCCACCAGTATTGATCGTTCCAGGGCATCAGTAGCGGCAAAACACTGACGGGCCTGGCTGTTCTTCTATGGCGACACACCTGGAGACTGCTCAGGGCACACTAGTGTGCCACGGCATAGTGGTTGAAAAACACTGACATAGTACATTGTAATTAGTTCATCTTATGCAGGCAGCTTGCACATAGTCAGTATAAACTATGTATGCAATAGATTACTAATACCTAAAGACATTAGTACGTTGGGTGTGGTATAGAAGTTAGACAGTTAAAAGCTAGACAATCAATAGGTCGACAGCACATGGTTGACAGTCAAAAGGTCGACAGGGTCAAAAGGTTGACACCCCAAAAATGTTTTTCTGTGTTATTTTGTGTCTTTAAACATTTTTTACCCAAATTTGTTGAAATTCGTCCCCTCGTGGTCTCACTTTGGTCGCACGCTTCGGGCTCGCCACAAGGTTACTAAAGGTAATGGTTTGTGACATGTAAATGAGGCAAAAGTTGTAAAAGCATGAAAAAATACTAAAAACCGTGTGTTGACCTGTTGACTTTTTGACTGTTAACCTTTAACCCTGTTGACCTTTTGACCCTGTCGATCTTTTGACTGTCGACCATATGGTGTCGACCTAATGACTTTCTATCTATTAACTGTCTATCCAGACATTGCAACCCATCTACGTTACTGTATGTGAATAAGATGATTTTAAAAATAATATTGTGACGCAGACCAAAGCATTACGGGGCTGACGCACAGCTGGAAGTAATCGGGTGTATTTTGTACACATCTCAGGACTACCCATACTTGTATAACTGGTTTGCTGATAGTCATCATCATCATCATCATCATCATCAGCGTACACTTGCACCTGACTTGTAGTATGTGCTAAAGATAAAAAGACACCAAGCAGGGATCTTTACACTGAGTCAGGCCCAACTAAAGGCCTCAACAATTTTTTTTATTACAACTGCCATGTTACAATCCAGCTCTGTCTTCAGATTTCATGTATAGATGAGCTCAAAAACGCATATGACTTATTTGTAGAACATGTGCAGTGAGATATCACGCAGTGCTGCTGAGAGGGGTGGAGGTGACGGGGGGGCACACTTTATGCTGGCCTGTTGGAGGAGTCTAGTGGGGGTCCGTGTCCACCCCCCCACACCTCCATAACTTGCACCAGCACTTCGGATACGGAGAGAGAAGAGACTGCTGCTGTGTGATGGAGAGAGGCTGCTGCGGCAGCAGTTAGTCCTCTCTCCTTGCATGATGTGCTGGGGGTGAAGGGGGAGCAATTGCACTTGCTTGCCCCCCACCCCAGATCTGCCCCTCTTAGCAGCCACGGCGCCCCCTTGTGCATACTGTCTTTTAAATCTGTTAGTAAGGAGGGGGCCTGGCCACACTTCCCAAAGTTTGCCATGCCATCTCCCAGTAACGGGGCCTGGCAGAGGTGTCAGCAACTCTGGTAACTAGTATATTGGACTGGTATCAGAGGCGTAACTAAGGGGGGTGGAGCAGGGCACGTGCCCGAGGTGCCGCAGCAGGCCCAGCAGAGGGGGGCGCTGCTGGCCAGGGTATCATGCCCTCCCCACCTATTGCGCTGCTGCCGCCCTCCCGCCCACTACCATTGCGCAGCAGTATGCAGCTCCGTGCCTCCCTCCTACATGTGCTGCTGCTGTGGGGGAGCATGACCGCAGTGTCAGCGCCACGCTCCCTGAGCTCGACAGGCAAGCGGGCTCCTCTTCTGACTTCTACCGTCCTGGATCAGCCGCTGCGCAACTCTGCCTATCCCCGTCCTTCTCCCGCATCTCCTCCTCACGCCTCCCGCGTCTCCTCCTCCCAGGTCTCTGCCTGTCACCCTCCTTCCGGTCTTTGGCTAGCACCCTCCTCCCGCTTATCTAATATCCCCCCATGACCGCTTAATGTTTTGCTGGGCTGTGGGGACTGGAAGCCTTCGAGAGCCCTGCAAATCTCGGATCGCCCAGCTTGTGAGACCACGGAGCTTACTTTCGACCTGCAGGAACTGTAACTGCTCTCCAGAGCACCTCTCCATATTATGCTGCTGCTGAAATCTCTCTCCCCAATGCCTCTCTCCCTTACGCTCTCACCCCCTATATGCCAATTTCTCCTCATGCTCCTGTCTCTCAAGCCCCCTCTTCTCTCCCTCCCAATGCCCCATCTCTCTTCATGCCTCATTTCTCTGCATGCCCCCCTTGCTATCTCTCCATGTCCCCCCTCTCTCTCTCTCCTCACCCCCCTCTCTCTCCCTCCATGTCCCATCTCTCTCTTCCCATGTCCCCCTCCTGTTTCTCCCCATGCCCCCCCACTCCATGCATCTTAATCTCTCTATCACCATGCCCCCCATCTCTTACTATGCCCCCCCCCACTCCATGCATCTTAATCTCTCTATCACCATGCCCCCCATATCTTACTATGACCCCCCCTCTAAAAATCCTGCTTTTGCCACTGACACACACAGAACACAGACACATAAAACAAAGAGGGGGGATGGGGAGACAAAGAGAGGCATAGAATAAAGGGGGAGGGGCACACACTTGGGCACAGAATGAAAGGGAGTGGGGGAGACAGACAGAGAGGCCAAGAATTGGGGGGGCACAGGGAGACAAGAATGATGGGGGAGACAGCACAGGGGGAGATAATGGTTTGGCTGAGAGACAACGCAGGGCGGGAGATGATAGTGTGCAGAGAGACGACGCAGGGGGAAGTGAAGGTGTGCTGAGAGACGAAACGGGTTAGGTGATGGTGTGCTGAGAGACGTTTCAGGGAGAGGTGATGGTGTGGTGAGAGACGACGCAGGGGGCAATGATGGTTTGACTGGGAGACAACGCAGGGGGTAGGTGATGGTGTGGCTGAGAGACGCAGGGGCAGAATGTGACACAGGTAACACGAGTCTGGTTGAACCGCTGTTGTATGCTGCTGACCTTGTTAACATTCCTACACAAACAGGCATCTTCTGGACAATGTGATCTCCTACATGAATAGTGAATACCGACTGAAGATGCTGTCTACCTTAGAGAACACATATCTTCAGAGGTTCCACATTGTGAGAAACCATCATATAGGTAAGGTGCATGTGCATTGAAGAGAATGTTCCCAGTGTGACAAGAAACAGGTGGCATGTCATGTTGACACGCCCCATTTTTAGTGGCCACGCCACCTATGTTGAGTGACCATGGCCATTTTTGGGGCGGCGTGCGCACATAGCTTACAGTGCAAATCTTGGGTGGAGGGCGCCATTCATAATCTTGCCCTGGGCTCCAAAAACCCTTGTTACGCCTCTGCCCGGTATATGTGGGGTCATCTCAGTGCCCCCCACCACTCCATCATGGCTTCCCCCCCTTATTACAGAACCCCAGATCCCATAATTATCCCGGTGGTCGATCCTCATCTTCCAGGCCTGTCTCATCTCCATCGCAGTGGTACAGACCTATTTTCAATCTGCAAGCAAGACCAACCAAATGTTAAGAGCAGGGCCCTGCTGATACCCCAAGGTCCGATCGTGGGTGCGAGCCATACAAGGTATCTACTTAGAATTCTGGTACAATAAAATTTTTGTTAATGTTTGTCATATGGAATTTTTCAGTAGCAACAACTGTGCGAAAGCTTGAGTTACACTAAAATACCAAACTTTATGACAAGTTGGTGGTGGGAATAAATGACTTTTCCTTGCAGCATTGTTAAAAGCGGGAAAGAGCAAATGATGAGGTCAAGAGGTCCACCACCTTGGGAAGGTTGCAGGATGATGATACTGTATACTGTAACAGCAATGAATTCATAATAAGGAGCCTAGAAAAGGAAGATGGCATATGAGCACACCGCAGGGATCTAACCCTCACTCAATTCCTACATTTAAAGGTCTGTTATAAATAATTCAATCAAAACATACAGTACAGGTGCAACATATTTCAGGCTGACGTCTGTGTCTGGATCTGCAAGAAGTTGGAAATATACAACCCTAGTGGCAATGAGCAGATGTTTGGAATAATGTATTATAATGTGATTGGAGGAATTATTACTGGAATGTGGTTACTACTGAAGCCTGCTCCAAATGTTTCCAATTCTACTTTACATTTAAAATATGTGGATTTCTCGACAGCAAAAAGTACTGTCTGTTATTCTAGTTATCATTTACAAATCCCATTGGCCAGTGACTTTGGGTAGTGAAGGGACTGAATTTTACAGCTAAACCCCCAGATTTAGGGGCATCACCCTTTCTACATAACTTTCCTTTGGCTGGGCTGGGGGCATGGACTTTTAAATGTACTTACCAGACAATTACGTAAACGTGCAAATAAAAATGAATGTTTTATGATACATAGATGCACCTGTCTTGCATGCAGCAGATAATTCTCTTTCAAGACTGATGGCCACTTACTTAAATGGCATTGAATTAAATGTCATTATCTCATAGCCTGATTAAGGGGGGGGGGGGGGATGCAGGGCATACTGTACTCCAGGGCTCCCTTTATCAGGGGGACACTCGGCCAGAGGACACTGACATCACTAGCTTTCCCTCTTAAGTAGCAGCAGAACCAGCAGCCAGAATGCAAGCAGGACAGTATGCAGTGCAAGCAGAGACACAGGAATATCATGTTTCATGAGCTACCGACAGAGCTTTCTGACCAGAGGAGAGATAGGTGGGTGTAGAGACCTGTAAATGACACAGGGATCGCAGCTTCTCCTCCTCCCGCTTGGGTGTCTGAGTCCTGCGTAACCTGTTATGCAACTAAACCATTTTGGTCCAGAGATAGAGACGCACACAGAAAGTCCTCCAGAGTCCTCACCCAGTGTGTAAGCAGTACAGAGGCTGCTGCTATTCTTGCAGGATGCAGTCAATTTACCGAAAATCAAAATCCCGATGGTCAAAATACTGACAACCATTGACCGACGGTCAAAATCCCGACAAGGTCAACAAGTCGACATGAGTTTTTCATGATTTTTTAATTGAAACCGACTTGTTCATACTTTACCATCCCAGTGGACCTGGAGGGGGAATATTATAGTGCATGGCGAGCGCACGTGGTATACTTATATGGTACCCATGTTGACCTATGTCAACATACACACCAAAAAACAATGAAAAACTTGTGTCGGCTTTTTGACCTATCAACATTTTAAATGTTGGTATTTTGACCTTGTCGGTGTTTTAAATGTCGGGATTTTGACCTTGTCGGGATTTTGACCGTTGGTCAATTGCTGTCAGGATTTTGAATGTCGAGATTTTGATTGGAGGTATTTCATACTGATCCCATTCTTGCATGTGACACAATAAATTATTTAATTTTTTTACGTATATTTTAAGGTTACGTTGTCTTTGTTCCACTACAAGAAAAGTTTATAAAATAGTTGTCTTTTAATTAGGTTGAGCTATAATCAATCTCCAGACATTATTAAACTATTAGATAAAACTAATATACACTATTGGTTTAAATTTAATATACACAATCTATACCTCCCACCATGACCCATTCCAGGAGGGACACAATGCTCTCTACCTGGACTTCATTCTTAATTTATGATTGCAATCACCTGTGTTGAAACACCTTTCTTATCAATTACATAGTTAAACACAAGTGACGCCAAGCATATATTAAGTGGGAAGTCCAGGTATAGAGCATTTTGTCCCTCCTGGAATGGGACATGTTGGGAGGTATGCACAATCTAATATACACCCCCCACCTTCCACCGGGGCCCCCCTGTATTAAGTGTCCCGGGCACCCCCAAGGCTTAATCCGGCCCTGCCTTATCTTAACAGGGCAGTATCATCAAAATGTGTTATTTTATCCTCAATAAAATGAAATATAATTGATTGATGCAATTAATTTCATTATTGAAAATGTGTAATTTAATTAGAACAATATATGATTGTAATTATATTTAGCTCCTGGTTTCTATGCAGTATTTAAGAAACAAGCACTGCTATCTTGGTTTTTGCATATGTCATTGTTTCAATCACTATCTAAGGCTACAAGTGTAAATGACATACAGTATATGTCTGCGGCTAGTATGATATGTGTTTAGATGCCCATGTATCTGTAATGGGAGCAGGGTGTGTGGCACTTGGGTCCAGGTGAGGCATTTGATATGCCGGCTGTCGGGATCCCGGCACTGGTATGCTGGGCGAAGGGATCCCAACAGCCGGCATAACGTAATAGACCCGGGTCCAGGGATACTCGCACCATCTCTGCCGACACCACTGTATCTCGCATGTGCAGTAGACTTGCACAGTATCAAAGTTTACTTGGGTCACATACAGGGGGAGAGGGAGATCAAGGTGATCACATAACACTGGGAAATGCACCGGTGGCGAATCAGGGTGATCCTGTCCCCCCCCACCATAAAACTTCTGTCCGCGACCATTGGCCTCTATATAGCAGCTTAGTGTCACTTTAGGCACTGAGAGAGCAGAGACTGCTGCTGCATAAAAGCTATTTCAGCCAATAAAAACCAGTACAGCTAGAATGCTGGTAGATCCACCCAATCATGGCCCTTATTCCTAGTTGATAACTTGCTAGCTACTTTTAGCAGCCATGCAAACGCATAGTCGCTGCCCACGGGGGAGTGCATTTTCACTTTGCAAGAGTGCGAACGCCTGTGCAGCCGAGTGGTGCAAAAACAGTTTGTGCAAAACAAGACCAGCCTTGTAGTTACTTATTCTGTGCGATGATTGCTGCGACGAAGGTCCCGGAATTGACGTCAGACACCTGCCCTGCAAACGCCCGTCCACGTCTGCGTTTTTCCAAACACTCCCAGAAAATGGTCAGTTGACACCCATAAACTCCCACTTCCTGTCAATCTCCTTGCGATCGGCTGTGCGAATGGAATCGTCGCTAGAAGCATTGCAAAACAACAATGCTCTTTGTGCCCGTACAATGCGCGTGCACATTGCGGTGCATACGCATGCGCAGTTTTGCCATTTTTTTAAATGCTCGCTGCGAAAATCGTCAGCGAGCGATCAACTCGGAATGACCCCCCCCATGTGTGAGCGAGGATTTCCATAGCATTGGGGTATTGCAGTCCAGTGAGAACTGCATTGTCTGCTGCAAGGATCAGGATCCTGTTTTTGAAACTTTTAAACGGTAACTTCAACTGTCTGTTTTATCCGCCATTAACTGACGTTCAAACAAATGACCTTGCTTATGCTATTTCCAGATTTCTATTTTATAATTAAAATGTAAAAATTTCCTGATGAGTTCTGAGGGACCATAATTTATCTTTTAGACCTGACAATTTGTGTTAAGTCAGTTGTAGACTAATTAAACCAGGGGTATTCAAAATGTGACTCACTAGTTGCTGTGGAACTGCACATCCCAGCATGCCCTGCCATAGTTTTGCATACTTCCCAACTGTCCCAGTTTCAGCAGTACAGTTTTTCTAGGACTGTACCTCTGTCCTGCTCGTGGGTCGCAATGTCCCACAGGTGGGGGGAGGTTGCGGGGACACTCTCATAGCGGAGAATGGGAGACAGGCGCATGTACCCATCATACACACACGCAGCCAACTCAGGAAGCATCTGGGAGCTCTCCAGCAGCTGTCCACGAACACTGGGAATGGACCCAGCATGACGAAAAATCGGGGTTCGGCATTCCTGTGAGGTCACTCCCCTTGCCGGAAGGCCACGCCCCCTTATTCTGGCCACACCTATGGCATGCGCACTTGTCCCACATTGGTAGCACCAGACGTTGGGAGGTCTGGTTTTGCTATTCATGCAAAACTGTGGAAGGCCTTGGGATTTTTTTTTTTTTTTTTTAACAAATAAAGTCACATTTAAAAATATAAGTTAAAGATTAAAGAACTTTGAGTACAATTTATTTTCCATTTTATTTTGAAAGACACATTTCCCCAATCCTATAATGACAGCAATTGCCTATAGAAATCTTCTAAAGAACAAGTGGTTGTAATTGCAACATTAAAAATCACTGCTTTTAAACAGGTAGTGAAATGGGCTATTAGGATGAAAATGATAAAAAAGCGATTAATTTTTTTTTTTTGTACTATGTTTGCAAAGTGGACAACACTGTACTTGCTAAAATAACTGTGTAACAGTTGTAATCATTATACAGGATTTATGCGGGAACAGCACTTCAATGTGTCGTATAAATATTCCCCTACATATTATTCTGGGTAGTAACAACTCAAAATTCAAACAGCTGGAGAAATGTAACCAGCAGAAGTAGTGCCGTGCGAAACTGCACAGCATCCAGGCTCTCGCACGTCGGAAACCTCAAAAACCTTTCATATCATTTCAAGCATGGCTGGCCTTCATATCGCGGCACACAGAGCTCAGCTTCCAGAAATGACTCACACGTTGGTACCTTTTTACTCATTTTTGACTAGTCACTGTTACTGTGCTGACTTAGTTATTCTTAAAGACTCAATTACTAACTTTACGTTTTGTTCTGGACCACAGCCATTAGTTTTTATCCATCTATTGCAGTACAATTGGTTACCAAGGTATAATGCAAAGTTTGCACCTAAGTAGTCAGGGCCAGATTAAGTCTTCAGGGGGCCCGGGACATTTAAGACAGGGGGCCGTCCCTGTGGTCAGCACGGCTCCGACTAATCCGGCTTGTCCGCACTTATATATGTTCAGTGTCCCGGGCAGCTGGTGCAGATACTTTCCTCCTCACTAGGGTACACACTGGCCACTCACTCCTCACTGGGACCCTCACTCACAGCAAATGTATGGCTAAAGTGCATGGTGAAGAGAGGATAGAACTGCCATTCCATTCCACCTGTGCCAACCACAGCCACCTCCCTCTTTAGCCCCAGTAGCGGCCCTGTATTCTCCGCTTACCTTTCCAAGGTGACTTCCCCTTTTCTGTTTGGCTGTCAGATGGCAGGAACCTTCCCAGCCAGCTGCGGTCAGCACTGGAGGGTGCTGATGCCACCTCTCTGCGTTTCTCCCTCCATACAGACCCTCCCCCCTGTGGTGGTTTTTAAGATTATCAGTTGGTATACAGTAGGTAGGTATGTAATTATAGTGATGAGTTAATTTTTTCTTTTCAAGAACAATGAAATGATAAAACAGGACTTTTTTCACACTTCCCCCAATGCTTTCCTATTTGGACCAAAACCCAATAAAAAAAATGCAATAAATAGGTATAGTAGAGATGAGATAGACAATAAATAGTGTCACGGGGACAGCATAAACATGCCCAACATGAATGTGGAACAGCAGAGTGTGGAATCCAGTCCAGGTATTCAGTTTGATCAAGTCTGAGCAGCAGCAAGCATGATTGCAGACACCTCAGGCAAAACGGGTGGGAATTAAGCAAGAGGTAGGGGAGATGCTGCATCTAGGGGTTATGAAAGAGTCAAATAGTGAGTGGAACAACCTGATTGTGCTGGTACCCAAGCCTTTGGGAGCACTATGATTCTGCACTGACTTTAGTAAACTGAATAAGTTCTCACAGTTTGATACCTACCCTATGCCTCGGGCTGACAACCTCGTAGAGAACCTTGCGAAAAGCCAATACTTAACCACTCTTGACTTGACAAAAGAGTACTGGCAGATACCCTTAACTGATGCTGCCAAAGTAAAAACAGCCTTCTCTACCCCGGAAGGACTGTTCCAATATAAAGTGCTGCTCTTTGGTTTACATGGAGCCCCTGCAACCTTCAAGAGAGCTATGCACAAATTGCATTGAGATTATGTAGCAGCTTACCTCAATGACACTGTCATCTTTAGCTTGGATTGGATGACTCACCTTCTGAAGGTAGAGGCAGTTTTACAATCTCTATGGGCTCATGGGTTTATGGCTAACCTGGAAAAGTATGCTATAGAAATGGTAGAGGCAAAGTACTTGAGGTATGTTGTAGGATGGGGGCAAATTAAACCCCAACACAATAAGGTAGAAGCAGTGGCAACATGGCCTTAACTGGACCGGATGTCTCAGCTCAAGATGTTTCTCGATCTAGTGAGTCAATATCGCAGGTTTATATGTGATTTTGCAACCAGAACAGCCCACGACTTATTGAATAAAAACTGCTGGGACTGAATAGGTCGAATCACTATTCGACCTTAAAAAGTCGAAAACTGCCGTCTTTTCGGCAGAAGCCAGTTTTCGACCCTAATTGAATATACCCCAAAGTGGAGAGAGAACCAACCAACCAACCAACCAACCAACCAACCAACCAACTGGGATACTGTACATAAAATAGCTAGGAATGTGACAAAGATATTTGTAATCAAAAGAAGACAGAGAAGTGCTTACAGCATACTATGTATTTTATTACACATAACATGTAATAGAATACTGTGCACATATAGCAATTATGAGGCTTTTCTGATATTCAATCAGCCCGTGGGATCCTTCCATAATCAAACAGAGGTCTTTAAATCATAGAAACATAGAATTTGACGGCAGATAAGAACCACTTGGCCCATCTAGTCTGCCCCTTTTTTTTTTATCCTTTAGGTAATCTCAACCCTCTTTGAACCTTAATTTTTTGTAAGGCTATTCATATGCCTATCCCAAGCATGTTTAAATGCTCTACAGTCTTAACATTCACCACCTCTGATGGGAACCTATTCCACTTGTCCACTACCCTTTCTGAGAAGTAATTTTTCCTCATACTTCTCCTGACCCCCCCCCTCCCTCCAGTCTCAGTGCATGTCCTCATGTCCTATTGCTTCTCTTCCTTTGAAGAATGTTTCCCTCCTGAACTTTGTTAAAACCCTTGGTATATTTGAAAGTTTCTATCGTGTCCCTCCTTTCCCTTCTCTTCTCCAAACTATACATGCTAAGATCTTTTAGCCTTTCCAGGTAAGTTTTGTGATGTAGGCCATGCACCATTTTAGTTGCCTTTCTAGGTACACTCTCTAATGTATTTATATCCTTTTGGAGATGTGGTCTCCAGAACTGGACACAGTATTCTAGATGAGGCCGTACCAGTGACCTATACAGTGGCATTTTTACTTTTTTCCTGCTACTGATTTCCTCTCGCTATGCAACCAAGCATCTGACTTGCCTTTCTCATTGCTTTGTTGCATTTCTTTCCTACCTTTAAGTCACTTGAAATAGTGACTCCTAAATCCCTTTCCTCCTCAGTAGTTTCCATTATAGTACTCTTGATACTATATTTAGCCTTTGGGTTTTTGAAACCCAAGTGCATGATTTTGCATTTTTTAGCATTAAGCTGTAGTTGCCACATTCTTGACCATTTCTCAAGCCTAGCTAGGTCATCAATCATTTGTTTTATCCCTCCAGGTGTGTCTACCCTGTTGCAAATCTTTGTATCATCTGCAAAAAGGCATACTTTCCCTTCAATACCATTTACAATGTCACCAACAAAGATATTAAAGAGAACTGGTCCAAGTACAGATCCCTGTGGTACTCCACTGGTCCACTGGTAACATTTCCCTCCATAGATTGCACTCCATTTACTACAAATGTCTGTTTCCTATCAGGCAACCAGGTTCTTATCTATTTAACTGTTTTATAATCCACCCCCACGCTTTCAAGTTTATTTAACAGTCTGCGATGTGAGACAGTGTCAAATGCCTTACTAAAGTCTAGATATGCTACATCTACAGCTCCCCCTTGATCTATTATTTTCATCACACAGTCAAAAAAGTCAATAAGATTTGTTTGGCATGATCTTTCACCAGTAAATCCATGCTGTTCTGGATCCTGTAAGTTGTTTGATTTAAGATATTCCACAACTCTTTCTTTTAATAGTTTTTCCATTACTTTCCCTACTTTTGGTGTAAGGCTTACTGGTCTGTAGTTACTTGCTTCTTCCTTGCTTCCACTTTTGTACCTTGGAACTACATTCGCTCTTTTCCAATCCTCTGGAATGGCACCTGTATTTAGTGACTGGTTAAATAATTCTGTTAATGGTGCCACCAGCACATCTTTTAGGTCTTTTTGTATCCTTGGGTGTATTCCATCTAGCCCCATTGATTTATCTACTTTTAGTTTTGAAAGTTCTGTTAGGACCTCCTTCTCTGTAGATGTAGTTTCATCTACCTTATTTTTATGAATGTCCTTGCAACTTAACTGTGGCCCCTTCCCTTCTCCTTTTGTAGTAAATACTGAGCCAAAATAATTATTTAGGTGATTTGCTATTGCCTTGTCTCCCTCCACCAAATTCTCACTCTCTGTCTTAAGTCTTATTATACTTCTATTTGATTTTCTCCTTTCATTTATATACTTAAAAAAAGTTTGGCCCCTTTTATGTACTGACTGGGCCATTTTCTCCTCAGCTTCTGCCTTTGCATGTCTGATCACTTTCTTAGCATCCTTCCATCTGTCAAGCTATATCTCTTTGTCGTTATTATTTTGAGCCTGTTTGTATTTCCTAAAAGCCATCTTTTTTGTTTTCACACTAGTTGATACTTCTTTTGTGAACCACACTGGCTTCCTTTTCTTGGTGCTTTTCCTAACCCTTTTGATACAAAGGTCTGTTGCCCTTAGTATTGCACTTTTCAGTTTTTCCCACCTCTCCTGCACTCCTTCCAAGTTCCTCCAGTCCGCAAAGTCAGCATTTCTAAAATCCAACACTTTTGTTTTTGTGTGCCAGGAGTTGGATCCTGTCTTCATACCAAACCATACTGCTTGATGATCACTGGATCCCAGGTGCTCACCCACATTTATGTATAATATCCTGTCACCATTTGTAAGAATTAAATCTAATATTAAGTCTTTGCGAGTGGGCTCCCTCACCAATTGCTTGAGAGATGCTCCCTGTAAGGAATTTAGAAATTTGCCACTTGTAGCTGAACTTGCAAAATATCCCTTCCAATTTACATCAGGTAAATTAAAGTCTTCAATGATTATGACTTCTCCCTTTAAAGCTATTTTAGTGATGTCCAACAATGGGTTCCTGTCCAAATCCTGCCCCTGGCCTGGTGGTCTATAGATCACCACAATGCAAATAATGTCCTTCTCCCTGGTTTCTGTGTTGACCCAAAGGGCCTCAGTTTTGTCTTCAGTATTTTGTATTAAAGTAACATTTATGCTTTTTTTCACATACATTGCTACCCCTCCTCCTATTCTTCCTATTCTGTCTTTCCTAAATTTTATCCTGGTATAGCTGTGTCCCAGTCATGATTCTCATTGCACCATGACTCTGTAATTGCCACAATATCCAGGTTATCCCTTGTCATTATCACAAATAGCTCTGGAGTTTTGTCTCCTAAGCTCCTAGCATTTGCACACATAGCTTTAAGAATTTTGTCTGTGTATCTGTTATTAGTAGCCATGTCCAGACTGTATAAAATACATGACAAGTTTAAAGTTGAAATTACCTGTTTGGTGATGTTGCTCGGTGTTTGGTATTTTTTTTTTTAACTAATCAGGAATCACTCTCTGTCCTTTACACCACGACTACACCTCACTAAATGTAAAGATATAGTACACCTGACCACAAATGGCCATATGAGCAAAGGAGGTAAACACCAGACAGTATGCAATAATAAACTATGTTTAACTGAGCAACGTCCCCACACATGCAATGCCAATTACATGCAAATCATTACATCAAAAAAACATACATGAGTATGCATAAGAGAGAACTGTAGTGAGCAGATTGGGGATGTCTTTTCATAGTTTTAAAATACAGATAATATGTATAAGATGAATTACAGTCTTTTGAGGCATTAAGGCAGTCCATATGTGGTAGTGTTGGTGTGTTGATGTTTCTCTTCGGTTTAACACAGGTATAACACTAATTTTATAATAACACTTTTATGTCAGCACTTCTATGGAAGCACTATCAGCCGACAGCTACCAGCCTTATACTAGACTTTAAATAGGAAAATTTGCCATGTGAATGCAATGATTGCAAACTCCTCCCAATACAATCCCACTTTAAAGCTAAGGCAATACATTAGCTTAGACAAACAAGCATTACATACCAACAAGGCAGACAACTGAATCCTTACAAAGGGAAAAAAAACAAATACAAAACTCTTTTTCAATGTACCTAGAACTATGCAATCATGATATTCATTTGAGATAATCAGCAGATGCAATACAACTTGCTGGTAAGTGTAGTTCCACGAATCGTTACCTAGAATTATGCAATCATGGTATTCATTTGAGATAATCAGCAGATGCAATACAACTTGCTGGTAAGTGTAGTTCCACGAATCGTAATCTGTTGATGAGAAGGAGTGATGAGGAGTCAGTTCACAAAATTCACAATCGACAACAGCTGATGATATAACTTAACGCAGGTATAACGCTAATTTTATAATAACACTTTTATGTCAGCACTTCTATGGAAGCAGTACCAGCCGACGGCTACCAGCCTTATACATATGACAGATTCTGATTCCTGAATTTCAGACACCGTGGGTGAAATTACTGCTGATTATTCCTCTTACTCAGATCACCCGTAAAAAAATATATATTTTTTTTTACATAGTTATATAGAATTTTCTTTAACCGAACAATATGTAAATAGAACTTTTCCTATGGAACGGAACATAACAAACCAAGTCTCTCTGTTTTTAAAAACCGGGGCGACTAGAAGAAGAGAGATTTTTTTTCTTCTCTATTTTGCATTTTGTTTCCTTAGGTAATTTCTCGCGCTCTCCGTCTGATAGTCTAGACACTTAATATTTGTCAAACTTATCATGCAGTACAGTTCAGCGCTCACTCTTTCCGCTGGAATAGCAGCCATCGTGTTATCTGCCCCCTGTTGTTATTTGAATATGAATGCTTATATTATCGGAATATCTAAAGACTTTTCAGTAGAGTATATTTACAATGTTATTATCATTTCAGGATTGATTAGCAATCACGTCTCCAGGACAGAGGAATAGATAATATTCAGGCTGAATTCTTACTAGAATTTGCAGAGAGCAAAAGGTAAAATACTTTCCTCTGTCTGACATAAGCTGTCTCGACATCTCCTGTGGGGAAAACATATTTTCATTTTATGCGAGGGGAATTGGCATATTCTCCGGGATGCGCAATAGAAAAGGGAGAGGGGCAGAGGTGCCTTGGTTACCTAATGAAAGTTTTCTATTGCAAAAATGTAAATACTGTAGCTGGACTTTATTGAAAGAACAACGCAATGGAGACTAAGTAGAAGTGCATGCTGTGACAGTTATTTGTTGCTGGTATTATTGATTTTGATTAATTTGAAATGCAATATTATCAATGTTTGGGATAAAGCTGCAATCACATAGAGAAAAAAAATGTGTTTATTTAATTTACATTTTATTTTTCAAAAAGAATCAGTCTGCTTTCGTAAGAGGTTTTGAGGTTTTGTGCGCCACTGTTTAGAGAACCCTCGTGTGCGGTCACTTGGCAGTTAGCACTTGTGTGGTTGATTTGAGTCTCATTCGCTATTTTTGCACTTATTACTAGTGTGTATAATAAATGGCAAGCTCTCGCCTTTGTGCAGTAAAGCATAAAGCCAGTGTACCAGTTGTTCTGAAGGTCCAGATGTGCTCTTACTTAGCTTTGCTCTCAGGCGGGGTGACAGGTATGGTCGTCCCCGGGGCTGCACACATAGGGGCCCCTCATGCACTGTCCCCAAAAACACTCACCGGAATCCAGAGTATAGCAGTCCCCTGTGGTCTTTCTCAGCTGCTCAGCTGCTCCATTGCAGCAGCATCCGAAGAGCTTCACTGCAGGAGTTTTGCTAGATTTCATGGCACCTTCAAGCGAGAATAGGACGTCACACCAGATCCAAGGCAGAAGCAGTGTTTACACTTACCGGTCCAACTCATGATGGAGGGTCATGGATACCGAACCAGCCCCGGCGGGGCAGCACTCTGCTCATCTTTCTCTCTCTGTCTCCGACACCATTACCACCAATGACTAAGGGTGGGATCTGGCTGAGTGCAGTGATAGTGTAGGCTGGATGTGCTGGAGCTCCAGAGGGTGCTTCAGGGTTAGCATGGGGGTAATTAGGGCGGTAACTCCAGGTATTGTAGTCCGCGGACAAACCGCAGTAACAGTGTGACTGAGAGTTCTCACATCACACATTGGTGTAAGCAACATAATACCTGGTTCTGTGCTGGGACTGGCTGTGTAAAGTGGGGACCAGGGCCGGATTAAGGGGCACCTGGGCCTGGAGCTGAAAATGTGCATGGGCTTATACTGAGTAGGGGAAAAGCTGTGACCAGTGATGTGTGGGTGTGGCCAGAGCCATGTGGGTGTGGTTGTGTACACCCCATACATTATCTGCCCCAATCTTATGTTTGTTGCAGGGGGTCCCCACAGACATTAATCTGGCCCTGTCTCAGTGCGACACATGTTCTATAGAGTGGGGCAAGGTGGTATTACCTACAGTAACATAGCACTTTCAATTGTAAAAATTTCCACAAACGTACAGTAGATAAAATGTAAGCACATTACTGTAGCACAAAAGAAGCAAACAACATTACAATTGACGATGTTGTGGTCTGTTCCAAGGCCGTAGGGTCTTAATACTCTTACTACCTTTTGCTAATTTTAGCCATTTTATTGGAATATTCACAATTTTCTTGCATCTGTAATACTGTACATATTGCAGACACAGTCCTGAGCACATAACCTATTGGCAGATGCCTACAAGTTGGTAGGTGCACAGCGGATGTGAGCAAGGATGTTAGTCCACACATTGATCCCTAATCAGAGTAGGTGTTTTTGAAGATAACAGGATACAGGTGATAGAAGATAAACAACAATTAATATGATATGGTATCAATTTCTCTTGGGCTAATTACTTTATAACTGTACAGCACTGTGATACTCCAATAACACAATGACATGCTTCGGAATACAGTATGCAGACCCTTTTATAGAGCCACATAAAAAACCATATACCTGCAGTCTGTCAAGGTCATTCTGATAGCCCTTACTTGTGGCTAGCAGAATGCCTGATGGCACCTTGCTGCCAGGTTTGCTGCTGCAGTGCTGCAGGAGCGTCCAACGAGCTCCAAACAGGCACCCTGTAGTATCAGAATGCCCCATTCCGCTGTGTACTAACAAGAGCTGCCGCTCCTGTGTGCTCTGGGTGTGCTCACACAACTGCGAACACTTACATATCGGGAAACAGATGTGTATGTGCCTGCGAAGATGTATTATTTGCAGGTAGCCAGTTACAAATAGTCCCATTGACACTGAACAGTGTCTTCTTTCTTTGGCATTTCTTATATTTGAATATGTTTAAGATGTGATTATAATTTTTTTGCGTGCATGAGATGGCGAGTTTGTCATTTTTGTAGTTTGATGCCCAATAGCAAATGTGGCCCTGCAGTTATGGGGGGACTACTGCTATTCCATTTTTAGAGAGACCAATGAGACGGGTGTGGTTCATCAAATCGACAGTATCTAGGTCGACAATGTTTAGGTCGACCACTATAGGTCGACAGTCACTAGGTCGACATGGATGGAAGGTCGACAGGGTTTCTAGGTCGACATGTGCTAGGTCGACAGGTATAAAGGTCGACATGAGGTTTTGTGTGTTTTTTGTGTCGTTTTGTTCATAGAGTGACCGGGAACCCCAATTAGTGCACCGCGTCCCCTCGCATGGCTCGCTTCGCTCGCCATGCTTCGGGCATGGTGCCTTCGCTCCGCTACCGCTTCGCTCGGCACAGATTACCGTTCCAGTCGTAGTCCACATGGATCGTTAAGTATGAAAAAAGAAAAAAAAAGAAAAAAAATTTGAAAAACTCATGTCGACCTTTAGACCTGTCGACCTAGTACATGTCGACCTAGAAACCCTGTCGACCTTCCATCCATGTCGACCTAGAGACTGTCGACCTATAGTGGTCGACCTAAACATTGTCGACCTAGACAGTGTCGACCTTCAGACCGGATCCCAATGAGACACTGTACAAGCGGAAAGCATCAACATCCCATTTCCCTAAAGCAATGGGACTTTATATTTTGTCTTTTATTACATTACGGCAAGTTTTTAAGTTTACTTTCTGCGGTTTTTAAGCATTTCTGTAATTTTATTAGTATTTTATAAATGAATATGATGAGAATATTTCAATTATTTAGAGAATTGTTGAAATGTTAACTTATCTTACTTTTTTCAGATGAAACTATTACCGATTTTATTTGTGTGTATCTAATAAATGTGACGTGATAGAGAAAAACAGATTTTTCCACGGAATTCAGCATCCCTAATTTAGGCGCCAACTGTTTTTCATCCACATTAATATCAGCTCTTGCAGCAACCTCAAGCTGGATGTATAAGACCCACCTGAAACAGGTGTCCCAGCTGTATTTGGATGCCTAGTCACCACCCAGTTGTTGCCTGCTTGAGATGCGACTCTGAGACTACTTGTTACAGCGGATGTACTGTGTCCACAGACCCCATTTGCAGTTCAGTGGGAAAACTCTGTATCAGGCTCAATTAGTTTACATTGTAGAACAAACGTCAGTACGGACGGTGTAATGGTTAGCATTACTACCTCACAGCACTAAGGTCATGGGTTTGATTCGCACTATTGCCCTATCTGTGTAGAGTTTGTATATCCTCCCCGTGTTTGTGTGGGTTTGCTCCGGGTGCTCCGGTTTCCTCCACAATCCAAAAATATACTGGTACGTTAATTGGCTCCCAACAAAATGAACCCTAGCGTGAATGTGTACATGTAATAGGGAATATAGGGGGTGACTCAGATATGATCGCTGTTGTGCATTTGTCGCACAGTGGGCGAACAGCATTGGCATTTCTATAATGGACACATTGCACCCATTTTAATACTGACCTTTCCGGAGTACAGCGATGGGCGCCAAGATTGCAGCAAAAATGGCCGCTGCGCATGCGAGGTAGCCAAATTGGTCTCCGGATCATGGCGGGCACCTAGTTTTCGGAGACCTGCGCATGCGCAATAGACTCCGGCACAAAGCTGGAGTCTACAGCGCCGCACACGGGCCCCCTCCTCTGTTGAAATGCCCCAGGCTATTAGGTACTAAATACGCATTCGTATGCACCGCAAAGCACACGCGCATCGGACAACAACAACGGCATTGCCGACCAGCGATGGGCTGGTGCAAAAATTTAATTTGCACAGGCGTTCGCAAGGTGATTGACAGGAGGAAGTGGTTTGTGGGTGGTAACTGACCATTTACTGGGATTGTTCGGAAAAACGCAGGAGTGCCCAAGTGTTTTCAGGGAGGGTGTCTGATGTCAGCTCCGGCCCCGATCAGCCTGATGTGATCGCACTGTAGGAGTAAGTCCTGGGCTGGGCAGAGACTGCACAAAGTGTATTTCAGTAGCTCAGCGTACACCGCATCGCACACTTTCATGGCAAAAATACACTCCCCCTGTAGGCGGCGATTATCTGAACGCAGGACAGCAAAATTAGCAGCCCAGCGATCAGGTCTGAATCTCCCCCATAGATTGTAAGCTCCACTGAGGCAGGGACTGATGAAAATGGCCAAAAATTCTCTGTAAAGCGCTGCGGAAAATGTGCGTGCTATATAAATAACTGGTAATAATTCTTTGAGGAGGGGGGTGGGGGTGTTTAAGTATATATATATATATGTGTATATATATATATATATATATATATATATATAGTGTCGGGCTAGGGCATGTAGGGCCCGCCGGGGAAATGCAGTGTTAGGGGCCCATGTTTAGGGGTGTGGCCAGTCCACAGAGGAGGTGTGGCCTGCCACCTCATTGGTTTGACTAACCATTAGAGAGTGCAAAGTCTGTGCCCCTTCATAAATATATACAGTAAATTCAGCTGCTGCATGCATGGTAATGTACCAGATTAATAACAGCAATGCACTGTAAAAAATACACCATAGTCCAGTGATAATGCTGATTATTTTACAGGATGAAAAAGCAATACCTTATTTCACTAAAGTTCAAGCCGCTGCGGCCGCTGTATATAATCCTTAACCTCTGTGCTGTTTACACACCTTACGTACACAAGCTCGTACCGTGTGCGCACTCTGTAAACCTACGGCGAACGGGCGTAGTAAGTACACACTTTGCGCACACAGACCTACACGCTGTTAGCACAATGCAGCAGCCCGAGTGACTGTAGATACACTTTAAACCTTAGCAGAAAAAGGGACACAACACCAATTGTATTTAAAAATATGTTGGGGTCCAACCCGCCAATGGTTATTTACTAGCAGGGGGTTACAACAATAATACAAATACAATAAGAGAAGAGGCTACAATCAATGGTACGTACGTGTGTTCGCCAGCGCCACCCGGTCCCGGTCCTCAGTCAATCAAGGTAGATGACCTTCAGAGAATGTGTCTGGCCGGGCAGGCAGCTGGGCTTTTATACATTTGTCCAAAACCTAATACAATGGAAACTGTAATCTCTTCACCCATAGGTCACTGGGATGGTCATTTACTGTACAGGAGGGGTCATAGGTCGGTTTGAATAGGTGGGCGATGCCTGGTCCAGGTGTACTTGCAGTTGTTCTCCACTGGGTTCCTGACGAATATCAGGAGTACAGTAAATACAGTTGATATTAATATTTGCGCAGGAGCGTGCTATCTTCTGCAAACTGCTACCGGAATATTGCTCTTAAAATACCCTACAGCTGGATACCAAACACCACCTCCTAACCTAATTCTGTCTCCTCATATCCTGTAAAGGTGAATCCCTTTGTTATTATACCCTTTAAGCAAGTATAACTCGCTGGAGTGGTGCATGCAGGCTATGTGTAAATTGTGCCCTATGTGTGTTAAATATGAAATGTGTCCTTGTGGCTTTTCCATGCGAATACAAATGCTACCATAATTACTCATACTATGCGCTAATACGCACTACCATGTGAGCGGCTATACGCAGCTTGCGAGTATGCGCACGCACGGCAGAACAAGTACGCGTATGGAGGCCATCTGTGTGGAGTTTGTTCGTGATGTGTATGGCTGCAATATTTTCGACTTCGACAGTCCACCCTTTGGCAGTCATCTATAACTGCCACACTTGACTACTAAACAGAAAATATTATCTATACAATATATCAAGTTTGAATGATCGGGGGAGAGTTGTAGGTGGGAAATGTATAACCTAGTGGGAGAGTAAAAGCATGTATGTATAAATCAATGTCTGAGCGGCATGTATCATCGTGCCGTATATGTTCTAAGCAAGCTTCGAGGTATTGTGAAGTACACATTAAATCCTTCTTATCCCGTATTAAGGGTCTGTACTTGGGCAAACAAACACTACCGAGCTCTGTTTGGGCAAGGGCTTTTAACCCTCGCGTCTTTGGCTTCTAATACCAACAAATGGGGAGCACATTTAGTTGATGATACATGGAGGGGAAACATATGTGAGTGCTACTATATGTGGATAACACCTGTCGACTATGTGTGCCATTAACTGGAGGTTGCAGAGATGAAGGTAAGACACATATATGAAAATACATTCACATAAACATTGGGCAGGGTTGACGTCTTTTCCGGTTGGATGTTTCTGGGTAAAGGGGAGACAGAGAAAAATGGTGAAAGAAACAGGCCATGAAATTCATTTGCAATCCTTATCATAACACTGTCTCTGTGGATGGATTATAATCCAAATCTGCTGCTGTATCAACGCCCTCACTCCTTAGACTCATCAAATTTGTGCTGTGCTTGTGCCACGTCAGAATTCGAACACACCTAAATATCAAACCAATGATTATGACGATACCTAGGATACAAAGGAGAAACTTTCCTACGCTTGCAATTACATTCTGCACCCACTCTCCTAATCCAGAGAACCATTTGAGTGGGTTTAACCATGAGACCCAGCAGGTCAATTCATTATCCACAGCCATCAAGGTAAGGTTGTGTTTCCTCTGGAACTCCCACTTCAACTGCAAGATCTCGTCCATCCTTTGATCGATGATCTCCGTGGGGTCATCAGTGCTGTTCGTAATATACGTACAGCACTTCACACCATATTGAGTTGCCAGAGTGACACAGCACCCACCTGTCACAGCCGTGACATAATTCAGGACCATCCTGTGCTGGACCATCTTGTAGGCTTGTAACTCCCTGCCCGTATAGCTAAAGGTGTCATGATACATCTCAGTGATATTATCTATCAAGTTCGCAAGCGCATGGATGTACTTATAATTTATAGTTCCTCTGGCAGTACGGGTGATATCTAATGCGAGAAGGAACTGAATCCCGGTGGATTCATGGATCAAAGCTCTGCCCTCTCCATGAAGTGTCTCTTGATGATGTGTTTATAATGGGTATGAGTATAAGGAGTCTGAGCGTTGCAGTGAACGTCTTTCATTTTGTCGTGGGTTATGGTCATGACCTTTGGTAGTACTCTCCCAATATAACACAATCCCTCAGAGCTCGGAGTAAGCCACTTGTACGCTTTCCTCCCACATATGAAATAGGCATCATCTGGGAGAACATAGGGGACAAAATATAACAACACCATATTGCAAATCTTCCATGTACAGAAACCAATCCCTAGTTCTCTCATTTGCTCAGTACAAGTATCAGGCTGGATGATGTGGGCACAATACCCCTGCGATACTTTTCCAACCCACATGGTTTTGATCCCACGTGTATACCTATACCGAAAATAACTCCCACTTTTGGCTATCTTGCGTAGAAGTTCAGAGTCAATAGGTATCCTATCAGCTCTGTGTGAAAAGGTCATTGTCTCGTTATTCCAGGTTACTTCACAATTTCCTTGTTTTCGGAAATTGGAAACATTAAAACACAACAGTGACCTATCTACATGATACTGGTGGAGCTTCTAGCTAGGGGGCCTAGATATATTGAATTTCTTGTCCACCGGTCTCCCACCCCGTAATTCGAGTACCTTATCTAACGTTAAAGGATATGGTACTAATCCCGACATACTCTGTCCTTGAGGTACTTATGAGCACACCCAACATTCAGTTTGGTTTAAGACCTTACCCACTAAAGAGTGGTAATCACTCAATGGATGTCGGCTAATGTCGATATTAGTATTTGCCTGACATCTCTGGATGCACCCATCTTCGACTATGTTCTCGCAATATCTACATATACAATATTCATCGGACAATAACCCCTCACTTTGCCTCTGAGCTCCATGACTACCAGAGCGCTTACGGATACCAGCCTTTACTTGAGTGATGTGCTTCTCCTGAGAGCCTACAAATCCGTACTCGCCGATAGATGGGTGCATGTTGAATATGCACTACATCTCCATAATAAGATACACTTATCCACTATTATCATACTATTACTGTTGAGAAGCATCGTAAATGGATAGTGTATAGTGTGTCACAAATATATAGCCGCCTATTTTCTTTTTTTCTTTTTGTCAAAATATTTTCATTAATATTAAGAACCCACTTTCAGCTTCAAATAGTGGCTATTGTGTGGGACACAGCTTTATTACCTTTAATGGGATTGCTATTTGGACCCCTTACTATATATGTGGGTTTATAGATACAAGCCACGACCAGCAGATATTAGCTGGGACACGTGGGAAAAGGACGACACACAATCCCTGTTTATATCATTATATAATACAACGCACCGATAAAACACATTAGCCACACCTTGCCAATTGGCGAGATTTAAGACCAAGGTGCGACTGTGGATACACATTTTAAAAACATATGTGCCACACTTTTTCAACTGACATAAACTTTTAGATAAAGTATGGATGTGGGTACAGAAGCCATGATCAGGGGGCATTAGTTACCCAACAGCACAGCTCTTGTTATCATATAGGGCTTATTTCAAATCGGCAGGACTCCTGAATAACTGACAGGGAACATATTTTGTCCTTTAAATCCATGTGGCATGAACTAAGATCATTTATACAGGCATGCAAAAATAGCATGCAGGTGGAGATAAATCAGTTTGGAAAGTGCCACATGTTTATGACCATCATTAGTATTCATCATAATTGGCATGATATTATATCTTTAATATAACCTATAGGTCAGGCGATCCCAAACAATAAATGACAATACAGTAGATGAAAATTTATATTAAGAATTCCTTATTTATTTATTTACTTGATAGGGGGCTAGAAAAGACAACCCTGTGAGATAGATACCTAGGACAATGCAGGACAAATCATATATACCAGACAGGACCTGATAGTGTCTGATTATTGAACTTGGAAATAGTGATGCGCACACTACCAAGAATGAGAGAGATTGTCAACTGAGAGTGATAACCCAGTCCTTAATAGCTCTCACAGAGGTACATTTAAAGGATACCATTGTTTCCATTTGGACACTAAATAAAAGATTATTGCAACAAATATGGATACATTCTAAACACTTGAAAGAGTGAAGAATAAATAGACAGCAGTGACTGAATTTTTAGTTTCATTTTCACATTTGTTTATTATTTTTGCACTTATTTCTCACATGCACAATATTTTCGCAGATGTTTTAAGATACAATTAAAAGTTATATTTCAATATTAGTGGTCAAATATCATTATTGATATTAGACTTTAAGAATACTGTCACAAAGTCCGAGTGTGCCCATAATAGGGAATACTTCCTTCTTCTGGTCTTTCTAAATCCGTACTCGCCATCAGAACCCATTCCAGATCCTTGCTCTAAGTCTCTGGGACCCCCACCAAAACAGATTGTCCTGAGCAAAAACAGAATGACCAGAAAAACCTGAAACACAGTCTCTTGTGATAGATCCTTTTCGTTAGGGGAAAAGAAGGAAAATAAGAAGGGGGGGGGGGGGGGAGAAAAATGCAGTGGGAGGTGAAAAAAGAAAAATGGTATGATAACCGTCTTTGATCTTGTTGTTCTTCGCGCTCAGGTGCCGTTTCAACAGTCCTGCCTCTTAACTTTCCCGGAACAAACACTCTAGTGATACGAGGTTCTCTTCACCTTGCTCTTTGTCACAAGTTTTCTCCGGGCCAGCGACCTTCTTGCAGTGGGACGAGTGGACCAGCTTTAGATTTATTTGTTGATTTATCAGCTGCTGGCTCATCCTAGCCAAATATTGCACAGTTATTTCATTATTGCACTTCAAATCATCCTGGGGGTCTATCATTACATGCGTTTGTCGACCTAAAAGAACTTCAAAGGGTGACAAGTTAAGCGGTGACCTGGGAGTGGTTCTGATGCTGTACAACACTAACTGTGAGGCCTCTGGCCACAACAATCCAGTTTCAGCCATCACTTTGCTCAGCTTGTTCTTAATAGTGCTGTTCATTCTCTACACCTTCGCACTCACCTGTGGCCGGTACGGAGTATGCAGCTTGCTATTAATACCCATCAGTTTGCACATGACCTGAAAGACTTCACCTGTAAAATGGGTACCCCTATCACTTTCAATCATTCTAGGGATACCATATCTACACACAAATTCCTGTACAATTTTCTTTGCAGTGAACGTAGCAGTATTTGTGGCAGCAGGGAACTCTTCTAGCCAGTTGGAAAACACATCAGTACATACTAACACATATTTTAAATTCCTACAGGGTGGTAACTGTATGAAGTCGATTTGTATTACCTGAAAAGGTCCATCTGTAGGAGGGATTTGGGATGGCTCCATTGGTATTGCCTTACCAATAGTCTGCCTCAAGCAAGTAAGACATGTCATTGCTTTCTTACCTGCATGAGAAGAGAACCCTGGTGCACTCCAGTAGTCTCTTACCAGCTTACACATACCCTCTTTACCTAGATGAGTCAGACCGTGTGCCGCCTCAGCTAGGCTTGGGAGATATGCTCTGGGGGCCACTGGCTTACCGTGCCCATCTGTCCAAAGTCCTGAGGACTCCTGACCATATCCCTTCGCCTTCCAGACTGCCTTTCAAATTTTTTCATTTCAATTTACTGTTGTGTGTTATCAGTTGTGTGAAGTAAAAACATCTCTGGATGAGAGAAAAGAGGGCAATAATAATAAAAAAGAAAATGTCAGGTTTGCCATTCACCAACAGGCTGTCACACCATTATGCATATCGGTGTCTGTACACAGTCTCCCTTGACCAGTATTCCCATTCTCCACCCTTTGTGCATGACCAGGCACACTGCAGTCATACTGATGCCATTGTGCTGGTGAGATATACTGGATTTGGGCAAAACTCTGAAGGCCCAATTAGGCATGTGGTGTTTGAACTGTAATCGGGTCCATGTATTGTACCCTCCTGTCGGTGAACGTAAGATGAAGAGGAAACTGTGAAGAAAAATCACATAGATGCTGGTAACAGGTAAGTTTGTAGAGGTAAAGAAGATTTTATAAAATTTGACAACTGGATTGGGTACTACGGGGAATGACTCTCTACTTGGTTTACTCCCCTTAAAAAAAAAAATTCTGTGTGTGTTGTATCTCCACTGGGACTATCCCAGCCATCAATCCAGTGTCCTGTCCATCCTAAGTTCATAAGGAACCCGATGTCTGTGAGATAATTTCCTCTACCTGTGATGGACATGAATCTAGAACAGTGAAATGCAATATTAGTCTTTGTGGGTGTCTAACAAACATTGTACTTCCTGAGTGGGAGCACAATATATGTATTTCATATTTAACAAAGTTTTTGTTACGTTAGTCAGGGGCCATTTCTGATAGGGAAAAGTTTAGAATCATAGAGGCCCCATCTTAACCCCAGCAAGTTTTGTCAAAGGGTAACGTTGCATTTATTTTGTTCTTCCCATTAGCCGAATCTGTGTTTTCTAGATGGCTTTTGAATCCTTACTATATGTCCCTTGGTCCCGTCTATGTGTTTAATAATGTGGCTCGTGTTTTCTGTCTAGGGGGTCTATATTGACTATGTGTCCTACTACTCCTACAATCTCTGGCAAAATGCTCTTCCTTCCTACAAATGTAACATAGTTTTGGTCTTCTCTAAACATCAAGGGTCTGGGGTTTAGGCAGATGGGACTTTGCTGTAAGAGCCTGTATACTTACAGACCTCAACCTCTCCTCCTGTTGTTCTCTGCGTATAGCGATATTCTTGTGATGTTCAATAGCGCACTCTCTGAGATTAGCTACTGTGACTCCTCTCCAATTTGGCAAAGATGTTTGCACCCTAACCCTCAATGCCTTATTGAGCCCGTCCATTAGCACAGAGACAGCCACCTCCCTGTAATTCGGACTGTTCCCTATATCCGATACCCCAGTGTATCTAGCCATTATTTGCAAAGCCCCATGGAAATATTCAGATGTCATTTCATTTTCTCTCTGTTTTATGGAGAAAATTTTGCTCCACTTAACAGCAGTGGGTAAATACAATTCTAGTTGCATGTTAATTCGTTCCACGTTCTCCTGATTGGATTCGTCAGTCAGAAGATCGTCTGACTCTATTTTACACTCTGCTATAAATTTTTGGGTGTCAATATTAGGGGGTAGGCACGCTTTCAAGAATTTCCACCAATCTTGGCTTGTAGGTTCATGGGCATTACCCAGATCCTTTATAAACTTCTGACATCTGGCTAAATGCTTCTGGGGATCGGGGAATTCTGAAATGATTGAACGCAGTTCTAATATGGTCCACGGGCAATACATTACAGTATTCCCGGTGAGGGTTACTCCCTGACTATCGGTTCTCCCATTGGGAGTTACTATTTCCAAGACAGGATGTAACCCAACCATTCCATTCCTAATCTGCTCACCATGAGGTGTTGATGTCTCTGTGTAATGAACAGTCTCTCACTTACCGATGTTTGTGATCTCACCAGTCCTTTCAGTGTGGGACACTGTTACTGCTCTTACTGGTTGGGCCTGGCCCACCTGAGTTTCCTGTAAGGCGACTGCCTGAATGAGAGCTGAGATTAGGCTGGATCCTTCATCTTCCTGTGACCTATAACCTTGGAGAGAATTCAAAACAGGATACAACTTGCAAGGGTTAAGGTTAACACATTGATTTTGCATGTCTCTATCATTTACAGATATACCATTGATTGTAGCCATTTTCTCCCCTTCGACCTGTGTCGGTAGTGGTGTGTTTGCAATCGTTTTCCCGCTAGGTTTGGAATCTGCTGTGCAAGCCAGTTCCCTTTGCACCTCCCCTTCTAGTTGCCATATATTTAAACATTCGTTATGTCTGATCCTTTGTTTCCTAAATTTGATAAGACATATTCTAATCTTTATGTTCTGCAGTACCTCTGGTTCAAAAGTACCCATCCCAAGGAATGATGCCCTATCACCAGCATTCATCACAATAAGCTTCAGCGTGTGGACCATATTTCTCACACATAATAAACATCGCTGTCCCCCTGGGCAGCGGCTCTTCAACCTGAACCCTGGCTACTGAACGTCTCTTACTTGAGCAACTGGCTCCCATTGTGGGTCCTTTCCCACAAACACCACCAAAATACACAATACAAGCAGACAGTGAAAGTTCTCTGAGCGCTCTTCACCCGCTCTCGCCCATGTTGGCCAGTACTACGATACACTGTTGATAGTGGAAGGCAATGTACCCAACCTATGGCCCTATCAGACCTTACAGCACCGTAATTTCTTTCGGTGGAAGTTCTGTTGGAATCTTTTTCCTGAGAGAGGCATCGAAAAAATTCCTTTTTGGTATCTTTCCACTGGAATTTTTGTAGGGTGAAAAACAGAGAAATTAGATAACTATTGTTCACCCTTTCCAATGGACTTCCACCAGGAAGATTTCCTGACGTAATCAGCAAAACCCCCTTGTTTACACAATCACGTCTGCGTATGCTTTTCCACAGCGCATATGACACAATAGTATAACGTTGTGCTGTGTGCTGTGTAGAACACACGGACGTGCGGTTCAATCGCACAGCCTATAGATACTAGTCGAATCCACAAGCTGCGCTCCTCAGCCGGAGCGTAACATAAAACCTTTACTTCAATTCACAATTCTTATATTTCACAATTCACAATTCCCTATTACACTCCTTTGCAAATCTCCTCATGATTTGCGTATTTCTCTATACCTGTATTCACGTAAGGTAGCGAACCCTACGCTACTGGGCCTCTACTAATCCAGTGTTCACTACGGGATCCCGAATTCTCCTCAGGGTTCAACAACTGTTCACTCCTACTTTCACTCACTCAATTATACCGTGTTTTTCTTTTCTGTACGGAAAATATCACTCCCTTTGACTAGTAGTTTTATCCCAGAGGTAGCACAGTTTAAACAAAGTCTTACACTAATCTGCTTTTGAAATCGGATAGTTATGTGCTATTTGTATTAAAGGTATACTATCCCACCTTAAATTGAACAACTATCGTGTGATTCTATTATGCACACGCAACTCTACACAAGCTTGCGTAATCACGCAAACGTGTGTACCTCTATGCCACGTGTGCAACCCTGCACCACGTGCACGCTTTTGTACGCTGTCCTCACATTCCGTACCACGTGTACCAACGTGCGTACGCAATAAAAACCACACAACTTCGATAAATGTGAGCAATGAAAACTATTATCGCTCACTAACACAACACACAATTTTTTCCGTAAAACCTAAGTGACCAGGCCGGAACTGCGTTTTGTGTTTTACGATACACCCTTAATACACTATTTCAAATATTTATATAGCAAACAAATGTATCTATTTCACACAGATCTAAAATGACTGTTGTAACCTATGGCAACAATATGTGGGGAAGTATGCAAAGTATCGGTACGCTTTGTGTATGCTTTTGGCGCCAAAAAAATTACACTCAAATAATAAACAGCTTTTTTCCTGTGTCCGAGTTTCACACCAGCACCTCTTAAGACTGCAGTACAGACGTGATCTAACAACACAAAAGAGGGTTTAGAAACACCCAAGCAACCAGGAAAAGGTTTTACTTAAAAATGCGTCTCCACCCTTTGTTGATAGATCAAAGTCTGTTTTATGGGCTGCAAGTCTGTGAGTGTGTAGTGAACCGGAGGAGTCCCCAATTGTTAATGCTGATTATTTTACAGGATGAAAAATCAATACCTTATGTCACTAAAGTTCAAGCCGCTGCGGCCGCTGTATATAATCATTAACCTCTGTGCTGTTTACACACCTTACGTACACAAGCTCGTACCGTGTGTGCACTCTGCGTACCTACGCCGAATGGGCGTAGTAAGTACACACTTTGCGCACACAGACCTACACGCTGTTAGCACAATGCAGCAGCCCGAGTGACTGTAAATACACTTTAAACCTTAGCAGGAAAAGGGACACGACACCAATTGTATATAAAAATATGTTTGGGTCCAACCCACCAACGGTTATTTACTAGCAGGGGGTTACAACAATAATACAAATGCAATAAGAGAAGAGGCTACAATCAATGGTATGTACGTTTGTTTGACAGTGCCACCCGGTCCTCAGTCAATCAAGGTAGATGACCTTCAGAGAATGTGTCTGGCCAGGCAGGCAGCTGGGCTTTTATACATTTGTCCAAAACCTAATACAATGGAAACTGTAATCTCTTCACCCATAGGTCACTGGGATGGTCATTTACAGTACAGGAGGGGTCATAGGTCGGTTTGAATAGGTGGGCGATGCATGGTCCTGGTGTACTTGCAGTTGTTCTCCACTGGGTTGCCGCCGAATATCAGGAGTACAGTAAATACAGTTGATATTAATTAGTGATGAGCGGGTTCGGTTCCTCGGAATCCGAACTCCCCCGAACTTCACCCATTTTACACGGTTCCGAGGCAGACTCGGATCCTCCCGCCTTGCTCGGTTAACCCCGAGCGCGCCCAAACGTCATCATCCCGCTGTTGGATTCTCGCAAGAGTAGTATTCTTTATAAGGAGCCGCGCGTCACCGACATTTTCACTCGTGCATTGGAGATGATAGGTAGAGGATGTGCAGCGTTCTCTCAGTTTCTGTGTTCAGTGTGCTGCAAATATCTGTGCTCAGTGTGCTGCAAATATCTGTGCTCAGTGTGCTTGCAAATATCTGTGCTCAGTGTGCTGAAAATATCTACGTTCTCTACCTGAAAAACGCTCCATATCTGTGCTGCATTGTAGTATATAGTAGGAGGACAGTGCAGAATTTTGCTGACCACCAGTATATAATATATAGCAGTACGGTACAGTAGGCCACAGCTCTACCTACCTCTGTGTCATCAAGTATACTATCCATCCATACCTGTGGTGCATTTTAGTTGTGCGCAGTATATATAGTAGGAGGACAGTGCAGAATTTTGCTGACCACCAGTATATAATATATAGCAGTACGGTACAGTAGGCCACTGCTCTACCTACCTTTGTGTCGTCAAGTATAATATCCATCCATACCTGTGGTGCATTTCAGTTGTGCGCAGTATAAATAGTAGGAGGACAGTGCAGAATTTTGCTGACCACCAGTATATAATATATAGCAGTATGGTACAGTAGTCCACTGCTCTACCTCTGTGCCATCAAGTATACTACAAAAGTTCAGTAAAATGACCCAAAAATCAAAATTAAAAGCGTCTGATGAGAAGCATAAACTTGCCAATATGCCATTTACGACACGGAGTGGCAAGAAACGGCTGAGGCCCTGGCCTATGTTCATGGCTAGTGGTTCAGATTCACATGAGGATGGAAGCACTCATCCTCTCGCTAGAAAACTGCAGTGCCACTCCTAGATGGGCCAGGTGTTTGTGTCGGCCACTTGGGTCGTTTAGCTTTGTCACACAGCTACCTCATTGCACCTCTTATTTTCTTTGCATCATGTGCTGTTTGGGGACTATTTTTTAAATCTGCCATCCTGTCTGACACTGCAGTGCCACTCCTAGATGGGCCAGATGTTTGTGTCGACCACTTGGGTCGCTTAGCTTAGCCATCCAGCGACCTTGGTGCACCTCTTTTTCTCTTTGCATCATGTGCTGTTTGGGGACTATTTTTTAAATCTGACATCCTCTCTGACACTGCAGTGCAACTCCTAGATGGGCCAGGTGTTTGTGTCGGCCACTTGGGTCGCTTAGCTTAGCCAACCAGCGACCTTGGTGCACCTCTTTTTTTCTTTGCATCATGTGCTGTTTGGGGACTATTTTTTAAATCTGCCATCCTGTCTGACACTGCAGTGCCACTCCTAGATGGGCCAGGTGTTTGTGTCGGCCACTTGGGTCGCTTAGCTTAGCCACACAGCTACCTCATTGCACCTCTTTTTTTCTTTGCATCATGTGCTGTTTGGGGACTATTTTTTAAATCTGCCATCCTGTCTGACACTGCAGTGCCACTCCTAGATGGGCCAGGTGTTTGTGTCGGAACACTTCAGTCGCTTAGCTTAGCCATCCAGCGACCTTGGTGCACCTCTTTTTTTCTTTGCCTCATGTGCTGTTTGGGGACTATTTTTTAAGTGCCATCCTGTCTGACACTGCAGTGCCACTCCTAGATGGGCCAGATGTTTGTGTTGGTCACTTGGGTCGCTTAGCTTAGTCACACAGCTACCTCATTGCACCTCTTTTTTTCTTTGCATCATGTGCTGTTTGGGGACTATTTTTTTAAGTACCATCCTGTCTGACACTGCAGTGCCACTCCTAGATGGGCCAGGTGTTTGTGTCGGCCACTTGGGTCGCTTAGCTTGGTCACACAGCTACCTCATTGCTCCTCTTTTTTTCTTTGCATCATGTGCTGTTTGGGGACTATTTTTTTAAATCTGCCATCCTGTCTGACACTGCAGTGCCACTCCTAGATGGGCCAGGTGTTTGTGTCGGCCACTTGGGTCGCTTAGCTTAGCCATCCAGCGACCTTGGTGCACCTCTTTTTTTCTTTGCATCATGTGCTGTTTGGGGACTATTTTTTAAATCTGCCATCCTGTCTGACACTGCAGTGCAACTCCTAGATGGGCCAGGTGTTTGTGTCGGCCACTTGGGTCACTTAGCTTAGCCATCCAGCGACCTTGGTGTACCTCTTTTTTTCTTTGCATCATGTGCTGTTTGGGGACTATTTTTTAAATCTGCCATCCTGTCTGACACTGCAGTGCCACTCCTAGATGGGCCAGGTGTTTGTGTCGGCCACTTGGGTCGCTTAGCTTAGCCACACAGCTACCTCATTGCACCTCTTTTTTTCTTTGCATCATGTGCTGTTTGGGGACTATTTTTTAAATCTGCCATCCTGTCTGACACTGCAGTGCCACTCCTAGATGGGCCAGGTGTTTGTGTCGGCCACTTGGGTCGCTTAGCTTAGCCACACAGCTACCTCATTGCACCTCTTTTTTTCTTTGCATCATGTGCTGTTTGGGGACTATTTTTTAAATCTGCCATCCTGTCTGACACTGCAGTGCCACTCCTAGATGGGCCAGGTGTTTGTGTCGGACACTTCAGTCGCTTAGCTTAGCCATCCAGCGACCTTGGTGCACCTCTTTTTTTCTTTGCCTCATGTGCTGTTTGGGGACTATTTTTTTAAGTGCCATCCTGTCTGACACTGCAGTGCCACTCCTAGATGGGCCAGGTGTTTGTGTTGGTCACTTGGGTCGCTTAGCTTAGTCACACAGCTACCTCATTGCACCTCTTTTTTTCTTTGCATCATGTGCTGTTTGGGGACTATTTTTTTAAGTACCATCCTGTCTGACACTGCAGTGCCACTCCTAGATGGGCCAGGTGTTTGTGTCGGCCACTTGGGTCGCTTAGCTTGGTCACACAGCTACCTCATTGCACCTCTTTTTTTCTTTGCATCATGTGCTGTTTGGGGACTATTTTTTAAATCTGCCATCCTGTCTGACACTGCAGTGCCACTCCTAGATGGGCCAGGTGTTTGTGTCGGCCACTTGGGTCGCTTAGCTTAGCCATCCAGCGACCTTGGTGCACCTCTTTTTTTCTTTGCATCATGTGCTGTTTGGGGACTATTTTTTAAATCTGCCATCCTGTCTGACACTGCAGTGCAACTCCTAGATGGGCCAGGTGTTTGTGTCGGCCACTTGGGTCACTTAGCTTAGCCATCCAGCGACCTTGGTGTACCTCTTTTTTTCTTTGCATCATGTGCTGTTTGGGGACTATTTTTTGAATCTGCCATCCTGTCTGACACTGCAGTGCCACTCCTAGATGGGCCAGGTGTTTGTGTCGGCCACTTGGGTCGCTTAGCTTAGCCACACAGCTACCTCATTGCACCTCTTTTTTTCTTTGCATCATGTGCTGTTTGGGGACTATTTTTTAAATCTGCCATCCTGTCTGACACTGCAGTACCACTCCTAGATGGGCCAGGTGTTTGTGTCGGACACTTCAGTCGCTTAGCTTAGCCATCCAGCGACCTTGGTGCACCTCTTTTTTTCTTTGCCTCATTTGCTGTTTGGGGACTATTTTTTTAAGTGCCATCCTGTCTGACACTGCAGTGCCACTCCTAGATGGGCCAGGTGTTTGTGTTGGCCACTTGGGTCGCTTAGCTTAGTCACACAGCTACCTCATTGCACCTCTTTTTTTCTTTGCATCATGTGCTGTTTGGGGACTATTTTTTTAAGTGCCATCCTGTCTGACACTGCAGTGCCACTCCTACATGGGCCTGGTGTTTGTGTCGGCCACTTGGGTCGCTTAGCTTAGCCATCCAGCAAACTCGGTGCAAATTTTAGGACTAATAATATTATTGTGAGGTGTGAAGTGTTCAGAATAGACTGGAAATGAGTGGAAATTTATGGTTATTGAGGTTAATAATACTATGGGATCAAAATTACCCCCAAATTCTATGATTTAAGCTGTTTTTAAGGGGTTTTTGTAAAAAAACACCCAAATCCAAAACACACCCGAATCCGACAAAAAATTCTCAGGGAGGTTTTGCCAAAACGCGTCCGAATCCAAAACACGGCCGCGGAACCGAATCCAAAACCAAAACACAAAATCCGAAAAATTTCCGGTGCACATCACTATGTTCTGTTCCTGTGCATATCTATGCGCAGGAGCGTGCTATCTTCTGCAAACTGCTACCAGACTATTGCTCTTAAAATACCTTACAGCTGGATACCAAACACCACCTCCTAACCTTATTCAGTCCCCTCATATCCTGTAAATGTGAATCCCTTTGTTATTATACCCTTTAAGCAAGTATAACTCGCTGGTGTGGTGCATGCAGGCTATGTGTAAATGGTGCACTATGTGTGTTAAATATGAAATGTGTCCTTGTGGCTTTTCCATGCGAATACAAATGCTACCATAATTACTCATACCACGCGCTAATACGCACTACTGCGCGAGCGGCTATACGCAGCTTGCGAGTATGCGCACGCACGGCAGAACAAGTACGCGCACAGAGGCCATCTGTGTGGAGTTTGTTCATGATGTGTATGGCTGCAATATTTTCGACTTCGACGCCAGTATAAGGTAACATATGTATAATGTATAATTCAAGTGCACAGTTTGGAACCTGATCCTTAGAGCAGGAGGTGGGGCCCCAGGCAGTGGGGCCCACCGGTGGTTTCCCCTGTACCCCTGTGGGCCAGTCCAAGCCTGTATATATATATATATATATAATACAGCAAAATTACCGGCACTCCACCTGTAATGATAATTGCCCCAGGTGCCATCCAGCTAAAATAGCATGTATACGATCCAGAGACGGCGGCACTCCACGAGGACTTGCAAGCATAAACGAATAACGAGGCAAACACCCCTGTTGTGCTGTTAACGTTTCAGTTGTTTAAAACTTTCGTCAGAACAATACAAACATTGTAAAACTCTTACCTTTATACATTCACCATCACCCCCTCTGCTCCCACGGCGCGGCAGCCAGGCGGGTCCGGATGACGTCACCCGCCCACGTGTGCGGCGCGCTCCTTTCCCCGTCATGGCGCCGGTTACCTAGGGAACATATATACAAATACACAGAATGAAAACAAAACAGTGTAAACAAACACTAGCAACGTGCGATCCAGTACACATTAATGTTGGAGTTTACGGGCTCGTTCCATATCATTGATTATGAGCATTAGAGAATGTAAATTAACCCCTACATCGGACTTTAGAGAAAACAATGTAAACCCAGTTGCTCATTCAAGTCTACTGGAACAAGGGTATTTAATCGGTGGATCCATCTAGCCTCCCTCCGGAGGAGCGCTTGATTCCTATCCCCACCTCTTATACTAGCAGGTTGCTGATCAATAATCTTATATCTCAGCGATGCCAAGTTGTGCTTTGCCACTTTGAAATGTCGCGCTATGGCAATGCATAGATCGGCCATCAGAGCTGCCATGGAGGGAGACCAGCAAGCACAGCCAGTAGCGCGACATTTCAAAGTGGCAAAGCACAACTTGGCATCGCTGAGATATAAGATTATTGATCAGCAACCTGCTAGTATAAGAGATGGGGATAGGAATCAAGCGCTCCTCCGGAGGGAGGCTAGATGGATCCACCGATTAAATACCCTTGTTCCAGTAGGCTTGAATGAGCAACTGGGTTTACGTTGTTTTCTCTAAAGTCCGATGTAGGGGTTAATTTACATTCTCTAATGCTCATAATCAATGATATGGAACGAGCCCGTAAACTCCAACATTAATGTGTACTGGATCGCACGTTACTAGTGTTTGTTTACACTGTTTTGTTTTCATTCTGTGTATTTGTATATATGTTCCCTAGGTAACCGGCGCCATGACGGGGAAAGGAGCGCGCCGCACACGTGGGCGGGTGACGTCATCCGGACCCGCCTGGCTGCCGCGCCGTGGGAGCAGAGGGGGTGATGGTGAATGTATAAAGGTAAGAGTTTTACAATGTTTGTATTGTTCTGACGAAAGTTTTAAACAACTGAAACGTTAACAGCACAACAGGGGTGTTTGCCTCGTTATTCCTTTATGCTTGCAAGTCCTCGTGGAGTGCCGCCGTCTCTGGATCGTATATATATATATATATATATATATATATATATTTATTATAAACCCATGATTTGGCCCTAACCACTTTAGTGCCTGGCTATGCCAATAGTCCAGGAGAACACACCAAGATTCTTGCAGACCTCCTGAGAGGGTAGGTAGGCACGTATGAAAGATTGTTTGCTGTCTCTGAAAGAGTTTCTTTTGGTAAGCAGAATCCAAACACACTGCCTTACACTGAGACAGAAGAACACATGTGCATTGCTCGCCCTGAGTGGTTCCAAGCTAGGATATGTGAGGCGATGTTTTGCTTGAATGTGCGGCTCGTTCTTTATCTTTTTTTTTTGTTGCTTCTTTCTATCAGGGGAACTGCAAGCTCCAGGCACAATGCAACTCTATGGCTACATGCTGTGTTTATTCTGTTTTGAAATGGTAAAGAATGAGTATCTGGAAACCACAAATTGGGATTAGTCGCTGTCTGCTGCAAAAATGATGATAAAGTACTAAGCATAAACAATGTTTAACTTAATGAATCTTTATTTTTGAAAGGATAATAATAGAACAAAAATTCACATTAGAAAGAATAAAGGGATTCTTCTTGTATTCAGTTCAGCATCATAATTCGTTAACACTTTGATGCCCGCTGTACATGAAAATTTGTTTCTGAGCAGATGCCGCATAATCATAATACACAGCAGTCAAATCATAAGGAAAGAGCATTACACTTTGGTGAGATAAGAGATGCCAGGCATTTAGAATAAGGGTTTAACCCTTGGGACAGTACCTTTCAATTACAGGTTAATGACTGCTGGGTGGCTCTGGGGTCATCAAAATAGAAGTGAGTCATGTTTAGAAGGGTCCTTTAATACCACAGAAGGGGGTTTGTGTGGTAGATGTATCTTCCTATTGATGCTGTCCAGACTCCACTGCTGCTGCAAGATTTATAGATGGGGTCTATAAATGCTTATAGACTAGGCAGGCTCGGACTGGCCCATAGGGGTACAGGGGAATCCACCGGTGGGCCCCACTGCGTGCGGGCCCACCCTCTCAATTATACATTATGAATATGTTACATTATTCTGCACAGGACTATGGGGTATTTTCTACAGGGCATTGCTGTTATTAATCTGGTACATTATCATGCATGCACTAGCAGTATTTACTATATATATTATTTATCAAGGAGCCCAGACCATGCACTAATGTTTTGCCAAGCCTGTAAGGATGGGCCCCTACCACTATATTTCCCCGGTGGGCCCTTCATGCTCCAGTCCGACACTGAGACTAGGTGACCCGACTGCTGACCAACAGACCGATGGTTGTGTGTAGACTGCAAGGACCCTAGCCGGCGGATATTTTCTGGTCCCAGCAAACCAGCGCATTATCAGCGTGGATGGTGTTGCGGAATCCCGGCACTGTCCACCGCTGCTGCAGGACGCAGTAGTGGGAAGCAGTGTAGGGTGAGGCGACGGAAGGCATGGCAGCGAAGGAGGCAGGCGGTGAGGGTACGGCGGTAGGACTGTGGATTTTACCTGTGCAGAGTTTAGCAGCAGGTGGCATGCATAATAGCGGCGGGTGTGGCTCTCTATTCAATAATAGGAAGCCGGCACCATTTCTAAAAATCAAGATGGCCACGGCTAGCCAATTGCGGCTCACCGCATCATCACCCTGCCCCCTTTTAAAAGAGCTTACAGGCCGCTGCCCCCATGTATAGTGCTGGTTAATAAACTATTAAAACATTCGGTGTCCTGTCTTCATTTTTACATTTGTTTTTTACAGGGGGACTATAGGTACCAGCAGGCTTTTAATGCCCCACCTGCTGGTACTTGTGGTTCTGCAAGGCTTTTCTGGGACCTGTAGTTCTCATGTAAAAGACAAGGATTGCGGGGGATAGCCCCAGTGCTGGTTATGATTTGGTACACTTTTTTTTTTTAACACTGCACACACATACACACAGCTGGCCCGGATCTCACTGATCTGCGCAGGCTTCATGTTCGATATTGGTTGGCAGCTGACAAACACAAATTCATAAACCATCGAAAAACTCAATTCCAGAAAACACAATTCATAGTAAATTTCCATGTTTGACTAAGAAAAAGTCATCCATCTCCAATCGATCACCAGCGTGTTTAATCTCGGGCAAACCCGGCAAAACATGATTCTTAAACCCCATTCAGACTGCCTCAGGCGGGTCGCACCCGGGAGCCTAATACAGGAGCTCCCAGTGTGCGACCCGCCTCAGCTACCCCACCGCCGCTGACTGCAACCCAGTGGTGAATGGCGGGGGCGGCGCTTGGAGATCACATGATCTCCAAGCGTTGCCCATCCATACACAGGTCGCATCGACACGGCTACCGTTCCCACCACACAGCGAGCCAGGTTGAACACGTGTTCAACCCTGCTCACTACCCGAGTTGGAATACCGGGTCTCTTGACCTGGTATTTCGACCCTGGCACCTTTCAGACCGCACCTGAACACGGGTTATGCGCGTTTATGTGCCAATAACCCGCAATCAGAGGTGGCGGTCTGAAAGGGGTATCAGTAAATCTAGCCCCTAGAACAGTGGTTCTCAAACTCGGTCCTCAGGACCCCACACGGTTCACGCTTTTCATGTCACCCAGCAGCTGCACTGTGTATCACCAACTGTCACATTTAAAAAATCTACAGGTGACCTGTGAAACATGAACCCTGTGGGGTCCTGGGGACCGAGTTTGATAACCTGTGCCCTAAAGTATAGATGCTGACCTGAAAAAAGAGACTAGTTTTATTTTATTTTTATTTTGCTACACATTTTCATTCTGATGCTATTTTTAAAGTTAATAGGTCATAAAATATATTCATGTTAAAAAAATTTTTTTCAAAGTATGTAAAATTCCCATAAAGCCACGAGCATTGTATTGAGTACAGTATAACAATCATATTTTTATTAAGGCGTAGGTGATGGACGGAATGTGTTCACATTCGTCTTTAGACACAACCCAGGCTAATGGCGCTATGTAGCTGTAACAGCACATTTTCCCTTAACCAAACTTTTGAACAGAATTTCTGTTGTTGAATATTTGAGTGAAGAGAATGAAAGAAAAGAGAGCAACAGAAGTGAGGTCAGGAACCACAAAAGCAGAAAAATGAGCAATCTAGGACAAGGTTCGGGCTGGAGGAGTTCACTCAAAGTCCACAATCCAGGCACGTAAGCAGCAATAGAAAAAAAGCACCCAGGTAATCTTCGCTGAACATTTATGTGCCTAATATGAGCGCAGGAATATAGACGTGGACCTCCATACAAAGTTGGATGTAAACGCAAGTTGTGGCTTGTTTTTGGCAGCATTAAACGTGCCTTCAGGTCTCTTTGTGGTGTGCGTCATTTTCCCCCTGACAACGCCACTTGCAATTTCCTATGACAAAGGGGGCTGGGATGGGACAAGAGGGGCATGTACAAAGTAAGGGCTTGTTGTAAATTTTGGCCAAAATGACCACTTTATAAAAGCAAATGTGCCCCTACGGAGGAAGATGTGCCCCTACGGAGGAAGATGTGCCCCTATGGAGGGAGAGGTGCCCCTACGGAGGGAGAGGTGCCCCTACAGAGGTAAAGGTGCCCCTATGGAGGAAGATGAATTGTGGTCACTAAAACACTGGTGAAAGTTTTGAGGTGATGATGATGATGATAGCTGCAAGTTGCATCCGATTTATCCAGTTCATCTAAAGATATTCAGGTCACCTTAAATTAAAATTTTGGTTAAATAAGGAAAATAAGTTTATGATCTAGAGGATAGTGCTGATTTTAAAAGAGATACATGACTAACAATAAGGTTAGTCTATCGGAATTAGAGGGGTTAATTTAGGATGACTTCTGTTGTGTCATACATTGTTACATTTGTGTGCTTGCCACTGCCACCCCGATGTAACCTTTCTACCCTTTGACATATGTAAACCATGTGCCTTTGGCAATGCCTGAGGACAAGCTTAAAAGACAGTCTAGCAATGTACATACAACAGCACTACACGTGATGAAACTTGTAGCTAAAAATGTCCTTCCAAAACTAGGCCACCAGCAAGGCCTCCCAGAGCGCGCCGAGATAAATTAACAACAAGAAGTGACGGGGACATCATAAACAACGAACATTCCATTTATCAGTCACAATTTATCATTTTTGTTTCATTTCCTCTCTCCATTCCAGTCGCCTCCTTGAATATTTCTTTGAAACTTTCAGACTAATGTAACTTCCCAATAAAAACTTTATGACTTCAACAAGAATGTTGTAAGCAATTCAAGTCCTCAGCTCCTGTTTCCTGTGGACTCAGCTTCAGAGGCTGGTTGTGTGACCAGCAATGTGTTCCAGACTTTTGTTGAGGTTGGAATTTTGCTTGGTACAAACAGAATTTGAAGTATAAAGTTTCAAAACTTAGACTATTATTCCTCCCAGAGCTTCAACCCTATGTTTCCACATTGCAGATTATTTTTTGGCCAGTTTGTCTTTTCTGTAAATCCAATGTCCAGATGTTATTAACTACATAGATATTTATTCCATTGTACATTTATAAATTGTAACTTAGGGCCTAATTATGAGCCGCAGGCAAAAGAGCACAGTGCAGCATCTGTTGGCAGTGGCCCATTTGGAAATATATTTCAAATTCTTTCTTCCCTTGTGAACCTCCGTGCAGCCGAATGTGTACGGACAGAGACACCCACTTTTAGCATTCATGTTCGCTGTAATACTGATTAGTGCAGCCTTAGACGCAACCATTGTCAGCATAACCAAAACTTCAACCAGCCCTACAGTAGTCTCAGTTTCCCCATCTGACTACGTCCTCCTATAGTTGTGGCTGTGCGTCTGTGAAGGCAGCTGCTTGCATTGACACACCAGTGACACACCCCACTGAGTGGATTATTTTTGTGCGTACTACTAGCCACCTCCAGAATTTCCACAAACACGGGCACTGCCTGATCCGAATGCGACCTCTGCAGGGGTTTCCAGAAATGTGTGAGCTTGTGCAGCTGCAAATTACTCAACTAGTAATGTGGAGTGGTGGAGGCGTGTCAGTGGGATGGGCACGCAGTTTCTGTGATGAGGGGCGTGTAGTGGGTGTGTCATGGGCTATGCAAAAATAAATCTGCCAAACATATTGCAGGAATTGCAAATGCATGAACAGCACAGAAAGTGGGCTAGATTTGCGATGGGGTTGTATAATCGCAGATGAGATTGTGGGTTTGGCTAGAGGTCTTCGCAGATTTGCGATTGCGATAACAGTGTGCGTTCAGTCGCAATTGCAATTCGTGCTGACTGAAGCCTTGTGTGCGGATTCCATGTAGCTTCCGGTTAGGCACATAATTGGCAGCTGGTTAAGCACTGCAGAGATAAAGGTGCTTTTTTCATAGATGTCAATAGCACAGTCAGGGGCGTCTCTAGAGAGGAGGGGACCCGTGTGCAGACTCCGTGTGTGGGCCCCCTCCTCTCCCGTAGCCGCTGCGCCGCTGCTAGCGCTCTGAATGCTGTAGACTCTGGCACAGTGCCAGAGTCTACATCGCATGCGCAGGACTCCAAAGAATGGCCGCTGCGCCATGTTTTCGGAGTCCTGCGCATGCGCTGCAGACTCTGGCACTGTGCCAGAGTCTCTAGTGGTCAGTGCGCTAGCAGCGGTGCGACGGCTACGGGAGAGGAGGGGGCCCACACGCGCTCAGCGATGGACTCCGGAAAGGTAAGTATAGGAGAAATGGGTGCAGTATGTGCGGTGGGGGCCCCCTCTGGACTCAGGGGCCCGTGTGCACTGCACACACTGCACCCATTATAGAAACGCCAATGAGCACAGTGCCACCCAGTGGAGAATATAATTGGAGATTATTTTTTTTTCAAAAATGATTTTTTTTTAACCTTAGACCAAACTCGGTCCTCAAGATCATAAAACAGTTCACATTTTCCAGGTCACCCGGCAGGTGCACAGGTGTATTCATTAGTCACTGATGTTTGAAAAGTTCCACAGGTTGAGCTACTGTAATTATTTCACATGTGATTCTGTGACAAGATCTGGAAAACATGAACTGTTTGCATACCTCCCAACTGTCCTGATTTTGGCGGGACAGTCCCGGTTTTCACGGTCTGTCCCGCTGTCCCACCCGCGAGTCTCAGTGTCCCACAGGTGTGGGGGCATTTGGAAGATCCCCCCTGTCACTCGCTGCTCTGAATAGAAGCTGTGCGCATGCGCACAGCGTCTAATCCCCGACAGAGAGGGACGGGGGAAGACCACCAGCTCACTGAGCGCTGTCCATGCCCCCATAGTGAGAAAAGGTGGGTGTGTGCTTTGCGATCGCAGCACTTCATACTTAACTACTTTCTAATTCTTCTCTCCAGGAGACTTTGGGGGGCGGGGCCGGGCTGTGACCTCATCAAGCCCGATTCACGTCATTTGAACCCCTTCCCCTCCCCACGGACCCGCGAGTATGTCTCCATGCTGCCCGCATCACTAGGGTGCTAGCAGGATGCAGGAGACCTGCCCATTCTTCCGGGGGTGCAGAGGTGCTACCCCAAAAAATGGGAGCTCTCACAGCTTCCGGGAGAGTAGGCAAGTATGCAGCACTTGCCATGAGGCCACGCCCCTTACCGTGAGGGCATGCCCCTAAATTCAGGCACGCACATTACTGTCCCTCCCCTTCGGTGGAACAAAAGTTGAGAGGTATGTGTTTGGGGTCTTGAGGACTGAGTTTGAGAACCTATGACCTAGAAAAACATTAAAGAAAAGCAGAGAAGTGGCACATTTTCTCATGGGTAAATGTGTGCAATTGTCCCTATGTAATACATATACATTGGAGCATACCATTTTGATTGTACATACAAAAGCCAAGATGTTTTATATATGGACTTTTTGTAGCTTAAAAGTGCTCACTGAACACCCGTAAAATAGAAACATCTGCATTTCATGTTGAAGCCACTGATACTAAATCCTCCTGTTAAACAACATCTTGTGTTAAATTTAAGTGCATTCCACAAGATGTAGAGCAGTCAGCAGCACCTACTATATTCATATTTTAAAGCTGGGTACACACAGACATGCAGCAGATAAAGTAGGAATATAGAGGACAACTTTAAGTAAATAAAATAATTGACTTCACCGACAGCGGTTGACTTTGAAGACGGCGGCGCACAAATGAGTCGGAAATGTATATAATAATAATTACACACTGCGGTTGACTCAGAGCCGGATTAAGAGGGGGGCCCCGGGGATAAGTACCTTTTTTAAAAGGGCACCCCGCCGCCACCGCAGATCGGATCTCTGGTCCGATCTGCGGTATTGCGCTGTGCTCCCGGGAGCCGGCACCACACGCAGCGGCAGGGCAGCTCAGCGATTGCTGTCCCTGGCGGCTCTGGCTCCCGGCTCCACTGCACTGAAAAGGGAAGGACAGCTGAGCGACGGCTCAGCTGTCCAATAATCTGATGAGCAGCAGCCTGCGGCTCAGTCATTGGCTGGGCTCGCAGGCTGCAGGGAAGAAGGAGAACGGCGCGTGGAGCCTGGAGACAGCAACAAGCACCCAGTCTCTGCCAGCTCTCCTAGGCTATCTGTGGTTGTGCAGCCTGCCAGCAGCACAGGACATAAAAACGTAAGGCTGGCTGTATTATGTACTGGGTTTTAATATGTATATATATATATATATATATATATGTGTGTATATATATATATATATATACAGTATGTGTGTGTGTGTGTGTATATATATATAGTGATAAATCAGTTGCGCCTTCAGTGTTTGTGAATAGTTCATTATAAATCCTTAGATGACAATTAAAATATGCGTACCAGACATAAGTAGAACAGTTGCCTTATATAGAATGTCTTTGCATCAGGGTGTCCCTTCCTCGTACTGACTCTCCGTTTCAATCCGTCCAGGTGTTGGTGTTGAGTTTGTACGTATATGCAAGACAATGTGTCAGTAAGCTGCGCTTAAAAGTGACATAGTGCTGCTTTGTGCAAAAATTGCAATAAAAGTGAATATGTGCAGAAAAGTGCTAAGTGCTTTTTGAATAAATATGGGAAAAATAATGAATAAAGTAATATAGATGCAAGTATATTGCTGAGAGTGTGCTAGCCCCCTTTTTCTTAGGTAATGTGCTTAGGTACCATTTATTAAGGGTGCAACACTGTATCTCTAAGTGATTCAAAGGAGACCAAAAAATATTCATACGAAGCACTTACATATAAAACTGCACTAAATTGGATGATGCTTTCGTCATTCCGTCATCAGACTTTTGTGCCTTAAAAGAATCAAAGCTCCCACATGGGAAGGAAAAGCCTCTGATAGTGTGGTATAATTTAAAAAATTATTTAATAATACACAAAATGACAGAAAACATAGGTGGACTCGTACAATTTAAAAAAAACATATGAGCTTATCTGTTATTCCTTAAATAGGTGCGGAGTGCCGGTAGGCCCCAACGCGTTTCGTCCCTTAGTTCATTTCTGGGACTTCCTCAGGGGTTAATGAGGAAGTCCCAGAAATGAAGTAAGGGACGAAACGCGTTGGGTACCTACTGGCACTCCGTGAATTTTATCTCATAAAGCGTGGCGTAATGTAAACTTTGGCTCCTACCCTGTGGCGTAATGTGAATTGAGGCTTATACAGTGTGGCGTAATGTGAATTTTATCTCTTGGTGTGTGGCGCAATGTAAATTTTGGCTCATACAGTGTGGCGTAATGTAAATTTTGACTCATACCGTGTGACGTAATGTGAATATTATCTCTTGCTGTGCGGCAGAATGTAAATTTTGTCTCATACCGTGTGGCGTAATGTGACTATTATCTCTTGCTGTGTGGCAGAATGTAAATTTTGGCTCATACAGTGTGACATAATGTGAATATTATCTCTTGCTGTGTGGCGTAATGTACATTTTTGCTCATACCATGTGACGTAATGTAAATTTTGGCTCATACAATGTTACGTAATGTGAATTTTGGCTCATACCATGTTACATAATGTGAATTTTGGCTTATACCATGTGGTGTAATGTGAATTTTGGCTCATACCATGTGGCATAATGTGAATTTTGGCTCATACCATGTGGCGTAATGTGAATTTTGGCTTATACCATGTGGTGTAATGTGAATTTTGGCTCATACCATGTGGCGTAATGTGAATTTTAGCTTATACCATTTGGTGTAATATGAATTTTGGCTCATACCATGTGGCGAAATGTGAATTTTGGCTTATACCATGTGGTGTAATGTGAATTTTGGCTCTTACCATGTGGCGTAATGTGAATTTTGGCTTATACCATGTGGCGTAATGTGAATTTTGGCTTATACCATGTGGCGTAATGTGAATTTTGTCTCATACCATGTGGCGTAATGTGAATTTTGTCTCATATCGCGTAGTAAAATGTTCATTTTGACTCATACTGTGTGGTGTAATGTGAATTTTGCACCAAGGCCCACCACTCTCTAGTTCCGCCACTAGGTCAAGGATAGGTTGGGGAAGTATAAGTAACGATAGGGTGCAGCGGCAGCTAGGACTCAGGGTTATGCCGTAGCGGACAGCCGGTGGTCACACCATTATGTTTCATGTTATTTCCCCTGGGGTGTATTATATCTACTTGTATTATTAGGAACCAGGGAGAAATTAGATTACGCAATGTGATTTGTTTTTGCGTAAAATATTAAATACAGGTTGAGTATCCCATATCCAAATATTTTAATGCACAAAGTTTTTAAAAATATTGGCTAAAATGACCTTCAGGCTGTGTGTTTAAAGTGTATATGAAACATAAATGCATTCTGTGCTTAGACCTGGGTCCCATCACCATGATATCTCATTATGGGATGCAATTATTCCAAAATACGGAAAAATCCGTTCTCCAAAATACTTCTAGTCCCTAGCATTTTGGATAAGGGATACTCAACTTGTAATAATAAATACAGGTTGAGTATCCCATATCCAAATATTCCGAAATACGGAATATTCCGAAATACGGACTTTTTTGAGTGAGAGTGAGATAGTGAAACCTTTGTTTTCTGATAACTCAATGTACACAAACTTTGTTTAATACAAAAAGTTATTAAAAATATTGTATTAAATGACCTTCAGGCTGTGTGTATAAGGTGTATATGAAACATAAATGAATTGTGTGAATGTACACAAACTTTGTTTAATGTACAAAGTTATAAAAAATATTGGCTAAAATGACCTTCAGGCTGTGTGTATAAGGTGTATATGAAACATAAATGCATTCTGTGCTTAGATTTAGGTCCCATCACCATGATATCTCATTATGGTATGCAATTATTCCAAAATACGGAAAAATCCGATATCCAAAATACCTCTGGTCCCAAGCATTTTGGATAAGGGATACTCAACCTGTATTCCATTTAAGATGGATTAGTCTGAAAGATTCAAATTTACAACCTAATTGTAATTTTCTTTGTAGTGATTGAAGACGCTATGATTTTAATTTTAAATCTTAGGGCCCCCATGTCTTAAGTACCCCAGGCCCCCCTAAGCCTTAATCCAACAGCGTCGCACAATAGGTGTATGAGTAGGAAATAATATACTGTGGTCTGACCGGCAGTGTTACAGTACTTATGGAAAAAAAAAAATTGTATAGTACACTGGGGTACAGCACAAATAAAAAAAATCTATATATTTTTTTAATTTTAGGCTTTTTGTTTTTAACTTTTAATATTTTCATTTTACACTGGGGCAGAGCCCCTGGATGGAAGGACAGATCACCTCTTTCAGATACAGCAGACAGGGCACCCTTTTTTCATTTAGAGCAGACAGAGAGAGAGCACCCCTTTCAGATACAGCAGACAGAGAGAGAGAGAGAGAGAGAGAGAGAGAGCACCCCTTTCAGATACAGCTGACAGAGAGAGCACCCCTTTCAGATACAGCTGACAGAGAGAGCACCCCTTTCAGATACAACAGACAGTGCATTCTTTTTTCAGATAGAGCTGACAGAGAGAGAGCACCCCTTTTTCAGATACAGCTGACAGAGAGAGAGAGAGAGAGAGAGAGAGCGCACCCCTTTTTCAGATACAGCAGACAGAGAGAGAGAGCACCCCTTTTTCAGATACAGCAGAGAGAGCACCCCTTCTTCTGATACAGCAGACAGAGAGAGAGCACCCCTTTCAGATACAGCAGACAGAAAGAGAGCACCCCTTTTTCAGATACAGCAGACAGGGCACCCCCACCTGCCACACACCACACCACGCCGGCTTGGATCCCGGCTCGGATCGCAACGTTCGGGCGGGGAACCGAACCCACTCATCTCTACTTCTTGCTCTAATACACAGATTTGGGCCCGTTTCTGTAAGTACCCAATATTCGCATTAGATAATACCACATGTCTGGATTCTCCTTCCGCCAGAGCAAGGCAAAATTTGGTTCCCTTGCAATGCGTTCCAAGCTGCACTCCGCATTCTGACACTTTAAAACAGCATATGTTTTGGACAACTTTTTGTTTTTCTGTCTCATATTTCCACATTCATTTGCAAGGGGCATATGTGTACAGAATTTCTTCAAACATCAAACAGAAGTACACATTTGGTCACATTCTCCCTTTAATAGCTGGTTACAGGAAGAGGCGGATTTAGGGGTCAGGCCGCCCCTAGACACATTATTGGCCGCCGCCACCCCACCCCCATCACGGTACTGCTTTCTTCTTTTCAGGGGCCAGTCTGGACGCCTCGAGACCACCAAAGCAGCCCAAACCTCACCCCACTACCAGCTCCTGGACCACAATTTGCTGACCATTGTCCCACTCCTGTCAGTTGCAAAAGAAAATATAAAAAAAAACTCGTAATGACCAAAAAATAAGAATGACCTGTTCTCATCATCCTGCAGTGCCGCTCCCCTCAGGAAGTGCCGCATCTAGAAGTTCTCTACTGGTTACAGGATGCTGGCGAGTTTATTGAGCCGTGCTCCTCAAACCAGCAATCTTATTGCTTGTATTGATTATTCACAATTGAATGGCTCCAACGCCTGCCATTGTCTGCTATTCTTATGCCTCTTGACCCCTAACTATAGTACTGTATGTTACTGAATATTCTTCTCATTGCTCCACCAGCATCCCTTGCGGTCTGTGGGCCTAATTCAGACCAGATCGCATCTCTTCGAATTTGCAGAGGTTTGCGATCGGATAGTCGCCGGCCAGACAGAGTGAATATCCGCCCCATGCAAGTCTGCGTACGCCGTGTGAAAAGCTTTTTAAACGTTGGTCAGCTGCAAATCTGTTTGCAACTCACTCACCATCTAATGTTTATTCCAGTCTGTGCAGTCTGTGTGTAGCCCAGGGCTTACTCCTACAGTACGATACATACAGGCTGATCGGGGGCGGGGCTGACATCACACACCCGCCCTGACAATGCTTGGGCACGCCTGCGTTTTTCCTGACACTCCCAGAAAACGGGGCAGTTACCACCCACAAACGTTAGATTTTTTCGCAGTTTAACCTTGTGCCTGCACATTACGATCTATACACATGCGTAGTCGTTCGATAATCGGCTGCTGTGCGAAATATTTTGATTGTCTGACCCATCATTACTTTCAAACAAGAAAATAAATTGTTAGCAAACTTTTTCCAATGACGCGAAAAGATGTTCTTTTATGATATTCCCTGTCATCTAGACTGTAGTACATCTGGGAAAGTGAACCATACTTGCCTACTTTAAAGCCCGGAGAGGAAACACTGCAGGAGACTCCGGGGGCTGGGCCGGGCTGTGACATCATTAAGCCAATTCACGTCATTTTAACCCCTTCCCCAACCCACGGACTTGCGAATACGGGAGTGTATCTCTTCATCCTACCTGCATCACTAGGGTGCGAGCTGGATGCCGGAGACCTGCCTACTCTTCCTGGGGTGCGGGGGGCTACCCATAAAAATGGGAGCCTCCTGCAGCTTTCGGGAGAGTAGATAAGTATGAAGTGAACAAGCATCTACTCCATCTGTACATGCCCGTTTTCAAGGATGATCAAGTAACTTATGTCTAATTAAAGTTACTGGATTTGGGGGACGATTATCAAAGCTAGGAGAGAGACATAGTGGAGAGAGATAAAATACCAACCAATCAGCTCCTAACTGCCAGTTTACAGTTAGGAGCTGATTGGTTGGTACTTTGGAGTTAATTTACCAATCCTTGGGGAGAGATTAAGTGGAGAGAGATAAAGTACCAACCACTCAGCTGTCATTTTTCAGCCACCGTAAGTTACAGGTTGTGTTTGAGAAATGACAGTGTCTGAAAATGTACAGCTGATTGGCTGGTACTTTATCTCTCTCCAAGGCTTAGTAAATAAATAGATCCCTTTATCTCTTTACACTTTATCTATCTCCAAGCTTTGATAAGTCCTCTCTTTAGCCATTTAAAGTCCCAGGGCAATTTTTTATTTCTAACATCTGAAATGAAAAATACATAAACACAAACATAAATATGAATTTTCTCCCCACACACTCATGCTTGCAGTACAGAGAGAGGCTGGGGGCTAAATTTAGTTCAAATGAAAAGCTAGCAAAGAGTATAGATAAATCCATATGAGCTGGTAAATGAGAAGGCTATGAGTGCACTTATCATCTGATATATTCTAGTTAGCAGCTGAGAATCTGTAAAATCAAAATCCCACACCCCATTTAATACCATCTCAGTTGTCCCAGAAGAACCCACGGAAGTTATTTTAAGACAGCATCTACGAAATCTAATCTCTGCTTATGACAACACCGGTAACAGAAGTCTTGAGGCTCGGTACAGTGATATTTCTGGGGCCCCCTCAGATTTATATATATATATATATATATATACACACACACACACACACACACACACACGCCCACACACACGCACACACACACACACACACACACACACACACACACACACACACACTGCACTTAAACAACACAATGTATCTCCAAGTCAATCACACTTCTGTGAAATCAAACTGTCCACTTAGGAAGCAACTCTGATTGACAATCAATTTCACATGCTGTTGTGCAAATGGAATAGACAACAGGTGGAACTTATAGGCAATTAGCAAGACACCCCCAATAAAGGAGTTGTTCTGCAGGTGGTGACCACAGACCACAGCTCCTATGCTTTCTGGCTGATGGTTTGGTCACTTTTGAAAGCTGGCGGTGCTTTCACTCTAGTGGTAGCATGAGACGGAGTCTACAACCCACACAAGTGGCTCAGGTAGTGCAGCTCATCCAGGATGGCACATCAATGCGAGCTGTGGCAAGAAGGTTTGCTGTGTCTGTCAGCGTAGTGTCCAGAGCATGGAGGCGCTACCAGGAAACAGGCCAGTACATCAGGAGATGTGAAGGAGGCCGTAGGAGGGCAACAACTCAGCAGCAGGACCGCTACCTCTGCCTTTGTGCAAGGAGGAACAGGAGGAACACTGCCAGAGCCCTGCAAAATGACCTCCAGCAAGCCACAAATGTGCATGTGTCTACTCAAACAATCAGAAACAGACTCCATGAGGGTGGTACGAGGGCCCGACGTCCACAGGTGGGGGTTGTGCTTACAGCCCAACACCGTGCAGGACGTTTGGCATTTGCCAGAGAACACCAAGATTGGCAAATTCGCCACTGGCGCCCTGTGCTCTTCACAGATGAAAGCAGGTTCTCACTGAGCACATGTGACAGACATGACAGAGTCTGGAGATGCCAAGGAGAACGTTCTGCTGCCTGCAACATCCTCCAGCATGATCGGTTTGGCAGTGGGTCAGTAATGGTGTGGGGTGGCATTTCTTTGGGGGGCCGCACAGCCCTCCATGTGCTCGCCAGAGGTAGCCTGACTGCCATTAGGTACCGAGATGAGATCCTCAGACCCCTTGTGAGACCATATGCTGGTGCGGTTGGCCCTGGGTTCCTCCTAATGCAAGACAATGCTAGACCTCATGTGGCTGGAGTGTGTCAGCAGTTCCTGCAAGATGAAGGCATTGATGCTATGGACTGGACCACCCGTTCCCCAGACCTGAATCCAATTGAGCACATCTGGGACATCATGTCTCGCTCCATCCACCAACGCCACGTTGCACCACAGACTGTCCAGGAGTTGGCGGATGCTTTAGTCCAGGTCTGGGAGGAGATCGCTCAGGAGACCATCCACCACCTCATCAGGAGCATGCCCAGGCATTGTAGGGAGGTCATACAGGCACGTGGAGACCACACACACTACTGAGCCTCATTTTGACTTGTTTTAAGGACATTACATCAAAGTTGGATCAGCCTGTAGTGTGTTTTTCCACTTTAATTTTGAGTGTGACTCCAAATCCAGACCTCCATGGGTTAATAAATTTGATTTCCATTGATAATTTTTGTGTGATTTTGTTGTCAGCACATTCAACTATGTAAAGAAAAAAGTATTTAATAAGAATATTTCATTCATTCAGATCTAGGATGTGTTGTTTAAGTGTTCCCTTTACTGTTTTGAGCAGTGTATATAGTGCAGAAATACGGCGGCACTCATCAGACTGAATAGCTAGATTCCAAGTGATATCATTTTAATAGACCAATAGGGCTAACATGTTTCGGGGAATATCCCCGTCCTCAGGGCCAAACAGCAGTGAAAAACATTACACTTACAGATACACCAGTGCTCCAATAGACATTAAGAGACCAAACATACTCACCTGTTCGCACGGCGCTGTCGCCCCCCAGCCCGCTCAGCCAACTTCCGCATCGCCGGATATTGACGTCCCGGCGCGCCGCAGGAACAGGAGAGTTACCCATTAGGGTTACAAACATATAAAGAAGATAATAAAAACAAGGGACATGGCATCAGACTTATTTACAAATACCAAGTAATGCACATGCTGTAATTAATTTAGCTGAAATGCATAAATCGATGGTATAGTAATATGATCAAATGATGCTGAACTAAACCTGAAGAGCAAAAACATAAAGTTACAGCTAATTTCAAAGAAAGCATTACAAACCCATATTTTCATTCAATCCTCTGGGAGATAACGTACCCAGAGTAAAAATCCAACAAGCTTCTTTCTGTAGTAAGATTCCTGCTCTGTTCCCTCCCCTCAAGGAGGGGGTACATGATCTATAAGGGTTGCTCTAATACTTGCAACCCCATGTTTGGCCTGAAGACAGTGCCTTGCAAAAGGTTGGTCACTAGTGCCCTTCTCAAATGCTTTCTTGATGGCACTCCAATGGAGGCCATCTACTATGTGGTCACATCCATTGGTATATGTTACATTATGCTGGCAGGATAATACTTATCATAACCTAGATATATGTGTTACAAAAGGCTATTCAGGCCAAGATGATCATTTAACCCCTTAGGGTATACAGTATCCAGGCGACAGATCCACCTGGTCTCCAATCGTAATAGTTTGAGACCACGATCTCCACCCCTTAGAGATTATGGAACTTGGTCTATCATACAATATTTTAAAGATACCAGCGGATGTCGAGCCTGGCAACCGGTTGGTCACTAGTGCCCTTAGCAATAGCAGCCTTAATTGCTGACCTGTGGGCTGCTATACGCTCCTTAAACATCCTCTCAGTTTTGCCAATATATGACAGCCCACAGGGGCAGATAAGCTGATTAATATGGTAAGTATGGCCCGTATGTGGGTGCTGAAATGTGTTGCCTGGTATAAGGTACTGGCAGGTGGTGCAGGTACATCTGATACAGCCTAGTCTATTACTCCTAAGTCTATTGGTGTATTGCATATGGTCCGTTACATTTGTATGAACCAGTATGTCACGGAGATTCCTCCTACGGGTATAGCAAGGCATACGTTTAGTATTTTGTAATTTAAGATCAGGATCACTCTGAACTATGTGCCAGAATTTTTTTGAAATAGAATTAATACAACTAGTAGCTGGATTAAATTGACTGACCCAAGGAATAATAGGCTGTGGCTTGGCTGACCCAAATGCCTGGGTAAGTAACAAATATCTATCTAGACTTAATGCTTTAGATTTAGCTTCTGTCAGTAAATCTGGTGGGTACCCACGCTCTCTGAATTTGTCAAGTATATCATTCATTTGTTGCTCTGCAAGTACTGGGTCTGAGGTAATACGTCTGACCCTAAGTAATTGAGAGTACAGTAGCCCACATTTGAACGATTTAGGATGAAAACTGGAATAATGTATTAGATTATTATGGTCTGTACTTTTGGTGTACAGGGAAGTACACATAACACCATCCTTAAGGCTAAGCTGCACATCCAAGTAATTTAATCAATTCACTGCTGATGATATAGGTTAATTTAACAGGATGTTGCAACTGAGTGTGGTTATCAATCACCTCAATCAGCATCTCTTTGGTACCCTTCCAAACCAGCAGTAAATCGTCAATGTAGCGGCAATAGAATAGTATATTAGCCGCAACATTGGGATCCTGGAAAAAAATCTTTTGTTCCACATCAAACATATAAATATTAGAGTACGATGGGGCCACTGAGGACCCCATTGCACACCCTGTGCACTGTAAGTACATTTGATCATCATAAAGAATTTTTTTTTGGTTAATATCATATGAAGCAAATTAAGACAGAAATCAAGAGAGGGGCCCTATATATAATGGGTGACCATCCAGAAAAATTTTAACTGACAACATACCACAATCATGTGGTATGATGGTGTAGAGACTCTGTACGTCAATACTACACAGAAAAATATCCCCTTCAAATTGAGGAAGACTATCAATTTTCCTCAGTAATGTATTGGTATCTAAAAGATACCTAGGATGTGCTTGTATACACAGTTGAAACAAATGGTCTAGAAAAAGGGCTGCTGGTTTAAACAAAGACTTGTTAGCCGAAATTATTGGCCTACCCGGTGGTTGTACCATAGACTTATGGATTTTGGGTGTGGTGTATAAAACAGGCACCACCGGGTAGGTCGGCAATAACTCTACTCCAATCTGTTTAGGGATTATGCCTTCATTAACCGCTTGTTCTAATAGAACAGCTAGGTCTTCTTTGAATCTATTAGTGGGGTCCCTCGGAAGTTTACTATAAGTGGCACTATCTTGCAACTGGCATTGGATTTCCTCTTTGTAATCTTTGAGGTTTTGCAACATCGGCCGTCCTAAATACTACATTTTTTAACTTAGCCAGGTTGTTAAGAGCCTGTTTTTCAGTGCTAAATAAATTAGAGTGAACACCTGGATTAGATATAATGTGCTGCTCTGTATGCTGATCTAGTAGTCTCATAAAAGTCCTAATCGAGGCATTCTGGGACTGTGGTTCAAATGTAGATCTTGGTAGTATTTTCTTAAGTTTCAGTGGAATAAGCACACCGTCCGTTTCAGGTTCTTTGTGCCTAGAAAAATGTTCTTTTAATTTAAGTTGACAATGGAGGCGGTGTTTCTCCACTTTCCATTATAAGGGGTCTTGGTTGCAAGAAGGAATAAACGAGAGTCCCCGTGCAAGTACATTAGTTTCAGATTGGCTTAGCTCATAGTCTGAAAGATTAACTACTACTGTTTGGGAGTCTTTATAAATATTTTTATTTATATATGTATGTATATATATATATATATATAGAACAAGCGCAGGTGCGGCACTCAGACCACGATTTTAGCAGCAGAAAAGACAGGCGGAGACTGTATAAATCAATCAACGTTTCAATATGAATATTGTCATCAGGATTACAATGAAACATACATCACATACCTTTATAGTGCTTCACCAAACAAGAAAACAGCGGTTCCCGGGCCGAGACCGCACACCCGCCCAGTCGCCGCACACCCATTGACGTCACCCGTAAGGCACGTTCTGCTACGTACACCATCACCATAGCAACCGTAAACAAGCTAGAGGAATGCAGCATACGACATTGTCATTAAAGTGATCAAAAATCAGTATTGACATATATATACGGAACAAAATGCATTATCAACACAGAGATAAATTTAACAATGACATATACAGACAGTATGAACTTATAACAGAATCCTGCCTATAGCTCGGGACAACGCCCGACAATATGTCTCACTGTATAGAACACCTGCAAAGACAATTTTCAGCGTAAGCTTGCAAAAGAGATATTTTCATTTAAACCATTAGGGGAAATTACATTTAATCTATAAATCCATCGCGCTTCACATCTCAATAGACGCAAAGAGCGATCCCCACCTCGGATATTTGGCACAATGGTATCGATCATGCGATAGCGTAAACTTGAAAGAGAATGATGGAGCTCTGCAAAATGACGGGCGACCGGCTGGTCGCTGGAGCCAGAATTAATAGCTGCTCGAATAGCACTCCGATGGTTACCCATCCTCTCCTTAAATTTACTCTCGGTTTTCCCGATATAACTCAAGCCGCAGGGACAAATAATTTGATACACAACAAAAGATGAATTGCAAGTAAAATGGTGTAGAATTTTATAAGTTTTCCCTGAATGAGGGTGCTGGAATGTATCGCCGGTTAACAAAAACTGGCAGGTTGTGCATGTACATTTAAAACAACCCATACGGGCCCTTCCAAAAAAACTACGATTAGAACTACTTAAAGGGGCCACATCGGTTTTTACCAAAATATCTTTTAAGTTACGTCCACGGGAGTAGCAAGACCTTATATCATGATTCTCAAGGTTTAATTTAGTATCACTTTGTAAAATGGGCCATAATTTTTTAATTGTTTTATTAATAATAGGAGAGGCAAGGTTAAATTTGTTAACCCATCCAAACTTTTTTCGTTTACTGACCTCAATCGGAACTGGGTTGTTAGTGTTATTTACTAAAGAAGTTCTATCCAGGGATAAAACCTTACTTTTACAAGTTTCTAACAGATCTTTACTATAGCCACGGTCCAAAATTTTTTTTATCAGTAAATCAATCTGTATTTCAGATACCACCCTATCGCTGTTGATGCGGTGAATGCGGAGCATCTGGGAATATGGTAGGCCTTTTATCAAAGCTGGCGGATGACAGCTTTGTGCTTTTAACAACATATTCCTATCAGTAGGCTTTGTAAAGAGACTGGTGTGGATCTGTTGATTTTTTATAGTAATACATACATCAAGGAAGTTGACAGTCTCTCTACTTAAGGAATAAGTAAATTTGATAGGATGATCAGAACAATTATGTTTGTTGATCAAATCACTTAATAATTCAACGTCACCACACCATATCAAGAGCAAATCATCTATATAGCGTGAAAACAATATAACTCTAGATGATATTGTCTCATCTGAAAAGAATAGTGCATGCTCCACAAAAAACATAACCACGTTGGCATAGGCTGGAGCCATTGAACTGCCCATAGCACAGCCGCTGGTTTGTAAATAAAACTTGCCTTTATATAGAAAAAAATTGTTATTCAAAATAAGATCAAACAACTGGAGCATGATACCAATCTTTTCCGAAGAGAAGTTACTTTTACTATTCAAGAACACCTGTAACGAGTGTAACCCCAAACTATGGGGGATAGAGGTGTACAAATTCACCACGTCAATTGTAACAAGCCAACAATCAGGGGGTAATGAAGGTAAATTGTGCAACTTGCGCAACAAAGTAGATGTATCTAACAAAAATGTAGGTTCCACTTGAATAAGAGGTTGCAAGAGGGAATCAAGGTATGCTGCCACTGGCTGAAAAAGGGAACCCCGTGCAGACACAATAGGGCGTCCCGGTGGAGGGTCCAACCCCTTGTGGATTTTTGGTATAGTATAAAAATTCGGGATAATGGGTGATTGTGGAAATAAAACATCTTTAATTTTCTCTGTAATAACACCCACATCCAAAGCCTGGCAGAGTACCCTTGATAATTCCCTCTTACACACTCTAGTGGGATCACTAGGTAAAGGACGATATACCAACGGGTCTAACAATTGTCTCATGACCTCCCGGTCATAGTCCGCAAAATCCCCTTTGGGCACACGCCCCAAGATTCCGAAGAACATTCCGGTAGAAGAAGAAGGCAAAGGGAATTCACGAGAAGGGGAAAACAAACAAAGAGGCAGGGGAAGAGTAGGACGTCCCCCACTCTACAAAAAGATCTAATATTTAATCTATCCTCTTATGAACTGTCACCTGGAGAATTCAGTTTGCTGTCAAAAGGTTTATCCTTTATCCCTACTGTGCGATTTGACGAATTAGAATGGGGAATGGAAAAGTATGAATTATCTCGTGCTCTTCGTTTAAAAGAGTTTTTTGGCCAAGCTGAAGAGTCAGTTAGCGAGCAACTCCCTGTATCTCTCAAAAAGTTTGCGTCTCGTTCACACTTTGATCCTCCATCTATTAACCCCACGATCAGGACTACTATGAGACTTCTGGATCAGGAGGTTCATACATGCCCTGAAGTATTTGAGAAGAGGAATCATCATCCTAATTTGTCTCCAATTGAACGACAAGCCCTGAGAAGTCTGGCTGGTAATAAGAATTTAATAATCCGTCAAGCGGACAAAGGTGGTGCTATCGTTTTACAGGATTTTGTGGACTATGACCGGGAGGTCATGAGACAATTGTTAGACCCGTTGGTATATCGTCCTTTACCTAGTGATCCCACTAGAGTGTGTAAGAGGGAATTATCAAGGGTACTCTGCCAGGCTTTGGATATGGGTGTTATTACAGAGAAAATTAAAGATGTTTTATTTCCACAATCACCCATTATCCCGAATTTTTATACTATACCAAAAATCCACAAGGGGTTGGACCCTCCACCGGGACGCCCTATTGTGTCTGCACGGGGTTCCCTTTTTCAGCCAGTGGCAGCATACCTTGATTCCCTCTTGCAACCTCTTATTCAAGTGGAACCTACATTTTTGTTAGATACATCTACTTTGTTGCGCAAGTTGCACAATTTACCTTCATTACCCCCTGATTGTTGGCTTGTTACAATTGACGTGGTGAATTTGTACACCTCTATCCCCCATAGTTTGGGGTTACACTCGTTACAGGTGTTCTTGAATAGTAAAAGTAACTTCTCTTCGGAAAAGATTGGTATCATGCTCCAGTTGTTTGATCTTATTTTGAATAACAATTTTTTTCTATATAAAGGCAAGTTTTATTTACAAACCAGCGGCTGTGCTATGGGCAGTTCAATGGCTCCAGCCTATGCCAACGTGGTTATGTTTTTTGTGGAGCATGCACTATTCTTTTCAGATGAGACAATATCATCTAGAGTTATATTGTTTTCACGCTATATAGATGATTTGCTCTTGATATGGTGTGGTGACGTTGAATTATTAAGTGATTTGATCAACAAACATAATTGTTCTGATCATCCTATCAAATTTACTTATTCCTTAAGTAGAGAGACTGTCAACTTCCTTGATGTATGTATTACTATAAAAAATCAACAGATCCACACCAGTCTCTTTACAAAGCCTACTGATAGGAATATGTTGTTAAAAGCACAAAGCTGTCATCCGCCAGCTTTGATAAAAGGCCTACCATATTCCCAGATGCTCCGCATTCACCGCATCAACAGCGATAGGGTGGTATCTGAAATACAGATTGATTTACTGATAAAAAATTTTTTGGACCGTGGCTATAGTAAAGATCTGTTAGAAACTTGTAAAAGTAAGGTTTTGTCCCTGGATAGAACTTCTTTAGTAAATAACACTAACAACCCAGTTCCGATTGAGGTCAGTAAACGAAAAAAGTTTGGATGGGTTAACAAATTTAACCTTGCCTCTCCTATTATTAATAAAACAATTAAAAAATTATGGCCCATTTTACAAAGTGATACTAAATTAAACCTTGAGAATCATGATATAAGGTCTTGCTACTCCCGTGGACGTAACTTAAAAGATATTTTGGTAAAAACCGATGTGGCCCCTTTAAGTAGTTCTAATCGTAGTTTTTTTGGAAGGGCCCGTATGGGTTGTTTTAAATGTACATGCACAACCTGCCAGTTTTTGTTAACCGGCGATACATTCCAGCACCCTCATTCAGGGAAAACTTATAAAATTCTACACCATTTTACTTGCAATTCATCTTTTGTTGTGTATCAAATTATTTGTCCCTGCGGCTTGAGTTATATCGGGAAAACCGAGAGTAAATTTAAGGAGAGGATGGGTAACCATCGGAGTGCTATTCGAGCAGCTATTAATTCTGGCTCCAGCGACCAGCCGGTCGCCCGTCATTTTGCAGAGCTCCATCATTCTCTTTCAAGTTTACGCTATCGCATGATCGATACCATTGTGCCAAATATCCGAGGTGGGGATCGCTCTTTGCGTCTATTGAGATGTGAAGCGCGATGGATTTATAGATTAAATGTAATTTCCCCTAATGGTTTAAATGAAAATATCTCTTTTGCAAGCTTACGCTGAAAATTGTCTTTGCAGGTGTTCTATACAGTGAGACATATTGTCGGGCGTTGTCCCGAGCTATAGGCAGGATTCTGTTATAAGTTCATACTGTCTGTATATGTCATTGTTAAATTTATCTCTGTGTTGATAATGCATTTTGTTCCGTATATATATGTCAATACTGATTTTTGATCACTTTAATGACAATGTCGTATGCTGCATTCCTCTAGCTTGTTTACGGTTGCTATGGTGATGGTGTACGTAGCAGAACGTGCCTTACGGGTGACGTCAATGGGTGTGCGGCGACTGGGCGGGTGTGCGGTCTCGGCCCGGGAACCGCTGTTTTCTTGTTTGGTGAAGCACTATAAAGGTATGTGATGTATGTTTCATTGTAATCCTGATGACAATATTCATATTGAAACGTTGATTGATTTATACAGTCTCCGCCTGTCTTTTCTGCTGCTAAAATCGTGGTCTGAGTGCCGCACCTGCGCTTGTTCCATTGTTTCCAATTGTGAGGGCACCGACCCAAGTTCTCTGTTTGGCGGGGAGTGCCGGACTCTGGAACTTTCTATATATATATATATATATATATATATATATAAGACCAGGATGTGGCACTCAGAGCTTCAGTAATCCACGTCAATGCAAGCTGTGTTAGCAACGTTTCAGTAGTCTCTCCTATTGTCGTCAGGCTTTATTAAAAGTTAAAACAAACTACGTACCTTTTATATCATCACCCTGTGTGCATTCCCGCCAGCTTGCCCGGGACCGCTCACCCGCCGAGCCGTGCAGGCTGTGACGTCATCGCCCACCGATGGCACCGTGCAAATGACACCCATCACCATAGAAACTGGACTCTGTGAGATGTAGCGCTGACTGAAACCATGTGATATAACATCTTTAACAAATACATACAGTAGTTGCTTTACACTTATCTTGTTCTATTAGCCATTCTTATTTATAAGCAACCTTACAACAAAGTATTAATAAACGGAATATACCTTAGGATGCTACACATTCTACAGCCAATTAACATTAATCTTATCTACTGCAATCACAGCTTGTAGATATCACTAACTTTTCTATTTTAAGAAACACGAGTATGAGATGGATTCATTTAACCCTTTAGGGTGTATTACTCCTAGGCGTGAGATCCATTTGGTTTCTAATTACAGCAATTTGGCACCTCTATTGCCTCCTCTAATGTCTGCAGGAACACAGTCTATCATTCTGTATCTGATACTGTGTATTGGATGTTTGAATTGGACAAAATGCCGAGCCACGGGCTGTTCACTGTCTCCCGTGTCTAAGGCATTACGGATGGCTGACTGGTGTGCTGACATTCTTTATTTATTAAAATTTTCGTTCTGTTTTGCCGATGTAGCTTAGTAAAGTCGACAGATAAACACTAATTGTTACATGCTAGGAGTTGCCATCCGAAATCTATGATGAGAGGACTTCCATACTCCCAAATGATTAGAATTAGACGTATTAACAGTAACATAATGACAGCAGAAAAACAGATAGATTCTTTAATTGATAAATTGGTAGGTAGGGGATACTCGTTGAAAGCATTAAAAGATTCTAAAACTAAAGTGATGGCTTTGGACAGAGAGGTGTTGTTAACCACAAACAAATAAAAATGAAGGCAGATAAACCTTGTTTACCATGGGTTAACAAGTTTAATGTTAAATCTACAGATATTAACATTATATCTAAAAAAACATTGGCCCATTATAGCCACAGACAGCAACTTAAATTTGAAAGACACAAAACTGATGCCCTGTTATGCAAGAGGTCAGAATTTAAGGGATTTATTAGTAAAAACAGATGTAGCTAAACTAAAGAGAAATTCCAAAGGTAAAATGTCTTTTTTGCCAGGTATTCTGAAACTTGGTAACATTAAGTGTTCATGTGTTATGTGCCAATATCAACTCGCAGGTGATTTTTTTTAATCACCCTCATACAGGGCAAAAAATGTATATAAAACATCAACTGACGTGCAATTCTAATTATATAATTTATCAAATTGTTTGCCCATGTGGCTTAAGCTACATCGGTAAAACAGAACGAAAAGAATGTCAGCACATCGGTCAGCTATCGGTAATGCCTTAGACACGGGAGACAGTGAACAGCCCGTGGCTCGGCATTTTGTCAAATTCAAACATCCAATACACAGTATCAGATACAGAATGATAGACTGTGTTCCTGCAGACATTAGAGGAGGAAACAGAGGTGCCAAATTGCTGCAATTAGAAACCAAATGAATCTCACGCCTAGGAGTAATACACCCTAAAGGGTTAAATGAATCCATCTCTTACTCGTGTTTCTTAAAATAGAAAAGTTAGTGATATCTACTACAAGCTGTGATTGCAGTAGATAAGATTAATGTTAATTGGCTGTAGAATGTGTAGCATCCTAAGGTATATTCCGTTTATTAATACTTTGTTGTAGGGTTGCTTATAAATAAGAATGGCTAATAGAACAAGATAAGTGTAAAGCAACTATGTATTTGTTAAAGATGTTCTATCACATTGTTTCAGTCAGCGCTACATCTCACAGAGTCCGGTTTCTATGGTGATGGGTGTAATTTGCATGGCGCCGTCGGTGGGCGATGACGTCACAGCCTGCGTGGGTCGGTGGGTGAGCAGTCCCAGGCGATCTGGCGGGAATGCACACAGTGTGATGATATAAAGGTATGTAGTTTGTTTTAACTTTGAATAAAGCCTGACGACAGTAGGAGAGACTACTGAAACGTTGCTAACACAGCTTGCATGGACGTGGATTATTGAAGCTCTGAGTGCCGCATCCAGGTATTTTATATTTATCTATTTATGATGGCACCGGCTGCAGTTGAACGCTTGCTTTGGGAATGCCAAACTTCTCGTATGTTATATATATATATATATATATATATATATTTTTTTTTGGGCGTGTGCTGTACCCCAGTGTACTATACAATTTTTTTTTATTTTCATGAATACTGTGACACTGCTGGCCAGACCGTAGTATATTATTTCCTACTCATACACATATTGTGCGATGCTGTTGGTGAAGGTCAACCGCAGTGTTTGACTATCATTGCTGACTCATACACGAATTTGTGCAATGCAGTTGGTGAAGCTAAACCATGTTGTGTAATAATATATATTTCTGACTCTTTGCAGTGTGTGATATAAAAAAATAATACATATTTCTGACTAATTTGTGTTACACTGTAACCGCAGTGTGTGATATAAAAAATAATAATACATATTTCTGACTATTTGGGCAACACTGTAACCGCAGTGTGTGATATAAAAAATAATACATTTTTCTGACTTATTTGGGCAACACTGTAACCACAGTGTGTGATATAAAAAATAATTTATATATTTTGATTTAAATTAATATTTTGTGCTGTGTCCTCACAGTACACATCCAGGGACTGCAGCTGCTTCATTCATCTAGGGGAGTTCTGTCAGTCCACCCAAAATAAAATACATATTTTTTTATATTTTGTGCTGTATACATTAAGGCATGTTTTGTCCATTTCAGGGTACTGTGTCTGTAGCTCATATTCTTATGTTATAACTTATTGTCCTATTTTCATAATTCTGGAATGATTCATTCAAATCAATATTATTATTATTAATAATAATAATAATAATAATAATAATAATAATAATTATAAATTATCTACATTTTAAGTAATATAACTAAACTCCCCACACTTAAATAGTGAACCTTCTGCATTTCAAAGATTTCCTTAAAATAAATAAAATAAAATCATGATTACAGCATCTAAAATATTGACTTTTTTTATTCTTCTTTGCCTAATTTATCTTTTTGTGAACTGAAATCTTGAGCCTTGCAATGGAATTTTCTGCGCAATATAAGAAACTGTTAATAAATATTTATATACATATACTGTATATACATAAAGAGAGATTTATTTATCTATACATACATATATATATATATATATATATATACACACCCCACAGTATACAAAATCCAATTTTAGAGTAGTCCACAAGCGCTGCTAGAAAATACACATCTCAATCCTCAGAATTCTTTACAAGATGTCCTGTATAGTTGAAAAGGGTGGAAGATTTAATTAATATTCAAAAATCCTCTTTCATGTTTGGGACACGCACCTCTGGACTGACCTCCTCTTAGCGAGAGATGTGCATCAAAAGGTTTCTTTTAGTCCTCACATATACCTCCACACCCAGTCAGCTAAAGAACATCTTGTCCCTCATAGGGGACACTCATCTCAATAATATTCCCTATGTTCCTTGAAAGGTTTCTTTTCTGAGTCATCACCCCAATATTCATTTGGGATACCCTCAACTGCAGCAGATGTTGACGTGGTCAATAGGGTCCAAATGTAGTATCCAAAGCAAGAAATTTTATTCCATATCAAAAACATATTATTATTTACAATTACTCGTATAATCTATAAACGAGTTGCAATCTGTAGATTTTGTATAATTGCTAGTTTTAATAATACCCTTCTCAACATAAATTCTCAAGTCCAAAAAAATTCACCTCCACCTCACTAATATTGAGTTAATTATATGTTTGATTGATTATTGTTCAGATGTTCATAAAAATTATCCAGTAAGATCCGGTAACCGCCCCATAAAACAATATATCGTCTATATAATGGTACCATGACACCAGACTGGCACCCAGCTCATGGCCATTCCTCCTCATGGCCATTCCTCACCTTTTGCTCCTACCAATGTGCCATAAATAGGTTGGCAGAAATTGGTGCCAGTCTGGTGCCCATCACTGTTCTGGCACTCAGTTATGCCAACCTATTTATGGCGCATTGGGAGGAGCAATAGGTGTGGACTCTATGGACAAATGTTATTCCAGTAGTCCATTCCCTACATTATATATTACCAATTATCTAAAAAAGTTTTATGGGAAATGTATTTCTTGTTGCCTTTGGATTTTGTTGGGTTGGGAATGAACACAATGAGTTATTACATCTGGGCATGTTTGAATAACCTTTGTTAAAATATTTAATATATGTATTCTAAACTAATGAATTCCAATTGGTTGTTGTGATCACATGATGGACCAGTAGGTATAAATGGCTGCTGGGTTTTTTCCATGATACACCCCGAGGAAGGATAGTGAATCCAAAAAGCGTTGGTGTGAGAGGTACCCCAGGCTGTAAGTTTGTTCCTAAGCCTTATTATATTTTTTTTTCACCCTAAACTGAGGGCCAGAGTTTGACATTGGTTAGACTCCTTCCCAAACCTACTGAGAGGGGAGTAAATAATTGGCTTCCTGATGGTGTAAGGTGGAACAAATCTGCGACCCATTGGGGGTATTGCATTTTTATCTTTTTGTGTTTTATATATTTTTTTGCTTTTTTTATGGTGGATTCTTTATCCTTTTATGGATACCTACTTTATATGTTGTTGATATGGAATAACATTTCTTGCTTTGGATACCACATTTGGACTCTATTGACTACGTCAACATCTGCTGCAGTTGAGGGTATCCCGAATATTGGGGTGACGACTCAGAAAAGAAACCTTTCAAGGAACATAGGGAATATTATTGAGGTGAGTGTCCCCTATAAGGGACAAGATGTTCTTTAGCTGACTGGGTGTGGAGGTATAAATGAGGACTCAAAGAAACCTTTTGATGTACATCTCTCGCTAAGAGGAGGTCAGTCCAGAGGTGCGGGTCCAAAACATGAAAGAGGATTTTTGAATATTAATGAAATCTTCCACCCTTTTCAACTATACAGGACATCTTGTAAAGAATTTGGAGGATTGAGATGTGTATTTTCTAGCAGCGCTTGTGGACTACTCTATGTCACAACTGAGGATTGAGGCTGACCTGGGGAGGCCTCAGTTGTAGGGGCTGGAGTGTAAGTGAACTGTGAAGGTAGAATAGGGTTCCTAGACATACAGGAGATCTAATTCCAACTGCCCGAAGGTGTGACTACGACAACAGAATTATAAAAATGAAAGTCAGTTTATTGAACACACAGTTTAGACACCTTGGTTATGTAATGACTTCAACTGTAGACGTGCAGAGATATATACAGTACAGTTCCTAGAAAAGCAGGGGTAATACGTGCTGTAGCTTTGCAGAACAAGATGTTAAAGTCCTTGCCAAATCCGGAGTTGGAAAGTCCATATGCCACAGCTAACCGCTGAGGTAAGGAACGTGCTGGTACTGCCCAGCAGATGATACACAGAGGCTGGGGTAAACACAGGAGCACAGAAGTTGAAGTGGTACTTGGCAGTACTGCAGAGAATAACGGATGGAACCGGTGTGAACAAAAAGTGTACTGAACTCACCGCGGAAGTTTTAGAGTCCGATAGTGAGCATCGATGGGAACTGTGGTTCGATGTTGTGTGGTCAGATATGCAGAGCGATATAGGGATACCACTGGAGATGGAGAGTGGAACTGGAGATGATGTAAAGCACCGCTGTAGACTGATAGTGACACAGAGCACTGCTGGAAGCTGGAAGCGATGTGGATGAAACGCTGGAAGCTGGAAGGCAATGTCAGGATCGTAGCAGATACCCGGGAAGCAGGGCTGGAACACCGCAGAAGTCAGGCTGCACCGCAGGATGGTAACTGGTGTGGGTCTCTTAGTGGAGCTGGATCACAGGAGCTGGAATACCTGGAAGAACAAGCCGTAGATTCCACAAACAGGAGAGACATGTGTACAAGAATTGACAACCAAAGCACTGACGATTAGGCAGCCTTGATGCAGGATATTTATACCAGCTGGGAAGCGGGGATTGGCTGGGTAATTAGGCAGAGTCCAGAGTGCAGCTGCTGGGTAATCAGGCAGAGTCCAGAGTGCAGCTGATAGGCTGTAAAGCAACATGTGATGAATCCAAACATGGCTGCACCCATGTTTGAATCTGGAGGGAAAGTCTGTTTGAATTGTAGCATGTGAGAGACTGAGGCCATGTTACACAGCGTGCTGCATGCAGACAGCGCAGGTGGAATCCAGGCTTGGAGCGCTGGGATAGTCTCAGGAGACACTTGGAAGGTAAGAAATGGTGATGAATTACCTGGATCGTGAGACTCTAAAATTTGGTTTTGTATGCTGTTCAAGGAGTGGTGCTCTTGAGAGTTTAGGACTGAGCTGCAGCTAGGGCGCAAGTTATTCTTTTCTTATGTTATTGTATGCAACACAGTATGTCTCTCCCCAACAGGGGTGGATTGGGATGAAAAACCAGCCTGGGAAATTTGTGGAAGCAGCCCTAATGGATGTGTGGTCTAATGAGGGGGTGGGGTCTGTTGAAGTGGCGATTTCCCTCCTCAAAGGGCCTGATTGTACGCAATTGCAGCCTTCCTTTCAGCCTGATTGTACGCAATTGCGGCCTTCCTTGCATCTTTTGCTGCAGACCAGGGACAGATTGGGAACTAAAATAGGCCCTGCAATATTTAGAAGAAGTTGCCCGACATGGGCAGCACAAGAGGTATAACATACTGTCTAGTCATGGCAGCATCACTGGATGGCAGAGTTACTGTACTGCACAGATGGAATAACAGAATGAATGGGGACAATGCAGTGTACTGAGTGTAGTGGGCTGCCTGTCATGTGGGGGGTGGAGCCACATGACAACACACAAAACAGGCCCCACAGACACGTCGGCCTACCAGGAATCTTCCTGGTTAGACCTATGGCCAATCTGCCCCTGCTCCCCATTGACTCCATGCTGCATTCCCAGTTCCACTCCATCCCAAAGCCCTGTATCTCCTCACCAATCCACTCTTACCCTGGGGAGAGACTCACCTGCGCTGCACTCCCCAGTATTCAGACCCGAACACCGCAAAGCAGGTGTCATGCAGCCCTCACACCCCACTAGAAGATGTCAGCGCAGGGTACTGGAATCCTTGCCAGTGAAGCTGCTGCCATGTCCAGTAACTACCTGCACCAGAGCTGGACCCGAAAGAGTGAGTGCACACTCGCACCACACAGTCACTGTGTGTGAGTGGCTCCTGTCACTCTGAGGCTGCGACCACACCACCTACGGCTAGCTGCCCTATTTGGACAAGACGGCTCACATCCCTGCCAGGATCAAAGTGGCGTATCATTGGGGCCCCTCTGATCCTTGGCGTCCGGTACAGGTGTTCCCTTTGACCCACCCTGACGCCGGCTCTACCTTATGAACATCTGTCTATAAGCTTCCTAATAGACAGTATTCATGCGACTGTGCTGACTATGTTATTGTATAAAGATACACACTTGTATATCTGTGTGTGACTGAGTCTGTACACAGAGCACAATGGAACTTCTATTAGTCAAAAGCTGTGGCTGCTGCATTGTAGCATTTCATATATAGATTCAGAGACTCTGTTGCCCACAGATATACAAGATATACATGTGCTGGGCTGAGGAGAAAAGCTGCAGCTGCTGCAAGTTAAGGGGGAGGAAGCCCAGGGCCCTGACTGGGCCCCTCTATTAGACCTGGGCCTGGGTAATTTGTACCCTCCCCCCCCCTCTCTTGGCGCCACTGGTTACGTGTAAATTGCCACCACTGTGCTGTTTATTCTCAGTATATTTACTTGTATACCTCCTCACAAATGACAGATACAGCAGATACCATTTTTTATATTTCAGTTTCTGAATTTTTTTTTTTTTAGGAATTCATCTTTATTTATCTATATGATTAACCCTACTTTAGCACATTCCTTGTACAGTATTATCTACGGTGGTCATTCCGAGTTGATCGCTCGTTAGCAGTTTTTAGCAGCCGTGCAAACGCTATGCCGCCGCCCACTGGGAGTGTATTATAGCTTAGCAGAAGTGCAAACGAAGCGCTTGCGATCACTTCAGACCATTCAGTTCCTGATTTGACGTCACAAACATGCCCTGCGTTCGCCCAGCCATGCCTGCGTTTTTCCTGGCACGCCTGCGTTTTTCCAAACTCTCCCTGAAAACGGTCAGTTGACACCCAGAAACGCCCTCTTCCTGTCAAACACTCTGCGGCAGCTTGTGCGACTGAAAAGCATCGCTAGACCCTGTCTAAAATGACATAGTTCGTTGTAATAGTACACCGCGCGTGTGCATTGCGCCGCATTCGCATGCGCAGAAGTGCCATTTTTTTGCCTCACAGCGAACGAATGCAGCTAGTGATCAACTCGGAATGACCCCCTATGATGGGAAATACAAAACAACTGAAGCCAGACAATTCCATAAACCTTTTTCTTCTAATCTGAAAGAAACTAAACTGTGTTTAAAAATGGTCTCTAATCCTCTAAGCACCTTATTTTTCCAGTATTTAAAACATACTGTACTCTTGTAAAATGGATTATCCTGATAGGGAACAAGCCTCTGGCTGTATACACTGTCGTTTTATTACCTTTAACAAAGACTGCTGGCAATATCTGTGACTGGAGGTATTAAACAGCCAATTAATGAATGTAATCTCTCATGTATTACTTCATTTAATTACACAATGGCTCTTTTAATCAACCAGTATAGACTCTTATTTGTTATTTTAATATTATGATTGTAACCTTCTTCTCTCTTTCGCCCATTACATTTTCATGTAATTATTAGCAGCCATGAGTTTTATAGTCACAATTTATTTGGGGGAAATACAGGGATCTGACTTTTATGAAGACTGTTCTAGTAGAAGGGACCTTTATTTTGTCAATATTTCAATACTTGTCGCCAGTGGGAGAACAATGACTTCTATTATATTTCTGAACTCGAAGCTCGGAAGCCTTTTTTTTTTTTTTTTATCCAAGTTCATTTTTCCAATGAAAAATTTGCAGAATACTTTTGGGAAAATCCGATGTTCACTGAGCTTTGCTGCAGTCTGTTGTTTATGGAGCAGTTTGTTTAAGAGCAAACCATTAGGTGCCCAGTGAGATTTTTGCCATTGGCAATGGATCCATTGAAGTATTTATCTCTGAGTTTGCAAACGGCAGCCTAGGAATAGGGATACTAGGAGCGGAACACTCTGATGCATTGGTGACAAGTAAGAAGAGAACATTGTGCTGCCTTACAGTTGTGAATAAAATATTAAATGTCCATAGGGGCTAAGGCCAGTAATAAAGGGCACAAAAGGAATCCCTGGCGTTAAGTATTAATGTACAGTACCAAGGATGTGAATGGTTCTCACGCAAGTGGTAATAGGTGGGTTCTGTCTGGCATCAAGACATAGCTAGAGAAGACATATTACAGCCACACTTTGCTTTCATAATGCATTCATATTTCATAATAGTTATTACACAATAAGCTGATAAAATATCAGTACATCTTATTGATCATTAAGTTTATTTAGCCATAATAATCATGCCATCATCACCATCGTCGTCATCATCATCATAATAATAATAATAATAATAATATAGCATTTTTTATGTTTAGGTTTTATGTTTCGTGTGTGTGTGTGTGTGTATTTATTTATTATTTTTCTTAGTGGCTGAATCATCAGTTATTATCTACACACTATCTAAAGGTGGGTACACACTGATAGTAGTATCTGCCGATCAATTGATCAGCAGATATATCTATGGACGGATCGGGCAGTGTGTTGAGCATACACACTGCCCGATCCGTCGGGGACTGACGTCATGAACTGGGCGGGCGTGTAAACATGCCCGCCCAGTTCAGCTGTCAATCACCGCTGGCTGCCGCAGTATGTGTACGGGCGTACACACACGGCGACGCACCAATATATCGGTAGATTTATTGGTCGTCGGCTGTGCTGCGGGGCCGATGCAATATGTCTGTGAATGACGGAGTTCACTGACATATCGGCCGTACACACTGGCCGACGGATCCACAATATATCGGCCGTTCTCTTGTATCGGCCAGTGTGTACCCACCTTAAGGCACGGCAAGCATTCCATAGCGCCAAACAGGGGGAAGGCGTACTAACAGTACGTTACATGAGTAAAAACTAATGCAACAAGTTAACAATTTGAAAAAGAGACATTATTACAGTGATCCATTAGCATAATTATGTAGGGAAGGCAAAAGGGAGAGGTCCCTACTTGCTTGAGCATACAATTTATAGGGGATATGAGTGGGCACTTTATAGACTGGGTCCACTGTGATGGGGTACCTGTATATCAAGCTAATGACCCTCAATCCTCTGTCCAGAGTATAAAATGAAAAACAAAAAAAATGGGTAAAATAATAAAACTATCTAATCTTAAAAATAAATAGATAAATAAAATGAAGCCATTAAATACTTGCCAGTCCTCATTCTTAACGCCCATGTCATTCACATGCGATGGATCTGTTGCTTGCATCCTGGTGGTGACCGCCAAGTTGCCGCCCAAAGACTCCTATTGCACAGAAAGAGAAAGGTGTGCATGGCGGATCATTCTGTCCAGGCCTTTAGTTTCCATGTGTGTGCGTGTGCACATGAAACGTCTGTGATTGCTTTCTGTGGTGCATGTACAGATGGCAGATTGGATTAATCTGCAGATGTGCCTGACTCAGTTACAGGGCCTCTATGTGTAGCGTCTGAATTTATATTCCCACATGGAACCTGCTGCTGTCTTTCACGATCTTCATTTATTTTAGCCTAAAGCAAGTCAGAGAAAACACAGACCAAAACTAGAAAACTATCTGTAGCCCCAGAACATATTATTAGAGATTCATATTATTAGAGAGTTCATATTATTAAAGTCTTCTCTGAGCTCTGATTGGTTAATAGTTGCCATAAGAAAGTGCTGAAAATAATTTAAAGGATGTTTCTCATAGTTTTGTGTGCATGTGTTAAACTAGGGTGCAGTTTGAGGTAGGTAGCCAACCAATCAGATACACGGAACAGGGCCTTATACAGTTTCTATTCATTCTCAGGTGCTTGATTGGTGGGCTATATCGTCCAAATAAAAGCTTAGCTGTGTACAGTACTATTCTATTGTTTCTATCCCCAAAGAAAAAGAGTTGTGAGAATATCGCTGGGTGGAGATATCCGTTTTAATTTTTAATTTTTATTGTCTTCAATACTGTATTAAATGTCACTTTTCAAATAAAGAAGAGTTGTATATGCCACCATCATGTAATGGCATAAATTTGAGTCCTTGGTTCCAAAAATATATTCTCCAAGTTCCCAAACACCAGGGGAACTGGGATGAGCTTTGTCCTCTTTTAGAGGGGAGCGTGCTTCTTTTTGTTTATTTTTGCCCTCCCTCCTATGTGTCAACACCTCATCAGGTGTCCCTTTAAAATAATATAAAGACAGCACTGGCTAACATTTGTTGGTTGGTATACATACTGTATATTTTTTTAGAATAATAATATTGAAGTCAAGTCATCACAGGTGCATTACATTAGTAGAAACATTATTTATAAATTAACTTTATTTATGTTTTTACAAACAACATAACAGTACAGTGTAATAATAACTGATGTAGAACATCATTTAAAATAATAACAGCCAATTAAAACAGAATCCAGTTCTTTCATGACAGTTCTCACTTTAAATCATAGGTTCTCAAACTCGGTCCTCAGGACCCCACACAGTGCATGTTTTGGAGGTAACCCAGCAGGTGCACAGGTGTATTAATTACTCACTGACACATTTTAAAAGGTCCACAGGTGGGGCTAATTATTTCACTTGTAATTCTGTGAGGAGACCAGCAAAACATGCACTGTGTGGGGTCCTGAGGACCGAATTTGAGAACCTGTGCTTTAAATTATTAACTTCTAATCACTATCTAATGCTTATAGAAATGCAGCCTTAAGTTACTGTGGGTGGAAGTTCTGTGAGCATTGGTCGTATACAGTACAGAAAAGTATTACAGTATCTGCAATGTTTGCTTTTGTGTTACCTCGACACTGCCATTTCCCAGTGTAGGATTTCACAATTGATTTCCAGGAGAAATTGTTACAGGAGGCAACAGTGCTAAACACAACTGGCAGTAGCAGAGAGAACATTGAGCCAGCATGCGGAATCTGCACCAACTGTGCAGTGTTGTCATTATAGCATACACACATCTCTGCTGCCCACACGTCGGTAAGCTATCAGTTTATAGAAACTGTGCACTTTATAACATCCAGCTCCCAACTACAGGGGATCTGGAAAACAAGGAGAATGCAAGAAACTCTGTACTTAAAAGGGATACCTGGTGAATTTGCCGCCTGGTCAATAGAGATGAGCGGGTTCGGTTTCTCTGAATCCGAACCCGCACGAACTTCATGTTTTTTTCACGGGTCCGAGCAGACTCGGATCCTCCCGCCTTGCTCGGTTAACCCGAGCGCGCCCGAACGTCATCATGACGCTGTCGGATTCTCGCGAGACTCGGATTCTATATAAGGAGCCGCGCGTCGCCGCCATTTTCACACGTGCATTGAGATTGATAGGGAGAGGACGTGGCTGGCGTCCTCTCCATTTAGATTAGGGTTGAGAGAGAGAGAGAGAGATTGACCTGAGGCTGTGATACTGTAGAAGAGAGTGCAGAGTTTAGTGACTGACGACCACAGTGACCACCAGACAGTGCAGTTGTTTGTTTTATTTAATATATCCGTTCTCTGCCTGAAAAAAACGATACACACAGTGACTCAGTCACATACCATATCTGTGTGCACTGCTCAGCCCAGTGTGCTGCATCAATGTATATATATATCTGACTGTGCTCAGCTCACACAGCTTATAATTGTGGGGGAGACTGGGGAGCACTGCAGTGCCAGTTATAGGTTATAGCAGGAGCCAGGAGTACATAATATTATATTAAAATTAAACAGTGCACACTTTTGCTGCAGGAGTGCCACTGCCAGTGTGACTAGTGACCAGTGACCTGACCACCAGTATATATAATATTAGTAGTATACTATCTCTTTATCAACCAGTCTATATTAGCAGCAGACACAGTACAGTGCGGTAGTTCACGGCTGTGGCTACCTCTGTGTCGGCACTCGGCAGCCCGTCCATAATTGTATATACCACCTAACCGTGGTTTTTTTTTCTTTCTTTATAGTCATACTAGTTACGAGTATACTATCTCTTTATCAACCAGTCTATATTAGCAGCAGACACAGTACAGTGCGGTAGTTCACGGCTGTGGCTACCTCTGTGTCGGCACTCGGCAGCCCGTCCATAATTGTATATACCACCTAACCGTGGTTTTTTTTTCTTTCTTTATACATACATACTAGTTAAGAGTATACTATCTCTTTATCAACCAGTCTATATTAGCAGCAGACACAGTACAGTGCGGTAGTTCACGGCTGTGGCTACCTCTGTGTCGGCACTCGGCAGCCCGTCCATAATTGTATATACCACCTAACCGTGGTTTTTTTTTCTTTCTTTATACATACATACTAGTTACGAGTATACTATCTCTTTATCAACCAGTCTATATTAGCAGCAGACACAGTACAGTGCGGTAGTTCACGGCTGTGGCTACCTCTGTGTCGGCACTCGGCAGCCCGTCCATAATTGTATATACCACCTAACCGTGGTTTTTCTTTCTTTCTTTATACATACATACTAGTTACGAGTATACTATCTCTTTATCAACCAGTCTATATATTAGCAGCAGACACAGTACAGTGCGGTAGTTCACGGCTGTGGCTACCTCTGTGTCGGCACTCGGCAGCCCGTCCATAATTGTATATACCACCTAACCGTGTTTTTTTTTTCTTTCTTTATACATACATACTAGTTACAAGTATACTATCTCTTTATCAACCAGTCTATATATTAGCAGCAGACACAGTACAGTGCGGTAGTTCACGGCTGTGGCTACCTCTGTGTCGGCACTCGGCAGCCCGTCCATAATTGTATATACCACCTAACCGTGTTTTTTTTTTCTTTCTTTATACATACATACTAGTTACGAGTATACTATCTCTTTATCAACCAGTCTATATTAGCAGCAGACACAGTACAGTGCGGTAGTTCACGGCTGTGGCTACCTCTGTGTCGGCACTCGGCAGCCCGTCCATAATTGTATATACCACCTAACCGTGGTTTTTTTTTCTTTCTTTATACATACATACTAGTTACGAGTATACAATCTCTTTATCAACCAGTCTATATATTAGCAGCAGACACAGTACAGTGCGGTAGTTCACGGCTGTGGCTACCTCTGTGTCGGCACTCGGCAGCCCGTCCATAATTGTATATACCACCTAACCGTGGTTTTTTTTTCTTTCTTTATAGTCATACTAGTTACGAGTATACTATCTCTTTATCAACCAGTCTATATTAGCAGCAGACACAGTACAGTGCGGTAGTTCACGGCTGTGGCTACCTCTGTGTCGGCACTCGGCAGCCCGTCCATAATTGTATATACCACCTAACCGTGTTTTTTTTTTCTTTCTTTATACATACATACTAGTTACGAGTATACTATCTCTTTATCAACCAGTCTATATTAGCAGCAGACACAGTACAGTGCGGTAGTTCACGGCTGTGGCTACCTCTGTGTCGGCACTCGGCAGCCCGTCCATAATTGTATATACCACCTAACCGTGGTTTTTTTTTCTTTCTTTATACATACATACTAGTTACGAGTATACTATCTCTTTATCAACCAGTCTATATATTAGCAGCAGACACAGTACAGTGCGGTAGTTCATGGCTGTGGCTACCTCTGTGTCGGCACTCGGCAGCCCGTCCATAATTGTATATACCACCTAACCGTGTTTTTTTTTTCTTTCTTTATACATACATACTAGTTACGAGTATACTATCTCTTTATCAACCAGTCTATATATTAGCAGCAGACACAGTACAGTGCGGTAGTTCACGGCTGTGGCTACCTCTGTGTCGGCACTCGGCAGCCCGTCCATAATTGTATATACCACCTAACCGTGGTTTTTTTTTCTTTCTTTATACATACATACTAGTTACGAGTATACTATCTCTTTATCAACCAGTCTATATTAGCAGCAGACACAGTACAGTGCGGTAGTTCACGGCTGTGGCTACCTCTGTGTCGGCACTCGGCAGCCCGTCCATAATTGTATATACCACCTAACCGTGGTTTTTTTTTCTTTCTTTATACATACATACTAGTTACGAGTATACTATCTCTTTATCAACCAGTCTATATATTAGCAGCAGACACAGTACAGTGCGGTAGTTCACGGCTGTGGCTACCTCTGTGTCGGCACTCGGCAGCCCGTCCATAATTGTATATACCACCTAACCGTGGTTTTTCTTTCTTTCTTTATACATACATACTAGTTACGAGTATACTATCTCTTTATCAACCAGTCTATATTAGCAGCAGACACAGTACAGTACGGTAGTTCACGGCTGTGGCTACCTCTGTGTCTGCACTCGGCAGGCAGTCCATAATTGTATACTAGTATCCATCTCCATTGTTTACCTGAGGTGCCTTTTAGTTGTGCCTATTAAAATATGGAGAACAAAAATGTTGAGGTTCCAAAATTAGGGAAAGATCAAGATCCACTTCCACCTCGTGCTGAAGCTGCTGCCACTAGTCATGGCCGAGACGATGAAATGCCAGCAACGTCGTCTGCCAAGGCCGATGCCCAATGTCATAGTACAGAGCATGTCAAATCCAAAACACCAAATATCAGAAAAAAAAGGACTCCAAAACCTAAAATAAAATTGTCGGAGGAGAAGCGTAAACTTGCCAATATGCCATTTACGACACGGAGTGGCAAGGAACGGCTGAGGCCCTGGCCTATGTTCATGGCTAGTGGTTCAGCTTCACATGAGGATGGAAGCACTCAGCCTCTCGCTAGAAAAATGAAAAGACTCAAGCTGGCAAAAGCAGCACAGCAAAGAACTGTGCATTCTTCGAAATCCCAAATCCACAAGGAGAGTCCAATTGTGTCGGTTGCGATGCCTGACCTTCCCAACACTGGACGTGAAGAGCATGCGCCTTCCACCATTTGCACGCCCCCTGCAAGTGCTGGAAGGAGCACCCGCAGTCCAGTTCCTGATAGTCAGATTGAAGATGTCAGTGTTGAAGTACACCAGGATGAGGAGGATATGGGTGTTGCTGGCGCTGGGGAGGAAATTGACCAGGAGGATTCTGATGGTGAGGTGGTTTGTTTAAGTCAGGCACCCGGGGAGACACCTGTTGTCCGTGGGAGGAATATGGCCGTTGACATGCCAGGTGAAAATACCAAAAAAATCAGCTCTTCGGTGTGGAGGTATTTCACCAGAAATGCGGACAACAGGTGTCAAGCCGTGTGTTCCCTTTGTCAAGCTGTAATAAGTAGGGGTAAGGACGTTAACCACCTCGGAACATCCTCCCTTATACGTCACCTGCAGCGCATTCATAATAAGTCAGTGACAAGTTCAAAAACTTTGGGTGACAGCGGAAGCAGTCCACTGACCAGTAAATCCCTTCCTCTTGTAACCAAGCTCACGCAAACCACCCCACCAACTCCCTCAGTGTCAATTTCCTCCTTCCCCAGGAATGCCAATAGTCCTGCAGGCCATGTCACTGGCAATTCTGACGAGTCCTCTCCTGCCTGGGATTCCTCCGATGCATCCTTGCGTGTAACGCCTACTGCTGCTGGCGCTGCTGTTGTTGCCGCTGGGAGTCGATGGTCATCCCAGAGGGGAAGTCGTAAGCCCACTTGTACTACTTCCAGTAAGCAATTGACTGTTCAACAGTCCTTTGCGAGGAAGATGAAATATCACAGCAGTCATCCTACTGCAAAGCGGATAACTGAGGCCTTGACAACTATGTTGGTGTTAGACGTGCGTCCGGTATCCGCCGTTAGTTCACAGGGAACTAGACAATTTATTGAGGCAGTGTGCCCCCGTTACCAAATACCATCTAGGTTCCACTTCTCTAGGCAGGCGATACCGAGAATGTACACGGACGTCAGAAAAAGACTCACCAGTGTCCTAAAAAATGCAGTTGTACCCAATGTCCACTTAACCACGGACATGTGGACAAGTGGAGCAGGGCAGGGTCAGGACTATATGACTGTGACAGCCCACTGGGTAGATGTATGGACTCCCGCCGCAAGAACAGCAGCGGCGGCACCAGTAGCAGCATCTCGCAAACGCCAACTCTTTCCTAGGCAGGCTACGCTTTGTATCACCGCTTTCCAGAATACGCACACAGCTGAAAACCTCTTACGGCAACTGAGGAAGATCATCGCGGAATGGCTTACCCCAATTGGACTCTCCTGTGGATTTGTGGCATCGGACAACGCCAGCAATATTGTGTGTGCATTAAATATGGGCAAATTCCAGCACGTCCCATGTTTTGCACATACCTTGAATTTGGTGGTGCAGAATTTTTTAAAAAACGACAGGGGCGTGCAAGAGATGCTGTCGGTGGCCAGAAGAATTGCGGGACACTTTCGGCGTACAGGCACCACGTACAGAAGACTGGAGCACCACCAAAAACTACTGAACCTGCCCTGCCATCATCTGAAGCAAGAAGTGGTAACGAGGTGGAATTCAACCCTCTATATGCTTCAGAGGTTGGAGGAGCAGCAAAAGGCCATTCAAGCCTATACAATTGAGCACGATATAGTAGGTGGAATGCACCTGTCTCAAGCGCAGTGGAGAATGATTTCAACGTTGTGCAAGGTTCTGATGCCCTTTGAACTTGCCACACGTGAAGTCAGTTCAGACACTGCCAGCCTGAGTCAGGTCATTCCCCTCATCAGGCTTTTGCAGAAGAAGCTGGAGACATTGAAGGAGGAGCTAACACGGAGCGATTCCGCTAGGCATGTGGGACTTGTGGATGGAGCCCTTAATTCGCTTAACAAGGATTCACGGGTGGTCAATCTGTTGAAATCAGAGCACTACATTTTGGCCACCGTGCTCGATCCTAGATTTAAAGCCTACCTTGGATCTCTCTTTCCGGCAGACACAAGTCTGCTGGGGTTGAAAGACCTGCTGGTGACAAAATTGTCAAGTCAAGCGGAACGCGACCTGTCAACATCTCCTCCTTCACATTCTCCCGCAACTGGGGGTGCGAGGAAAAGGCTCAGAATTCCGAGCCCACCCGCTGGCGGTGATGCAGGGCAGTCTGGAGCGACTGCTGATGCTGACATCTGGTCCGGACTGAAGGACCTGACAACGATTACGGACATGTCGTCTACTGTCACTGCATATGATTCTCTCAACATTGATAGAATGGTGGAGGATTATATGAGTGACCGCATCCAAGTAGGCACGTCACACAGTCCGTACTTATACTGGCAGGAAAAAGAGGCAATTTGGAGGCCCTTGCACAAACTGGCTTTATTCTACCTAAGTTGCCCTCCCACAAGTGTGTACTCCGAAAGAGTGTTTAGTGCCGCCGCTCACCTTGTCAGCAATCGGCGTACGAGGTTACATCCAGAAAATGTGGAGAAGATGATGTTCATTAAAATGAATTATAATCAATTCCTCCGCGGAGACATTGACCAGCAGCAATTGCCTCCACAAAGTACACAGGGAGCTGAGATGGTGGATTCCAGTGGGGACGAATTGATAATCTGTGAGGAGGGGGATGTACACGGTGATATATCGGAGGGTGATGATGAGGTGGACATCTTGCCTCTGTAGAGCCAGTTTGTGCAAGGAGAGATTAATTGCTTCTTTTTTGGGGGGGTCCAAACCAACCCGTCATATCAGTCACAGTCGTGTGGCAGACCCTGTCACTGAAATGATGGGTTGGTTAAAGTGTGCATGTCCTGTTTTGTTTATACAACATAAGGGTGGGTGGGAGGGCCCAAGGACAATTCCATCTTGCACCTCTTTTTTCTCTTCTTTTTCTTTGCATCATGTGCTGATTGGGGAGGGTTTTTTGGAAGGGACATCCTGCGTGACACTGCAGTGCCACTCCTAAATGGGCCCGGTGTTTGTGTCGGCCACTAGGGTCGCTAATCTTACTCACACAGTCAGCTACCTCATTGCGCCTCTTTTTTTCTTTGCGTCATGTGCTGTTTGGGGAGGGTTTTTTGGAAGGGACATCCTGCGTGACACTGCAGTGCCACTCCTAGATGGGCCCGGTGTTTGTGTCGGCCACTAGGGTCGCTAATCTTACTCACACAGCTACCTCATTGCGCCTCTTTTTTTCTTTGCGTCATGTGCTGTTTGGGGAGGGTTTTTTGGAAGGGACATCCTGCGTGACACTGCAGTGCCACTCCTAGATGGGCCCGGTGTTTGTGTCGGCCACTAGGGTCGCTAATCTTACTCACACAGCTACCTCATTGCGCCTCTTTTTTTCTTTGCGTCATGTGCTGTTTGGGGAGGGTTTTTTGGAAGGGCCATCCTGCGTGACACTGCAGTGCCACTCCTAGATGGGCCCGGTGTTTGTGTCGGCCACTAGGGTCGCTAATCTTACTCACACAGCTACCTCATTGCGCCTCTTTTTTTCTTTGCGTCATGTGCTGTTTGGGGAGGGTTTTTTGGAAGGGACATCCTGCGTGACACTGCAGTGCCACTCCTAGATGGGCCCGGTGTTTGTGTCGGCCACTAGGGTCGCTTATCTTACTCACACAGCGACCTCGGTGCAAATTTTAGGACTAAAAATAATATTGTGAGGTGTGAGGTATTCAGAATAGACTGAAAATGAGTGTAAATTATGGTTTTTGAGGTTAATAATACTTTGGGATCAAAATGACCCCCAAATTCTATGATTTAAGCTGTTTTTTAGTGTTTTTTGAAAAAAACACCCGAATCCAAAACACACCCGAATCCGACAAAAAAAATTCGGTGAGGTTTTGCCAAAACGCGTTCGAACCCAAAACACGGCCGCGGAACCGAACCCAAAACCAAAACACAAAACCCGAAAAATTTCAGGCGCTCATCTCTACTGGTCAACTTATTGCTTTATCTAAAAAAAACAAAAAACAAAACAAATCTTTGGAGCAAATACACTTGACAAGTGGACAAAATAATATATGCATTAAACTTAGTTGCAAAACTTCTAATGCGGGCTTTGCATCGGAGCTGGTATTCCCTGTTCTCTTGACCCTGCCGATCTTGCGATCAAAACCGCGGACATCTGTTATCGGTGATCCGTCGGGTAATTGGCAAAGTCCAGCATGTTAAAAATCCACAACTTGCTGAAATGTTTGGTTGAAATCGGCTAATTGAGGGTCTCCAACATACCTGAGTTGTGATACTATGGGCCTAATTCAGACCTGATCGCAGCAGCAAAATATTTATCTAATGGGGAAAACCATGTGCTGTGTGGGGTGGTGGGGGGGTGTCGGCAGATGTAACGTGCAGAGAGAGTTAGATTTGGGTGGGGTGTGTTCAAACTGAAATCTAAATTGCGGTATAAAAATAATGCAGCCAGTATTTACCCAGCACAGAAACAACATAACCCAACCAAATCTAACTCTCCCTGCACATGTTATATCTGTCCCACCTGCAGTGCTCATGGTTTTGCCCATTAGAGAAAAAAATTGCTGCTGTGATCAGGTCTGAATTAGGTCCTAGTCAGGTATTATATAATTTCTTATTGCTGCGCATATCAGGTCTAAACCTCTATAAATTATAAATATGCCCGTTATGGTTACCCAGAAAACCTGACATCAATAAATGTAATACTACTTAACTTTTTATTTATCAAATGTTAAAGAGTCATTTTGCATAAGCGCTGGCAATATCCTGAGTCACCGCTTCTCCCTTTTTAACTAAGTGTTAGCACCAGAGAAATCGGATCAAAAATGCAGACAATGATTTGGCCCCTACACCATGCACAGATCAGGCTACATTCCCTTTTGATGAGTCAGTGGGTGCTGCAGACAGTGACAGTCGTGTGACTAAGGTGCCAAGATGGGCTAGGGATGCAGTAATGACTCCAACAGTCAGAGTGCCGAGAGTGGAATCCTGACGGATCCCAAAGGTAAGTACAGGGGTTAGGGTTAGACACTAGGGGGGGCGGTTAGGGTTATATAGTGTGTGTATGTGTGTATGTGGGGGAGCGGTTATAGTAAAGATGTGGGGAAAGGGAGGTTAGGGTTAGACTTTGGGAAGGGTGGGTTAGGGTAGGCTGTGGGGGTGGAGCAGTTAGGGTTAGGCTGCAGGGGGGATGGTTAGGGTTAGGCTGGGAACAATCGGGATTGTGACTGCCAGGATTTTGTACCCAAATCATGAAGTATTAATTTGCAGTCACATGGGATTCAGCATACTAGGTCCCTCACAGGCAGTGCCACTGCTGGAGAGCAGCAAAACAGAGTGTCGGACCCCGGTAAGTCCACAATGGTATCATAGACTACTATGTATTAGTTACACACTCCATACTCCATAATACACCATGCATATCTGGCATGTTCAACATTCCTGTTTCTGGCACACTGTATGGGTTTGCCTGTTTTATATATATATATATATATATATATATATATATATAGAATGGAGGAGAACGGCGGCACTCAGAGTCTTTCACATCCAGGTTAATCAAAGCAAAAAGTGCATTTATTGGTCAACGTTTCGGGGGACGGACCCCCTTCCTCAGGACACTGCAAACTGCAGTTTGCAGTGTCCTGAGGAAGGGGGTCTGTCCCCCGAAACGTTGACCAATAAATGCACTTTTTGCTTTGATTAACCTGGATGTGAAAGACTCTGAGTGCCGCCGTTCCCCTCCATTCTGCATATTGGGGCTACCACACCCCTAGGAGGGCACCGGAGCGATACCCCTACGGGGACAACGGAGTGCCGGGCTGTTTCCATGGACTATATATATATATATATATATATATATATATATATACATACAGGTTGAGTATCCCTTATCCAAAATGCTTGGGACCAGATGTATTTTGGATATGGGATTTTTCCGTATTTTGGAATAACTGCATACTATAATGAGATATCATGGTTATGGGACCTAAATCTAAGCACAGAATGCATTCATGTTACATATACACCTTATACAAACAGCCTGAAGGCAATTTTAGCCAATATTTTTTTATAACTTTGTGCATTAAACAAAGTGTGTCTACATTCACACAATTCATTTATGTTTCATATACACCTTATACACACAGCCTGAAGGTCATTTAATACAATATTTTTAATAACTTTGTGTATTAAACAAAGTTTGTGTACATTGAGTAATCAAAAAACAAAGGTTTCACTATCTCACTCTCACTCAAAAAAGTCCGTATTTCGGAATATTACGTATTTCGGAATATTTGGATATGGGATACTCAACCTGTATATATATATATATATATATATATATATATACATATATATGTCCAAAGGCAAAGGCGGCACTCAGATACTGTTCACATCTGGGTAAAACATGCATAAAAGCCCCGCAGGGCGTGCTTTATTGCCCCTGCAGGGCTTTTATGCACTAATGGTAGACATGCTTTAGGTCAACAGGGTCAAAAGGTCGACAGGTTCAAAAAGTTGACATAGAATAGGTAGACAGTAGGAATGGTCGACAGGGTCAAAAGGTCGCCGTGGAAATGGTCGACACAAAAAAGGCAGACACAATTTTTTTGTTTTGGGGGGGGGTTGTCACTTTTCTGCCACAAAGAAGCCCCATAAGTGTACTGCCTCTCGCTCACCATGCTTTGGGCCAGGTTACTATTCCCAATCATAGTCTACGTGGATGTTAAAGTATGACAAAGTTGAAAAAAAACCTTTACCAAATGTGCGTCAACCATTGTCATGTCGACCTTTTGACCCTGTCGACCTTTTAACCCTGTTGACCAGCTGATCTGTCTACATGTCGACCTTTTGACCCTGTTGGCCTATTGCATGTCTACCATCAATGGTAGACCTATTGACTGTAGACCTTTTTAGTGTAGATCTATAGTCCGGATACCTTAGCAGCTATGCGTATCAAGTGTTGTGCAATTTGGACATCAGTTTAGCTTAAACAAATACTTTTAGCCTCATCAATAAGTGTCACTCTTTGGATAAGATGCTTCGAAATATGGTGGGGTGGATTATGAATCTGTTATTGACCACTGCCAACACCAAGCACTTAGTAAAGCCTTTGATCACACTTATCCTTACTCCCACTCATCTTAGTGCTATAGGGGGTCATTACGGGTTGATCGCTCGCTGCCGTTTTTCGCAACATAGCGATCAGGCTAAAAATTGGCTATTCTGCGCATGCGTATGGGCCGCAGGGCGCACGCGCCAAGTAATTTCACACAAAACTAAGCAATTTTACACAGGGGCGAGCGACGCTTTTCAGTCGCTCTGCTGATTGGTGAGTGATTGACAGGAAGTGGGTGTTTCTGGGCGGAAACTGACCGTTTTCCGGGAGTGTGCTAAAAAACGCAGGCGTGTCAGGCTCAAACGCAGGAGTGGCTGGAGAAACAGGGGAGTGGCTGGCCGAATGCAGGGCGTGTTTGTGACGTCAAACCAGGAACTAAACGGACTGAGGTGATCGCAATCTGTGAGTAGGTCTGGAGCTACTCAGAAACTGCAGGAAAAGATTTTCGAGCAATTCTGCTAATCTTTCGTTCGCACTTCTGCTAAGCTAAGATACACTCCCAGAGGGCGGCGGCTTAGCGTTTGCACTGCTGCTAAAAGCAGCTAGCGAGCGATCAACTCGGAATGAGGGCCATAGTTCTGAAGAGTACACTGCAACTAAAACAGAGTGAAAGTAATAATAAAAATAAGTCTGTCTCCATTACAAACTACAGCTTGCCAGGGAAGGACTAACAATGAATTATTTAATACCTATATTAATATTGCTTAAGTTATTGATTGATTTTTGTTTGCCAAGTTGACATTTTGCCATCTCTTGAAGCGTCCAATACCACAAAACAAAAACGTACAAGTAATTAAAGTTGCACAGGAGAGCAAATAAGTTAATGTATGGTCTTTTACAGTGTAGGGATTCCCTCGAGGGGGAGGCAGAACTTTTGAGATGTCTTTTATGCGTTGTAGTCTAGATGACCTCCAGTTAGTGGAGTCTTCCTTTCACGTTACCCTGCTGTGCAGGGCTTAGTAATGACTAAGTCTGGGAATTCTAACCTAGATATAGGCTAAGGATCAACAGTTCTTCACAGTAACAAAACAGTCCATAAGCAAAAAGCAGCATCTAGAGATTAGATAGGTTAGTAAGGAGAATTCAGTCTCTCTCCGGTGGATTCAGGATTCGCTGCTCAATTTAATGAGGGGAAAATAAAAAACATACAGTATATTTCTCTTAAAACCAGTAAATAAATGATCGATCTATCTATCTATCTATCTATCTATCTATCTATCTATCTATCTATCTATCTATCTATCTATCTATCTATCTATTCTGAAAAACAAATGGAGCAAAGAGTATTGTAGGAAAGTATCTACAAAATGTAGCTGTGATATGCAATAAAAGAGCTATATTAATGAAAAGGTTTTATATAATACAATTGCCGCTTGTATTGAACAGTCAGTATATAATAATAGTGTTATATGTGGTAAAAGTGCCATACTGTATATGATAAAATTGCATTATGAAATAAAAATTGTGAAATAAACGTATTACACAGTATGTAGGGATATGGTTTTTTTAAGACATATTGTGAGTTACGCTTTCTTTTGATGTTAGGTTATACTATATCCTAAGGTTATGCTTTACCATTTATTGTTAGAAGCAGGGGGTGACCCACTATCTGCATAGTAATTTGTGTAGCTGAGCCCCTGAAATTGTGGTATAGTGATAGAGGGGTTTGGTAGGATATTGTAAAAGTCACTATATTTTAAAACAATCCAAAATTGTTTGCTGCGGATGCATGCTGCATCTATTGCATAACACCCCCCCCCCCCCCCGGTGCAGTTATACACACGATTATCCCTTAATAAAATAGAGTACGGTATCATACACTGATAATTGTGGTCCAACGTGCAATCGGATTTAATTTAGAAAGTACAAGTATTAAACACCATTACAGATATAAAACACTAATGCAGATATAACATACAAGCGTGTTTAAATGAGAGCGTTACAATTACAGCCAATATACATATGCAAGTTTCCCTGGTTTCAGGCAGCCAGTCATCAGATAGAAGACTCCTATGTGATGTGATGTGTGTGTGTGTGAGTGTGTGTGGTTGTGTGAATGAGACTGTATGAGAGAGTCAGCTACCTGATTCTGGGTCACCATTTTATACAGTAAAATAATGGGTGTATACAACAGTGAGTTTCCTCTTCTTCCATTGGTCCAGGGGCGGAATGTTTTCAATTCACCCTGGATCATTGGTCAGTTCAAACATTGGGAGATGTTTAATCTTGGGATGCTGTTACAGAGGTTAGCCACTGGATTCCCGCCGAAATGCTTGTGCTGGAAGTCCTTTGTTCTTATCAATGTGACTTTATAATCTTACATTGATCATAACTAATTGTCGCAATGTGCGATTATTTACCCACAGCTACCGGATTATTACGTACATTCTTCTGACCATTTTTACCCCAAACATGATATTATCAGCTTCCCGTTCCTGAATGGCACATATGACTATTTTCCTGCTCTATAGTACCTTCTTTATATAATTTAAACCGTAAGTATGATGTTTTTGGACTATGTGCAAAATATGTGTGTTATAAATGTAAGTTTGTATGCGTCTTTCTACAATAAGCTTCTAAGTCTGGGAAGTATTCATTTAGTCCTTCTCATCCCGTATTAAGGGTCTGTAAATGTTTCAAACAAACATACCGAGCTTTTTACAAGAGGGCACTTCTCAGTGATTGCGCCTTTTACCGTATATACACTCACCATGTGGCAACATGCACGCCGTGCAATTCTATGTACAGCATGCGGTAAAGACGCATGGTGCGCCTCCATACGTCACTTGCGTTTTTACACCACCACCGAGAAATGCCACTCTGTGTGAAGTTTGTATGTATACTTTTTCTGACTTTCAACAATATGCCGGCAGTTGGGATGCTGGTGGTCAAAAGACCATTGGTATCCTGATGGTGAGAATCCTGACAGGTGCTAGGCAAGTATACTTACCTTCCCCCAACACCCCCCAAACCTCCCTTTCCACAGCCTAAACCTAACCTTTTCCCTCCCAAATCTGCCGGAATCTTGACCGGATCCCTGATATGATAGAGGACCTGTGGCTCCTTTGTTTATCATGGGCAGTGCTGCCATCAGAAATTGTGGGGCTCAGGACAGGTACTGTAAATAGTTCCCATGCGGGGAGGAAGTGAGAGCAAAAGTGAGAGAATAAAGATACAGAATAGAGGGAAATGGCAGGAGACAGAGGATAAATATGTGGGGAGATCAGAGATTGAGAGTGGGCATCGGGGGAGATAGGAAAGAAAGAGGAGGAATCGGGGCAGATGGGAGAGAGAGAGGAGAAATGGGGCGAGACAGGAGAGAGAGAAGGAATATGGTGAAATGGGAGAGAGAGGAGGGAGAGAGAGATAAAGAGAGAATGAATAGTGGGGAATAAGAGAGAGTGAGAGAAAGAGAGAGAGAGAGAGAGAAGTAATAGGGGGAAATAGGATGGAGAGAGGTTATAGGAGGAAATGGGAGACAGAGAGAGAGGAGGGAGAGATAGATAGAGAGAGAGAGAGAGAGAGAGAGAGAGAGAGAGAGAGAGATAGAGAGAAGGAATAGTGGAAAAGGGATTGAGTGAGGGGAGAGAGAGAAAGGAGGGAGAGAATGAACAGGGGGAAATCGGGGGGGAGAGAGAGAGAGAAATAGGGGAATATATGACGCCCATATGATGATTTTTCAGTGCTTGCATAGTGTGTAGAGACATTACAGTGATAACAAGCAGCTGGTCAGTATATACAACTTTGGTGACAATGTGGGAGTAATCCCTGTATGCAGTGTGACTGGCAAAATGTGACAGGAAGACAGACAGATGGACTGATCGGGCGTCGGCTCACCTCACCTTTTGTCTCCCTATACCATGCTGCAGAGCTTGGGTAGGCTGTACATGTTGACCCCCGATATGGTACCGCCCCTGATTCAGGTGTCTTCTCCTTGGGTGTGGTAACCATGGGCTAAGAAAACAGCCACTGGCACAGAGCCTCCTGCCCCGGCTCTGCACTCAGGATTCTCCATCCCATCAGCCACCGCGCTGTCTGACCATGAGAAGATGGATGATGCAACCAAAAAGGAGCAGGCAGGTGGTAGGAATAGGGCCTGCAGGAGTGGCATCAATGAGGGGTCATGGACTAATTGGACTGAGGTCATGTCCTGTGGTCCCAACAAGATGACTGCACCTGTGTTGTAGTATGAATGGCGCTGACCATCCCAGGTTGGCGCCATAGTGGAAACTTCTGTCTCTTTTGGTCCAAGTCTTCAGTTGTGACCATAGCTTTATTTCTGACTTTCCCTGCCTGCTCCTTTCTAAAGCAACAGGCAGAACATGGACCATATAATGTGGTACTTAAGTTTTATACTTGTGTACGCAAAGCATTATACGGACTACCTGTGGTTATTAACTTTCTTAAGTATCAGAGTACCATAGACTACCTGTGTTTATTACTTGTTTTATGTATTAAGTGATTAGATGAAATACTATTTTTGAAACATTTTAGCTGTTCTAATGTAGCTCCCTTGCTGCGTTTCTTCGATTAACCTTACGGCTCGTTTTTTATTTTATTTTTATTTAAACTGTTATTCCATAATGTTTTTCATTTGACAAGTGGTCTGTCCTACTGAAAAACAAAAAAGGGATCTTCCCCTTTCTGAAAGTATATTTGTGGCAACCTTCTGACCAAATTGCTTGGGCAAAGAAACTAGTTAGGAGCTTCCACTTCACCCTAGTTGGACACTGCATTATCCGCTTTACATGGATTGCCATTTCCAACTCAGACAGCCTGGACCTGTGTCCTGCCATTGGTCTCTTTCTGGGGAACTGAGTCTTCTATTAGACTGCAAATAGGATGTTTAACTGGCAAAAGACACTGATTCCACTGTGTATGAATCAAACCCATTGTATTTTGACAAACGTGTTTTCTGGAAATGCAATGTTAGCATATGCCAGGGTTAGATGAATATGCGAATTGGCAAATGGTTCACCTTCCATTCGTCAGTGGTGGTAGACTTATGTAATGCTGGTGTAAAGAGATGACCTCTATTTATTTGTGTAAAGACAAATAGACATAGACGATAAGACCATCATGGACTGGACTAGCCGAATCTCTCAAAGGTTTGATGCATATCCCCTAATATGTGGCCAGCTGTGGAGTATGTGACCCACCTGTCACCCAGCACATCCCGCCTCAGGACATGATTGGTATGTTGATTTTGAATCATAATCTAGATAACTGGGGTCAGATGTAATTAAGTCCATGTTGGCCAGAGGTGTGGGATCCCAGCCAAACTTTTTTTTAAAAGTGGTAATCATTGACAAGGCCGGGAACCCGCACCTTTGGCCAACACGGACTTCATTACATTCGGCCCCGATATCTAAAATTTGCAGCCTAAAATAAATAGACCACAGTAATTTGGGTAAAAGTCTAAAACGAATAAGTTTAATGATTTATTGTAAGGAAAGTGGTCACATCAGAGACATTAGAGTAAAATAATAAATAAATATATTTCCAACAGATTTTAGACCAAAAGCATTGTGTAATCCTCCTTATCCTTCAAAGGAGATAAGAAATAAATCAGAGCAGGGTATTGTACTGTTTTGCAATTGTCTACTTTAAAAGCATCTTAGAAGTTTTTCCCTTCTGGCTACGAAATTCACAAGGATATTTAAACAATTCATCTTCCTGATCTGTTTGGTGAAACACCCAGATTTAGATTATAAGAGCATTTTATAGTTACTCTTCTAGCATTACAACAGTATACATATACAACAGTATAACAGTATACATATACATATACTATAATAATATAATAACAAATAGCAAGTAGTGATGTGTGCGGAATCCCGTGTTTTGGTTTTGCCAAAACTGCCCCTAGTGTTTTGTTTTTGTTTTCATATATGTTGGTTTTTGATCTGGATTGATAAAAACAGCTAAAATCACATAAGCAGCTAAAATAACAAACTGTGTGCCGGTGTTTGGCATACTGTTATCAACCTCAATAACATTAATTTCCAGTCAATTTTCACCACTTCACAGCTCACAATATTGATCGCCAATATTGGCCAAAGGCCGGCTTGGTAAACTTAGCAACAGAGCAACAGAGCAGCTGCACAAACCCATGGCAGTTATTTCTGCTTACAAATGTGAGGCAAATTAGTAAAGTATTAGAGAAATAACTAGAGATGAGCGGGTTCGGTTCCTCGGAATCCGAACCCCCCCGAACTTCACCCATTTTACACGGGTCCGAGGCAGACTCAGATCCTCCCGCCTTGCTCGGTTAACCCGAGCGCGCCCGAACTTCATCATCCCGCTGTCGGATTCTCACGAGATTAGTATTCTATATAAGCAGCCACGCGTCGCCGCCATTTTCACTCGTGCGTTGGAGATGATAGGGAGAGGACGTGTGCAGCGTTCTCTCAGTTGTGTTCAGTGTGCTGCAAATATCTGTGCTCAGTGTGCTGCATATATCTGTGCTCAGTGTGCTTGCAAATATCTGTGCTCAGTGTGCTGAAAATATCTACTTTCTCTGCCTGAAAAACGCTCCATATCTGTGCTCAGTGTGCTGCAAATATCTGTGCTCAGTGTGCTTTATTGTGGGGACTGGGGACCAGCAGTATTATATAGTAGGAGGACAGTGCAGAGTTTTGCTGACCAGTGACCACCAGTATTATACGTTCTCTGCCTGAAAAACGCTCCATATCTGTGCTGCATTGTAGTATATATAGTAGGAGGACAGTGCAGAATTTTGCTGACCTGTGACCACCAGTATTATATTAGTACGGTACAGTAGTCCACTGCTCTACCTACCTCTGTGTCGTCAAGTATACTATCCATCCATACCTGTGGTGCATTTTAGTTGTTGTGCGCAGTAGTAGGAGGAGAGTGCATAATTTTGCTGACCACCAGTATATAATATATAGCAATACGGTACAGTAGTCCACTGCTCTACCTACCTCTGTGTCATCAAGTATACTATCCATCCATACCTGTGGTGCATTTTAGTTGTTGTGCGCAGTAGTAGGAGGACAGTGTATAATTTTGCTGACCACCAGTATATAATATATAGCAGTACGGTACAGCAGTCCACTGCTCTACCTACCTCTGTGTCGTCAAGTATACTATCCATCCATTCCTGTGGTGCATTTTAGTTGATGTGCGCAGTAGTAGGAGGACAGTGCATAATTTTGCTGACTACCAGTATATAATATATAGCAGTACAGTACAGTAGTTCACTGCTCTACCTACCTCTGTGTCGTCAAGTATACTATCCATCCATTCCTGTGGTGCATTTTAGTTGATGTGCGCAGTAGTAGGAGGACAGTGCATAATTTTGCTGACCACCAGTATATAATATATAGCAGTACGGTACAGTAGTCCACTGCTCTACCTACCTCTGTGTCGTCAAATATACTATCCATCCATACCTGTGGTGCATTTTAGTTGTTGTGCGCAGTAGTAGGACAGTGCATAGTTTTGCTGACCACCAGTATATAATATATAGCAGTACGGTACAGTAGTCCACTGCTCTACCTACCTCTGTGTCGTCAAGTATACTATCCATCCATACCTGTGGTGCATTTTAGTTGTTGTGCGCAGTAGTAGGAGGACAGTGCATAATTTTGTTGACCACCAGTATATAATATATAGCAGTACGGTACAGTAGTCCACTGCTCTACCTACCTCTGTGTCGTCAAGTATACTATCCATCCATACCTGTGGTGCATTTTAGTTGTTGTGCGCAGTAGTAGGAGGACAGTGCATAACTTTGCTGACCACCAGTATATAATATATAGCAGTACGGTACAGTAGTCCACTGCTCTACCTACCTCTGTGTCGTCAAGTATACTATCCATCCATACCTGTGGTGCATTTTAGTTGTTGTGCGCAGTAGTAGGAGGACAGTGCATAATTTTGCTGACCACCAGTATATAATATATAGCAGTACGGTACAGTAGTCCACTGCTCTACCTACCTCTGTGTCGTCAAGTATACTATCCATCCATACCTGTGGTGCATTTTAGTTGTTGTGCGCAGTAGTAGGACAGTGCATAATTTTGATGACCACCAGTATATAATATAAAGCAGTACGGTACAGTAGTCCACTGCTCTACCTACCTCTGTGTCATCAAGTATACTATCCATCCATACCTGTGGTGCATTTTAGTTGTTGTGGGCAGTAGTAGGACAGTGCATAATTTTGCTGACCACCAGTATATAATATATAGCAGTACGGTACAGTAGGCCATTGCTATTGATATATTACTGGCATATAATTCCACACATTAAAAAATGGAGAACAAAAATGTGGAGGGTAAAATAGGGAAAAATCAAGATCCACTTCCACCTCATGCTGAAGCTGCTGCCACTAGTCATGGCCGAGACGATGAAATGCCATCAAAGTTGTCTGCCAAGGCCGATGCCCAATGTCATAGTAGAGAGCATGTAAAATCCAAAAAACAAAAGTTCAGTAAAATGACCCAAAATTCTAAATTAAAAGCGTCTGAGGAGAAGCGTAAACTTGCCAATATGCCATTTACGACACGGAGTGGCAAGGAACGGCTGAGGCCCTCTCCTATGTTCCTCATGACTAGTGGGTCAGCTTCACATGAGGATGGAAGCACTCATCCTCCCACTAGTAAAATGAAAAGACTTAAGCTGGCAAAAGCACAGCAAAGAACTGTGCGTTCTTCTAAATCACAAATCCCCAAGGAGAGTCCAATTGTGTCGGTTGCGATGCCTGACCTTCCCAACACTGGACGGGAAGAGGTGGCGCCTTCCACCATTTGCACGCCCCCTGCAAGTGCTGTTGAAGTACACCAGGATGAGGATATGGGTGTTGCTAGCGCTGAGGAGGAAATTGACAAGGAGGATTCTGATGGTGAGGTGGTTTGTTTAAGTCAGGCACCCGGGGAGACACCTGTTATCCGTGGGACGAATATGGCCATTGACATGCCTGGTCAAATTACAAAAATAATCACCTCGTCGGTGTGGAATTATTTTAACAGAAATGCGGACAACATTTGTCAAGCTGTGTATTGCCTTTGTCAAGCTGTAATAAGTAGGGTTAAGGACGTTAACCACCTAGGAACATCCTCCCTATACGTTACCTGGAGCGCATTCATCAGAAGTCATTGACAAGTTCAAAAACTTTGGGTGACAGCGGAAGCAGTCGACTGACAACTAAATCCCTTCCTCTTGCAACCAAGCTCCTGCAAACCACACCACCAACTCCCTCAGTGTCAATTTCCTCCTTAGACAGGAACGCCAATAGTCCTGCAGGCCATGTCACTGTCAAGTCGGATGGGCCCTCTCCTGCCTGTGATTCCTCTGATGCATCCTTGAGTGTAACGCCTACTGCTGCTGGTGCTGCCGTTGTTGCTGCTGGGAGTCGATCGTCATCCCAGAGGGGATGTTGGAAGACCACTTGTACTACTTCCAGTAAGCAATTGACTGTCCAACAGTCCTTTGCGAGGAAGATGAAATATCACAGCAGTCATCCTGCTGCAAAGCGGATAACTCAGGCCTTGGCAGCCTGGGCGGTGTTAAACGTGTTTCCGGTATCCACCGTTAATTCACAGGAAACTAGAGATTTGCTTGAGGTACTGTGTCCCCGGTACCAAATACCATCTAGGTTCCATTTCTCTAGGCAGGCGATACCGAGAATGTACACAGACCTCAGAAAAAGAGTCACCAGTGTCCTAAAAAATGCAATTGTACCCAATGTCCACTTAACCACGGACATGTGGACAAGTGGAGCAGGGCAGACTAAGGACTATATGACTGTGACAGCCCACTGGGTAGATGTATTGCCTCCCGCAGCAAGAACAGCAGCGGCGGCACCAGTAGCAGCATCTCGAAATGCCAACTCATTCCTAGGCAGGCTACGCTTTGTATCACTGCTTTCCAGAAGAGGCACACAGCTGACAACCTCTTACAGAAACTGAGGAATATCATCGCAGAATGGCTTACCCCAATTGGACTCTCCTGGGGATTTGTGACATCGGACAACGCCACCAATATTGTGCGTGCATTACATGTGGGCAAATTCCAGCACGTCCCATGTTTTGCACATACATTGAATTTGGTGGTGCAGAATTATTTAAAAAATGACTGGGGCGTGCAAGAGATGCTGTCGGTGGCCCGAAGAATTGCGGGCCACTTTCGGCATTCAGCCACGCGTGCCAAAGACTGGAGCACCAGCAAACACTCCTGAACCTGCCCCGCCATCATCTGAAGCAAGAGGTGGTAACGAGGTGGAATTCAACCCTCTATATGCTTCAGAGGATGGAGGAGCAGCAAAAGGCCATTCAAGCCTATACAGCTACCTACGATATAGGCAAAGGAGGGGGAATGCACCTGACTCAAGTGCAGTGGAGAATGATTTCAACGTTGTGCAAGGTTCTGCAACCCTTTGAACTTGCCACACGTGAAATCAGTTCAGACACTGCCAGCCTGAGTCAGGTCATTCCCCTCATCAGGCTTTTGCAGAAGAAGCTGGAGACATTGAAGGAGGAGCTAAAACAGAGCGATTCCGCTAGGCATGTGGGACTTGTGGATGGAGCCATTCATTCGCTTAACCAGGATTCACGGGTGGTCAATCTGTTGAAATCAGAGCACTACATTTTGTCCACCGTGCTCGATCCTAGATTTAAAACCTACGTTGGATCTCTCTTTCCGGCAGACACAAGTCTGCAGAGGATCAAAGACCTGCTGGTGAGAAAATTGTCAAGTCAAGCGGAACGTGACCCGTCAACAGCTCCTCCTTCACATTCTCCCGCAACTGGGGCTGCGAGGAAAAGGCTAAGAATTCTGAGCCCACCCGCTGGCGGTGATGCAGGGCGGTCTAGAGCGAGTGCTGACATCTGGTCCGGACTGAAGGACCTGCCAACCATTACTGACATGTCGTCTACTGTCACTGCATATGATTCTGTCACCATTCAAAGAATGGTGGAGGATTATATGAGTGACCGCATCCAAGTAGGCACGTCAGACAGTCCGTACGTATACTGGCAGGAAAAAGAGGCAATTTGGAGGCCCTTGCACAAACTGGCTTTATTTTACCTAAGTTGCCCCCCCTCCAGTGTGTACTCCGAAAGAGTGTTTAGTGCAGCCGCTCACCTTGTCAGCAATCGGCGTACGAGGTTACTTCCAGAAAATGTGGAGAATATGATGTTCATCAAAATGAATTATAATCAATTCCTCCGTGGAAACATTCACCAGCAATTGCCTCCAGAAAGTACACAGGGACCTGAGATGGTGGATTCAAGTGGGAATGAAGTAATAATCTGTGAGGAGGGGGATGTACACAGTGAAAGGAGTGAGGAATCGGACGATGAGGAGGAGGTAGACATCTTGCCTCTGTAGAGCCAGTTTGTGCAAGGAGAGATTGATTGCTTCTTTTTTGGTGGAGGCCCAAACCAACCAGTCATTTCAGTCACAGTCGTGTGGCAGACCCTGTCGCTGAAATGATGGGTTTGTTAAAGTGTGCATGTCCTGTTTATACAACATAAGGGTGGGTGGGAGGGCCCAAGGACAATTCCATCTTGCACTTTTTTTTTTCTTTAATTTATCTTTGCATCATGTGCTGTTTGGGGACTGTTTTTTAAATCTGCCATCCTGTCTGACACTGCAGTGCCACTCCTAGATGGGCCAGTTGTTTGTGTCGGCCACTTGGGTCGCTTAGCTTAACCATCCAGCGACCTTGGTGCACCTCTTTTTTTCTTTGCATCATGTGCTGTTCGGGGACTATGTTTTGAAGTGCCATCCTGTCTGACACTGCAGAGCCACTCCTAGATGGGCCAGGTGTTTGTGCCGGCTACTTGGGTCGCTAGCTTAGTCATTCAGCGACCTTGGTGCAAATTTTAGGATTAAAAATAATTTTGTGAGGTGTGAGGTGTTCAGAATAGACTGGAAATGAGTGGAAATTAGGGTTATTGAGGTTAATAATACTATGGGATCAAAATGACCCCTCTCCGTGGATTTCCGTGTGATTCCAGTGGTCCAGATATTGCCTCCGCTCCCAGAGGTCTGCCTGCAGCCTTCACTGCAAAAGATCCACCAGCTCCCTGCTGTGCTGTCAGTCAATCGCTCTCCCAGTGGTGACAAGTGGATTAACAGAGTCTTGTGAGAGGTTACCCTGTCTGCCTACTTCAATCACACAGCCTTTGGATGATTCTACTAAACTCAGGTGCTGGTTTAATCAGTTCTCAGCTTAACCCATTCATCACCATTGTCGTCTGCTGCAGTTTCACAGTGCTGTGTTATCTTCACAACTTGCAAGTATTCCATTCAGTTTTGTATTTTCATTGTTGCTGCAATCAAGGACAATTATTCACAGCCTTCCAGTTTAATCTTTAAGCTTCAGTACAAGTCTCTACAGTTATTCATTTATGTCTGCAATATCCAGTTAACACTCCTTACAGTTTGGCACCAATTATTGCTTCATTTGGACAATTCGTCACTCATTCACAAGCCTGTTTAAAATTTGTTCAATGACTCTTTAAGACTTTTCCTCCTTATCATTATACCATTCATTGCAATACGTCAGTATGTGTGTATGTATATATATATATATATATATATATATATACTGTATATGGTGATTAATAATTTGTCATTTACCTCCTTACTGGAATTGTTGCCTTTAATAAATATATGAAATGGAACTTTCTTTGTCCTCCCTGCTTTCATCATACACCAGCACCTTCACCTTTGGTTGGTCCAGGATTAACGGATTCACAAAAACACTCAGCCCTGACAATTTGTCTATGCAAAAAAGAACATTCCCCCAAATGCCACCCAAAAATACAGCCTGTAATGAAAAGTAAAGTGGTGCAAGATGGAATTGTCCTTGGGCCCTTCCGCCCACCCTTATGTTGTATATTAAAAAAGACATGGAGACCAAGAGACTTGTTTAAAAATACAAATATTTACTAAATCACATACATAGTCACAATTAGTATGATACTGATGCAAATGTAACAGCTACAATTATATCACTTAAAACACAAAAATCAGAACATATATTGGCATTAATATGCCATGAATAAGAGCTCAAAAAAATCCCAATGATATTGACAGGTGTTTTAACCGATAATTCAAATACAAAGATAATTAACTCTTTATGAAGGAATGCTCAGTGTCGCTTGAAGCTGCCACTAATAATCGTGGCATAGAGTTTGTGCCTGCAATACGGACAATAAAGTCTCACAACCACAGAGAGGGTACAGTCTCGGGATTCCCTGTCACTGGCGTCCTAGTGCAGGATGATTTCCCAATAAGATTTTTACCCGATCAAGCGGAATTTGTGTTAGAGAGTTTATAGTTACCCCTCTGAGTGTAGTTTCCACCGCCGGCACTTAGCACTGGTGCACGGATCTTATCCTGGCGGGTACAGTTGTGGGCTTCCAGATGGTAAGCAGTGCAGAAGCAGGAGCGGTAAGAAACCACAATGGACGGCACGGCAGCAGGAGCGGCTGGAGACCACGGTGAGTGGCACAGCACAGCAGCAGGAATGATAGGAGTGTTTAAGCTGATGTATTTGAATTAGGCGGTACTCCAACAAAGGTGACGTCAACGCGTTTCATCCCGTCAATTAAAGTCCCGAGAATTGACGGGACAAAACGCCAATATATGTTCTGATTTTTGTGTTTTAAGTGATATAGGAAGTCATTCCGACCCGATTGTTCGCTGCAGTTTGTCGCTGCGCAGCGATCGGGTCGGAACTGCGCATGCACCGGCGCCGCAATGCGCCGACGCATGGCAGCCGTCGTTGTCTAGCGATCGCCTCTGAGGCAGAGGCGGTCGCTGGGCGGGAGGGGGCGGGCCAAGGCGGCTGTGTGACATCACACGCATCTGCTGCGGGTCGGGAGCGACGAGTAGCTTCCAGCCAGCACGCTAAAGCTGCGCTGGTCGGGAGTTACTCTTGAAGTGCAAAGGCATCGCTGCTGTGTGATGCCTTTGCACTTCAGCAGGGGGGGAGGGGCGACACTGACATGTGGGGCGGACTAGCCCTGTGCTGGGCATACCCCCTCATGTCAGTGTGAATGATTGTAGCTGTGCTAAATTTAGCACAGCTACGATCAACTCGGAGTGACCCCCATAGTGTTTTAAAATTAGGGCTCTTGCAAAGCCTTGTTTGTGCAGCTGGTGAATTCTGAACAAAGATACAATATATATTTAATATTGCACCGGGAGCATTGGTGGTATATTCACCATATTTTTTATTTATTAAAAAAGACATGCCCAGTTTAACAAACCAAGTGACAAGGATTGACACTTTTGTGGCTTACGTGGTTGGTTTGTTTGGGAACCCACAAACCGAGCTACCAATGGGTGGTTAACAGTGTTGTTGTTCATTGGCACATTTTGAATATGTCAGACTCAGACATGGCTAACATGCATAGGTATTTTAACAGAGGAGGGGCCCGTGTACTGACTCCGGGTGGGCCCCCTTTTCATGACACAGTAGACTCTGGTAGTATGCCAGAGTCTACTTTGCATGCTCAGGTCTCCTGAAACATGGTGCCCACCATGTTCCGGAGGCTAAAACCTTATTGCGCATGCGCATAGTCCATCTTTCCACCAATTATTTACAGCGACTGCAGCTCCGATGCAGGACTCTGGAAACGTGTGTAAAAAACATGGGTGCAGTGTGTGTGGTGTGGGCACCCCTGGACACATTGCATCCATTTTAGAAACGCCAATGCTAACATGGACAACCCTAGACTCTCCCCAGGGATTTGTGAAGTTTCTGTCAACTCAGTTTGTTCTTCTGCCTTAGTGTTCTTTTGGGGGGCAGTGATTGTTTTTTTTTAAAGGTGACACATCTACTAGTCTCAGAGTGAGAAGGTTTTGCATCATCATATGAGGGTACAAAAGAAGATGCCAGACTGTGTTTGGCCCTGGCTTCCATAGTGCATGAAACAGTAGCTTCCATAGTGGCCCTGGCTTCCATAGTGCATGAAACAGTAGTAGCACTAGCAGGATCACCTTGCTACTGCATGTGGTGCATGTTGGAAATGTTATGTTTTTCAGCTGTAAATGTTCCCTTTATTATTAGAGGTGATATTTTCTTTAACATTGTGAAATATTATGTAGATTTCAGGTGCTGTTTCTTAAACTTGTGTTCTCTGGACTACCTTCAATAGATGTTGAAGTGGCTGGCAGCAGCCACAGCACTAGTACTAGGTTTCTGCTCCTGTTCTTCTATAGACTGATCCCCATATTGACTCACAGAGCTTCTAGTAATGATGGCACACTGGCACATAATGAACGTTAATGTTTTACGACACAATGCCTGAACCTAAACAACCCACATGTTCTGTAAAAAAACACACTGCAACTCAAAGCGCTACAAGTAATGGTGGCACACTGACACCTAATGAATGTTAGTTTTTGGACCATTTTATTTACATTTTTGTAACATGTTGCCTGCTGCAGCCCACGTCCTTTTACTGACACAGCAGTGATGCAGCTCATAGCCTTTCTCTGACAGTCTGTGCCAGAGGGGTGCTGCAGCCCACAGCTGTCCACAGTCTTTCTAGCAGCCACAACAGTGATGCAGCTCACAGGACTTCACTTACAGTCTGTGTCACAGAGGTGCTGCAGCCCACAGCCCTGCACAGTGTGTCTAACACAGCCACATCAGTGATGCAGCTCACAGCCCTTTACTGACAGTCTGTGTCACAGTGATGCTGCAGCCCACAGCTCTTCACAGTTTGTCTAACACAGCCACAGCAGTGATGCAGCTCACAGCCCTTTACTGACAGTTGGTGCCACAGTTGTGCTGCAGCCCACAGCCCTTCACAGTCTGAAATAGTCATAGTAGTGCTGTAGCCCTCAGCCTTTCCCTGACACAGTCACAGTGCTGCAGCCCACAGCCCCACATCCTAAATCTCCGGCATCCTGGTTGAAATGTTGCCCAAAACCAAAACATGCAAGATCCGATGCTAGGAAGATGACTTTTGCCTCATTTTGAAATCCGAGCCTGGTGGGATAACCTGAGCCTGGGATTGTAACTACTCGGAAATGGCAAATTCGGGTGGGTTCAGTTTTTAAACATGGCTGGGTGTACTGAGAGGATAGTCTTGAGGTCTCCCACCCAATAATAAAGGGCTCTCCTTTCAGGACTGCAATTCTACCCATTATTGATAAATGCTATTCATTATTGATTGTAAAATTGTATAAGTTGTGAAGGAGTAATATAAATGCAGTGTATTTCGATTTTTTTTTAATGATATACAGTATGAAACTAGAGGAAAGAATATGATCTTGGTACAGCAGGTCTGGATGTGTTAAAGGTAGAACCTCTGATTTCAGCAGTTTAATCTTGTGTTCAGCAAAGGAGCGTAAGCAAGTAATAGTTTTAATGGGGGAGATATATCAAGCAGTGAAAAGAGTGGAGAAGTGAGCCAGTGGAGAAGTTGCCCATGGTCACTGCCATTTCTTGCAGTGGGCTAGCCGTGCCGTCACAGGGGGCGCCTGCTGTGACACTTTTGCATGCTCCGGGTGCTCCCCCTCCTCTCCGTCATTAGTGCTCCGCTCAAGGGGGGGGCGTAGTTTTGCGTAATGATGCATTTGTGTTGTGACGTCAAGACGCAACACGTCATTTCATGAGACTCTGCCCCCGAGCGGAGTACTAATGATGGGGATGAGGGGGAGCAGGAGAGCAACTGGTGGGTGGGAGTGCGGGCAGGCGGGCAGGAGGGAGATGCCCTGACAATGAGCACTACACACCCCTGGCAACTAGCACTCACCCCTGGCATTACACACCCCTGGCAACTAGCATTGATTAGACACCTCTGGCATTACACACCACTGGCAACTAGTATTACTCACCCCTGAACCCTGACAATGAGCATTATCCCTGGAAATGAGCACTACACACCCCTGGCAACTAGCATTACACACCCCTGGCAACTAGCATTACACATGCCTGAGCCTTGACAATAAGCATTACTCCTGGCAACGATCATGACACCTGTTCCACAGCATGAAACCCCTGGCAAGGAGCATGACACCCAGCGCGTGAAACCCTTGGCAATGAGCAGGCAATTTTAAAGTAATTAGAAGCTTTATTGTAGGGCATAATGTATCATGGCATTGCGGTGTGTGGCATAATATGGTGCAAGGGGCATAATATGGTGCAAGGGACATTACTGTGTGGGGCTTAATATGGTGGAATTTATTTTTTTCCCTGTGGTGGCCGAGGTCTGTTGGTGCAGGGTCAAACACTGGGGTGTAAGGTAGAGATGAGCGCCGGAAATTTTTCGGGTTTTGTGTTTTGGTTTTGGGTTCGGTTCCGCGGCCGTGTTTTGGGTTCGACCGCGTTTTGGCAAAACCTCACCGAATTTTTTTTGTCGGATTCGGGTGTGTTTTGGATTCGGGTGTTTTTTTAAAAAAACCCTAAAAAACAGCTTAAATCATAGAATTTGGGGGTAATTTTGATCCCAAAGTATTATTAACCTCAAAAAACATAATTTACACTCATTTTCAGCCTATTCTGAACACATCACACCTCACAATATTATTTTTAGTCCTAAAATTTGCACCGAGGTCGCTGTGTGAGTAAGATAAGCGACCCTAGTGGCCGACACAAACACCGGGCCCATCTAGGAGTGGCACTGCAGTGTCACGCAGGATGGCCCTTCCAAAAAACCCTCCCCAAACAGCACATGACGCAAAGAAAAAAAGAGGCGCAATGAGGTAGCTGACTGTGTGAGTAAGATTAGCGACCCTAGTGGCCGACACAAACACCGGGCACATCTAGGAGTGGCACTGCAGTGTCACGCAGGATGTCCCTTCCAAAAAACCCTCCCCAAACAGCACATGACGCAAAGAAAAAAAGAGGCGCAATGAGGTAGCTGTGTGAGTAAGATTAGCGACCCTAGTGGCCGACACAAACACCGGGCCCATCTAGGAGTGGCACTGCAGTGTCACGCAGGATGTCCCTTCCAAAAAACCCTCCCCAATCAGCACATGATGCAAAGAAAAAGAAAAGAAAAAAGAGGTGCAAGATGGAATTATCCTTGGGCCCTCCCACCCACCCTTATGTTGTATAAACAAAACAGGACATGCACACTTTAACCAACCCATCATTTCAGTGACAGGGTCTGCCACACGACTGTGACTGATATGACGGGTTGGTTTGGACCCCCCCCCAAAAAAGAAGCAATTAATCTCTCCTTGCACAAACTGGCTCTACAGAGGCAAGATGTCCACCTCATCTTCACCCTCCGATATATCACCGTGTACATCCCCCTCCTCACAGATTATCAATTCGTCCCCACTGGAATCCACCATCTCAGCTCCCTGTGTACTTTGTGGAGGCAATTGCTGCTGGTCAATGTCTCCGCGGAGGAATTGATTATAATTCATTTTAATGAACATCATCTTCTCCACATTTTCTGGATGTAACCTCGTACGCCGATTGCTGACAAGGTGAGCGGCGGCACTAAACACTCTTTCGGAGTACACACTTGTGGGAGGGCAACTTAGGTAGAATAAAGCCAGTTTGTGCAAGGGCCTCCAAATTGCCTCTTTTTCCTGCCAGTATAAGTACGGACTGTGTGACGTGCCTACTTGGATGCGGTCACTCATATAATCCTCCACCATTCTATCAATGTTGAGAGAATCATATGCAGTGACAGTAGACGACATGTCCGTAATCGTTGTCAGGTCCTTCAGTCCGGACCAGATGTCAGCATCAGCAGTCGCTCCAGACTGCCCTGCATCACCGCCAGCGGGTGGGCTCGGAATTCTGAGCCTTTTCCTCGCACCCCCAGTTGCGGGAGAATGTGAAGGAGGAGATGTTGACAGGTCGCGTTCCGCTTGACTTGACAATTTTGTCACCAGCAGGTCTTTCAACCCCAGCAGACCTGTGTCTGCCGGAAAGAGAGATCCAAGGTAGGCTTTAAATCTAGGATCGAGCACGGTGGCCAAAATGTAGTGCTCTGATTTTAACAGATTGACCACCCGTGAATCCTTGTTAAGCGAATTAAGGGCTGCATCCACAAGTCCCACATGCCTAGCGGAATCGCTCCGTGTTAGCTCCTTCTTCAATGCCTCCAGCTTCTTCTGCAAAAGCCTGATGAGGGGAATGACCTGACTCAGGCTGGCAGTGTCTGAACTGACTTCACGTGTGGCAAGTTCAAAGGGCATCAGAACCTTGCACAACGTTGAAATCATTCTCCACTGCACTTGAGACAGGTGCATTCCATCTCCTATATCGTGCTCAATTGTATAGGCTTGAATGGCCTTTTGCTGCTCCTCCAACCTCTGAAGCATATAGAGGGTTGAATTCCACCTCGTTACCACTTCTTGCTTCAGATGATGGCAGGGCAGGTTCAGTAGTTTTTGGTGGTGCTCCAGTCTTCTGTACGTGGTGCCTGTACGCCGAAAGTGTCCCGCAATTTTTCTGGCCACCGACAGCATCTCTTGCACGCCCCTGTCGTTTTTTAAAAAATTCTGCACCACCAAATTCAAGGTATGTGCAAAACATGGGACGTGCTGGAATTTGCCCATATTTAATGCACACACAATATTGCTGGCGTTGTCCGATGCCACAAATCCACAGGAGAGTCCAATTGGGGTAAGCCATTCCGCGATGATCTTCCTCAGTTGCCGTAAGAGGTTTTCAGCTGTGTGCGTATTCTGGAAAGCGGTGATACAAAGCGTAGCCTGCCTAGGAAAGAGTTGGCGTTTGCGAGATGCTGCTACTGGTGCCGCCGCTGCTGTTCTTGCGGCGGGAGTCCATACATCTACCCAGTGGGCTGTCACAGTCATATAGTCCTGACCCTGCCCTGCTCCACTTGTCCACATGTCCGTGGTTAAGTGGACATTGGGTACAACTGCATTTTTTAGGACACTGGTGAGTCTTTTTCTGACGTCCGTGTACATTCTCGGTATCGCCTGCCTAGAGAAGTGGAACCTAGATGGTATTTGGTAACGGGGGCACACTGCCTCAATAAATTGTCTAGTTCCCTGTGAACTAACGGCGGATACCGGACGCACGTCTAACACCAACATAGTTGTCAAGGACTCAGTTATCCGCTTTGCAGTAGGATGACTGCTGTGATATTTCATCTTCCTCGCAAAGGACTGTTGAACAGTCAATTGCTTACTGGAAGTAGTACAAGTGGGCTTACGACTTTCCCTCTGGGATGACCATCGACTCCCAGCGGCAACAACAGCAGCGCCAGCAGCAGTAGGCGTTACACGCAAGGATGCATCGGAGGAATCCCAGGCAGGAGAGGACTCGTCAGACTTGCCAGTGACATGGCCTGCAGGACTATTGGCATTCCTGGGGAAGGAGGAAATTGACACTGAGGGAGTTGGTGGGGTGGTTTGCGTGAGCTTGGTTACAAGAGGAAGGGATTTACTGGTCAGTGGACTGCTTCCGCTGTCACCCAAAGTTTTTGAACTTGTCACTGACTTATTATGAATGCGCTGCAGGTGACGTATAAGGGAGGATGTTCCGAGGTGGTTAACGTCCTTACCCCTACTTATTACAGCTTGACAAAGGGAACACACGGCTTGACACCTGTTGTCCGCATTTCTGGTGAAATACCTCCACACCGAAGAGCTGATTTTTTTGGTATTTTCACCAGGCATGTCAACGGCCATATTCCTCCCACGGACAACAGGTGTCTCCCCGGGTGCCTGACTTAAACAAACCACCTCACCATCAGAATCCTCCTGGTCAATTTCCTCCCCAGCGCCAGCAACACCCATATCCTCCTCATCCTGGTGTACTTCAACACTGACATCTTCAATCTGACTATCAGGAACTGGACTGCGGGTGCTCCTTCCAGCACTTGCAGGGGGCATGCAAATAGTGGAAGGCGCATGCTCTTCACGTCCAGTGTTGGGAAGGTCAGGCATCGCAAACGACACAATTGGACTCTCCTTGTGGATTTGGGATTTCAAAGAACGCACAGTTCTTTGCGGTGCTTTTGCCAGCTTGAGTCTTTTCAGTTTTCTAGCGAGAGGCTGAGTGCTTCCATCCTCATGTGAAGCTGAACCACTAGCCATGAACATAGGCCAGGGCCTCAGCCGTTCCTTGCCACTCCGTGTGGTAAATGGCATATTGGCAAGTTTACGCTTCTCCTCCGACAATTTTATTTTAGGTTTTGGAGTCCTTTTTTTTCTGATATTTGGTGTTTTGGATTTGACATGCTCTGTACTATGACATTGGGCATCGGCCTTGGCAGACGACGTTGCTGGCATTTCATCGTCTCGGCCATGACTAGTGGCAGCAGCTTCAGCACGAGGTGGAAGTGGATCTTGATCTTTCCCTAATTTTGGAACCTCAACTTTTTTGTTCTCCATATTTTATAGGCAGAACTAAAAGGCACCTCAGGTAAACAATGGAGATGGATGGATTGGATACTAGTATACAATTATGGACGGACTGCCACGGTTAGGTGGTATAAAAAAACCACGGTTAGGTGGTATATATTATAATAATAATACAATTATGGATGGACGGACTGCCTGCCGACTGCCGACACAGAGGTAGCCACAGCCGTGAACTACCGCACTGTACACTGGTTGATAAAGAGATAGTAGTATACTCGTAACAACTAGTATGACACTATGACGACGGTATAAAGAATGAAAAAAAAACCACGGTTAGGTGGTATATATTATAATAATAATACAATTATGGATGGACGGACTGCCTGCCGACTGCCGACACAGAGGTAGCCACAGCCGTGAACTACCGCACTGTACACTGGTTGATAAAGAGATAGTAGTATACTCGTAACAACTAGTATGACACTATGACGACGGTATAAAGAATGCAAAAAAAACCACGGTTAGGTGGTATATATTATAATAATAATACAATTATGGATGGACGGACTGCCTGCCGACTGCCGACACAGAGGTAGCCACAGCCGTGAACTACCGCACTGTACACTGGTTGATAAAGAGATAGTAGTATACTCGTAACAACTAGTATGACACTATGACGACGGTATAAAGAATGAAAAAAAAACCACGGTTAGGTGGTATATATTATAATAATAATACAATTATGGATGGACGGACTGCCTGCCGACTGCCGACACAGAGGTAGCCACAGCCGTGAACTACCGCACTGTACACTGGTTGATAAAGAGATAGTAGTATACTCGTAACAACTAGTATGACACTATGACGACGGTATAAAGAATGAAAAAAAAACCACGGTTAGGTGGTATATATTATAATAATAATACAATTATGGATGGACGGACTGCCTGCCGACTGCCGACACAGAGGTAGCCACAGCCGTGAACTACCGCACTGTACACTGGTTGATAAAGAGATAGTAGTATACTCGTAACAACTAGTATGACACTATGACGACGGTATAAAGAATGAAAAAAAAACCACGGTTAGGTGGTATATATTATAATAATAATACAATTATGGATGGACGGACTGCCTGCCGACTGCCGACACAGAGGTAGCCACAGCCGTGAACTACCGCACTGTACACTGGTTGATAAAGAGATAGTAGTATACTCGTAACAACTAGTATGACACTATGACGACGGTATAAAGAATGAAAAAAAAACCACGGTTAGGTGGTATATATTATAATAATAATACAATTATGGATGGACGGACTGCCTGCCGACTGCCGACACAGAGGTAGCCACAGCCGTGAACTACCGCACTGTACACTGGTTGATAAAGAGATAGTAGTATACTCGTAACAACTAGTATGACACTATGACGACGGTATAAAGAATGCAAAAAAAACCACAGTTAGGTGGTATATATTATAATAATAATACAATTATGGATGGACGGACTGCCTGCCGACTGCCGACACAGAGGTAGCCACAGCCGTGAACTACCGCACTGTACACTGGTTGATAAAGAGATAGTAGTATACTCGTAACAACTAGTATGACACTATGACGACGGTATAAAGAATGCAAAAAAAACCACAGTTAGGTGGTATATATTATAATAATAATACAATTATGGATGGACGGACTGCCTGCCGACTGCCGACACAGAGGTAGCCACAGCCGTGAACTACCGCACTGTACACTGGTTGATAAAGAGATAGTAGTATACTCGTAACAACTAGTATGACACTATGACGGTATAAAGAATGAAAAAAAAACCACGGTTAGGTGGTATATATTATAATAATAATACAATTATGGATGGACGGACTGCCTGCCGACTGCCGACACAGAGGTAGCCACAGCCGTGAACTACCGCACTGTACACTGGTTGATAAAGAGATAGTAGTATACTCGTAACAATTAGGATGACACTATGACGGTATAAAGAATGAAAAAAAAACCACGGTTAGGTGGTAGGTATATAATAATAAATAATACAATTCTGGTCGGACGGACTGCCTGCCGTGTGCCGACACAGAGGTAGCCACAGCCGTGAACTACCGCACTGTACACTGGTTGATAAAGAGATAGTAGTATACTCGTAACAATTAGGATGACACTATGACGGTATAAAGAATGAAAAAAAAACCACGGTTAGGTGGTAGGTATATAATAATAAATAATACAATTCTGGTCGGACGGACTGCCTGCCGTGTGCCGACACAGAGGTAGCCACAGCCGTGAACTACCGCACTGTACACTGGTTGATAAAGAGATAGTAGTATACTCGTAACAATTAGGATGACACTATGACGGTATAAAGAATGAAAAAAAAACCACAGTTAGGTGGTAGGTATATAATAATAAATAATACAATTCTGGTCGGACGGACTGCCTGCCGTGTGCCGACACAGAGGTAGCCACAGCCGTGAACTACCGCACTGTACACTGGTTGATAAAGAGATAGTAGTATACTCGTAACAATTAGGATGACACTATGACGGTATAAAGAATGAAAAAAAAACCACGGTTAGGTGGTAGGTATATAATAATAAATAATACAATTCTGGTCGGACGGACTGCCTGCCGTGTGCCGACACAGAGGTAGCCACAGCCGTGAACTACCGCACTGTACACTGGTTGATAAAGAGATAGTAGTATACTCGTAACAATTAGGATGACACTATGACGGTATAAAGAATGAAAAAAAAACCACGGTTAGGTGGTAGGTATATAATAATAAATAATACAATTCTGGTCGGACGGACTGCCTGCCGTGTGCCGACACAGAGGTAGCCACAGCCGTGAACTACCGCACTGTACTGTGTCTGCTGCTAATATAGACTGGTTGATATTTAAAGAGATATTAGTAGTATACAACAATACTATACTGGTGGTCAGGCACTGGTCACCACTCCTGCAGCAAAAGTGTGCACTGTTAATTAATATAATTGTACTCCTGGCTCCTGCTAACAACCTGCAGTGCTCCCCAGTCTCCCCCACAATTAATTATAAGCTTTTAATTTATACATTGATGACTGTGCAGCACACTGGGCTGAGCTGAGTGCACACAGACTGAGTCACACTGTGTGACTGACTGTGCTGTGTATCGTTTTTTTTTTCAGGCAGAGAACGGATATAGCAGAGAGAAGTGAACGGATATATTATATTAAATAAAAGTTAACTAGCAACTGCACTGGTCACTGACTGTGGTAAACTAACTCTGTCTGCGACTCTGCACAATCTCTCTCTATCTAATCTATCTATCTCTATTCTAATGGAGAGGACGCCAGACACGTCCTCTCCCTATCAATCTCAATGCACGAGTGAAAATGGCGGCGACGCGCGGCTCCTTATATAGAATCCGAGTCTCGCGATAGAATCCGAGCCTCGCGAGAATCCGACAGCGTCATGATGACGTTCGGGCGCGCTCGGGTTAACCGAGCAAGGCGGGAAGATCCGAGTCGCTCGGACCCGTGGAAAAAAAAGTGAAGTTCGTGCGGGTTCGGATTCAAAGAAACCGAACCCGCTCATCTCTAGTGTAAGGTAGTCTTTTCAGGCGAGACCATGCCCATTTTAGCGAGATTACTTCCATTATAGCAAGACCATACCCCCTAGCCGGGAGCACGCGCGCCTTCGGCACACACAATATTGTGTTTCTTACATCTATTTGGGGTGGAGGGGCGCATTTTTTTACATTTCGATGGGGGGGGGGGCATTTTTTTTAAATCTCGCAATGGAAGCCAATTGGCTAGAAACAGCCCTGCCAATGGTAACAAATGTGCTCCTAGCTAGCATCTATCAAGTACATTCTATAAAATTATCGGTAGCGGCTGATTACTTGCTATGGGCAACTTTTCCACCAGTTTTCTCCACTCTTTTCACTGCTTCATGCTGTACAGTTCCCTCTTTTACCCTCATCATGTTGGCCTCCTTGTTTATTGCTATTTTGCCCCAAAAGGCTGGATTTGGGGCTATGTGCAGTACATACTGTACCTTTCCATTATTTGTATTTAGAGTTCAAATTACTTTTTGAATCACATGATGTCTCACACGTGGTGCTATATGCACTTATGAGATGCTGGTCCCTAATAAGGATGGTATGAGCAGTTCCTTAAAAAAACAAATATGAAACAAAAACTCTAGAGGCCAAAGAGCAAAGTACCCCACCAGGTCCCGTCCCCCCTCAAAACCCATCTCACCTCTTGCAGTAGCTGGCACACTGGGTAGGAAGTAAAAGAGAGGTGTCAGGACTGCAACCTCCATCTCCACCAGTGAAGCCAATCCAGGCATCCCTTGAAAAAGGGGGCATGACTGTATGGCTAGTGGCATGGCCTCATGGGCAGGGGGCATAGTGTAGCAGCATGCAGTGTATGAACAGATGCTGTGACTATGTGTAGGGCACCTGTTTGGAGTGTGGGGAGAGACTGGTAGCAGCCCAGCATCATTGGGAGTGTCGCCTTTCCCCCCTCAGAGCGATGAGAGCAGGGTGGTGGAGAGCTGCAAGGCCACACCCCCAAACACAGTGATGTCATGCCCCTTTTTGTTTGGGGACCTAAAATTGTAGTCCCCAGCCCAGACCAAACAATTTGGTGGAGGGCTGGCCGTGGATGGGGGAGTGGGGGCTTAGCAGCCGCACCCCTTGCACCCAAGGTAGATACACCAGTGATAATATCAGTTTAATATATGAAAACATAACACACAACAATCAAAGAAAGCTAAATACAGATAAATTGTCACAAGACAACATTCACTTTCCCCTCAAATGCGCTTGTTATTGGAGCGCTAAGTATTAGGAAGAAGCATGCATATGTATTATAAAGGAGAATTATGATGAAGGATTCCAGAATTGTCAAAGGCGTTAATAGCAATATTCGTTGAAGCTGTAACAGTAGACGATCCTTAAGGGGGTTACACACGGAGCGATGTTCAGCTCATTTCTAAGCAATCTTACTAGATTGCTTAGAACATCGCAAATGTGTATGAGTGCTGGCGACAGCGATGCGCTGTCCCGCGCGTCGCTATCGCTGGTGCTAGATTGGCCTGCATGCTGGCACAATCTAGCAGGTAGCTAATTTCAGCACTGGGTGAAATGAGCGCCCCCCCGTGTCCTTTTCCCCCTCGCTCAGCACATCGCGCTGTGCTGAGCGGTCTGTGCTAGACCACACAGCACGCAACTCTGGGGATATCTCCCTGTCAGTATGGCCCTTTAGATATTGTATAATGACCAATAGCGATATGGATACACTTGCTAGGACAGATGCAGTCCAAACATACATTAAAATGGAACAATCTCACCATACATTAGTAGGCAGGTTACATAGTGGTGACTGTACATCTGTATAGTGGATATTAAGTTCCCAAAATTCAGATGAACTGCATGTCATGCAGATGGAGTTTTTCAATAAAGCAGGCTGTTTCGCACAGATGTGAAGTTCCGGTGATAGAGGAGAATCTTGTAGAGAGATAAAGTGAATATAGATAAAGTACTGTACCATCCAATCCACTTCTAATTGTCATTTCTCTTGCACATCCCGTAAAATGATAGAAGCTGATTGGTTGGTACTTTATCTGTCTCCACTTTCTCTCTCTCCAAGATTTGATAAATCTTCCCTCAGAATCTCTATGGTCCGAACTTGCATTGGCATTTCATTTCCTTTTGTCCTTTTGCAGCGTGGTTGGGGAAAGTGGGAACACCAAATTATGCATGATGAAATGTGCCAAGGTTTTCCACCATATGTGAAACAAGGTACAGGTTGAGTATCCCATATCCAAATATTCCGAAATACGGAATATTCCGAAATACGGACTTTTTTGAGTGAGAGTGAGATAGTGAAACCTTTGTTTTTTGATGGCTCAATGTACACAAACTTTGTTTAATGCACAAAGTTATAAAAAATATTGGCTAAAATTACTTTCAGGCTATGTGTATAAGGTGTATATGTAACATAAATGCATTCTGTGTTTAGATTTAGGTCCCATCACCATGATATCTCATTATGGTATCTAATTATTCCAAAATACGGAAAAATACGATATCCAAAATACCTCTGGTCCCAAGCATTTTGGATAAGGGATACTCAACCTGTAACTACAGCAGTTTGTAGAACAGTTAGAACAGTTTTGAAAATGTTGCTCATCTCTATAGTTTATAACTCTGAATCCACTTCAAGCTGCTTGTCTGTGGTTTAGATTTTGACAGAATAGCTCAGTGTCTTTCAGGTTCTTCCGGGGAATTTCTAATACTGTAAAAATGGACATTTCTGTGCACATTTCAGGATAATCGTGAAATGTCATAATTTCCTTTAACGGCTGCAGGACATTGTAACATCATAATCTTCAAGAGTTCACTTGACTAGTGATGCTCAATTAGAATAGTCTCTGCAATTTGAAAAGAGTCGACAAAGTAAAGTATATTTGTAGCCACAGGCATTGCAGGTATAGTCTGTACAAGACAATGGATTTCTGCAATAATAATTAGAGATGTGTACAGTCTCGTGTTATGATTTTTGATTTGGTTATAATTTCATCGTCAAGTTTTGATTTTGCCAAAACCGCCTCACGTTTTGGTTTTTGATCTGTATTTTTTTTTTTAAATGTATAAAAACTGTTCCTTCATTATTAAAGTACCTCAATAACATTAATTTCCAGTCATTTATAGTCAGTTTTGACCACCTCACAACTCATAATATTGTTTGCATCCAGTTTAGGCCAAAGGCTGCAGCAGGCTTGCTAGTTACTAAGCGGAAGAAGCAGCAGCACAAACACACAGCAGTTTATAGCAAATATATGAAACATTACACACAGCAGTGGCAGAAAAGAAAACTGGTGCAAGCTGGAATTGTTCTTGGAACCTTCCACCCACCCTTATGTTGGATATTAAAATGAACATGCACAGTTTAACAAACTCCATATCGGCTCAGTGTTTATATTTATTAATGCATTGGCACGGCAACTACTGAACTTTATTGAGCACACATGTTGTACAAAAAGAAAATAAAAAAACCCTTTTTCTAACTTTTTTCACAAATGACAACTCACACTGCGCAGTCACGGTAATTATATTTTTGAACACGGTGGGGTACGGCACCTACAGCACACACAAGTTATACACATTTTTTTATTTCCACAAAGGGTTAATGTAGCCTTTTATGGAGCTCTGGGCTGCAATGTAGGCAGTGACAAAAAATACACCAGTGTTCACCGTGCACTGAGGTTTAATTGTGCCTTAGTATTAGGAGGACCTGGCAGTGACAAAAAATACACTTGTGGACTGTGCTCAAGTGTAATACAGGACTGATATATTAATTAATATCTGTCCCGGCAGTCTAGTATGTGCTTAGTGTTTAGTTATCGCTTTTCAGAACTTTTGGAATGCAGGTGAAGCGCACATCGTATTTCCACTTTGTGGTAGCAAATGAGGAATCAGTTAGGTGCACTCTGTATTCGCGTCCCATGAAAATTCTGGGATTCCAATGGAAATAAGAACATCATCCAACCAACCACATCAAGCTGTCTAGGGGTGTAAACGATTCGCACTTATATTGTCCATATAATGCAATTGAATGCCAACAATTTCCCCAATGGGCAAGTTGCAATGATGGGTGGAAGCTACAGTATAAATAACAGCACAGTCTTAGCAAATGTTCTTATTAAAACATCCAAATTATTAAGACACTTGTAAATATTGAACCAATTATAAGGTAAAAAGCCAAATAGTGTAATTAATAAAGTCAAGTTTACAAAAATGGTGCCATCTCACAGCTTCATTAATACCAAAGAGTCAGCAGAATGCAGCTCAAAAATCCAAAACATCTTCCTTGTGGATAATACAGTAGGTTAGCCAGGTCATCACCTCTCTCTCCTAGTACTAGGTACTTAATAGCTTTCAATGTCAGATATTCTAGACGTGAATTGTGATGTTATAAAAAGTGTCTTGACACATGATGACTTTCATCTTTGCCAACATATTTGAAGTAAAATTCAAAAACACAGATTACTGAGGTAGAATTACAGTTCATGAATTGTTTTATTTCAATTTGTTTTGAGTTGTTGTAGTTTGAAAACATTTTCCTGTTGGGATGGACCTATTTACATACATTTCATTCATTTGTGCGATCCTTGAGATTTAATGTAATAAGTTACAGTAAGGTTCTTTATTCAGTGATCACTTTTTCAAAAGGCTTATTGCTATCGTGTCTTTCAAGTTTCTTGCTTTCTTAAAACAATATTAGGTCGAGGAGGTAAATTTCTTTCAAAACTGGAGCCATCAAAAGAATGTCCCAGTGCCTGGAAAGTTGGCTACTGTATACTCTCTCTCTCTCTCTCTCTCTCTCTCTCTCTCTCTCTCTCTCTCTATATATATATATATATATATATACATCTCATATATTATAAATCCGATCCGAACTGAATCCTGGTTTTGCTATTCCTGCAGTTCGGAATTTGGATTTTGAATCTGAATTTTGGGATATGTATTGCAAAAATTAAATGATTTTAGCTGTTTTATATTTGTATGAATTTTTTATAGATGATTATAGATTTTTAACCAAACCAAAAACCAGATCTGTACCAAAACACTTGAGGGTGGTTTTGCCAAAACCAAAACACGATGATCAATTAGAACCAAATGTATTCATTCCAGTGTTCATTTTGTTGATGAAAATTTTGACTAAAAATATTTGTCAACTACAGTTTATTTCAGGACTAAAATTAAACTAAAATTAAAACTGAGATCCACTGACTGTTGTCGGGATGTAATGGTGTCCGAGTCTGCTGGAGGTGCGGGATGCCGGCCGAACTCGGATGTTTTTTTTTAAAGCGGCAGCTATTTACAAAGCATAAAAGCTATTACTGTAAGACTAAAACTAAATGTAAAATTTTTGTCAAAAATTAACACTGAAAGTAGGGTTTTAAATTTCTAAAGAAAATTTATGTGTACTAGATTTTTGCAGAACATAAATATGACCTGCTGCAAGGGAAAGAGGATTGTGTATTGTACTTCTTTGTTTTAACAAACTTAAGGCATTCATTTGTATATGATATATGGGAGTACTATGGTAAGTCAGACTCAGTATGTAAAACATTCTCAGCCTACTGAACCTAGATTACTAAACACATAGTTAAAGGCATGCAAACTTCTCAAGGGAATTTTGAAAAAATGTTCTTCAGCAAAATCCATTACAGTATCGTTAAACTGTTTGCAAACGTTATGACTAAATCATTGACTACAATTAGACTAAAATGAAAACTAAGATCCTCTGATTAAATCTTGGCTAAAATGAAGCAAAAGAAAAAGACTAAAATGTGACTTTAAACAAATAACAATTTTAAGTAAGCGACCAAGGCTAAAACTAAATTGAAAATCCATGTCAAAATAAAAATTGATTCATTAACTTCTTATTTAATATTGGAGCTACCGGCAATCAGGCCAATTTAAAGTACGATTTCCCTTAAGCCCTATTGCCGGTACACACTACACGATTTAGTGAATGACACATGACATATCATTCTGTCCTTCATTAGCATACACCAGATCGCATGCAAAATCATCTGGTTGGCAATGCAGCATGGCCAACCAGACTGCATGTCATGTGACTGCGGAAGCGCGCAAATCATCCATACACACTAGGCGATATGTTATGAAACAGCAAATTGTACAGATATTGCTACAGTGTGTACCTGGCATTGGGCAAGATGACCATTTTGATAAGATTTATTCTGTTATTCTGTACATGACTGTAGGGGGGGGGGGTCGATGCTAATCGATTTTTATCAATCTAAATCGATGTTGTTTTTTCAGGGGCTAAAATGCACAATTACTGACTTATTTTTTAAATGTTAACAAATGTGCGTTTCAGCCCCAGAAACACAAAATCGATTTAGACCGATATGGAAATGATAAAAATTTAAATCGACCTTTGGTAATACCTTCATGACAGCATTCCAGTTTTGATTGCGTGAGGTTAAAGTGGAAGATTATTCTGCAGAGGGGTTGCTTTGTCTTACTCTGGATCAACACATCTACAGGGGTGAAATCGATGAAGATGACGAAGTTAATGGACTCTACGCAGCCTCACTAATTATGAAGCTATGGCAATCCCAGAGGAAAAATCATTTGAATTTAAAAAAAATGCTGAATGTGGAACATGGAAAAGTATTGAGCAAAATGTCAGATTTCACAGCGCTTGTTAGCCTTGGGGAAAGTACTATAGTAATACAGAATTGAATTTAAAAGAGGAAAAAAATGAGAGGGAAAAGCTGGGACTGAAGGCAGCTACATTTTAACCATTTATCCGTAAGAATGCAGCGATAATGATCACTTTTATTATTATCTCCTTAAAAGACAATCAATACTGCTTATAAATACGGTACATTTGCTTTCACATTCCATACAAACTAAAATATAATTATGAATGAAAGCCTTTCTTTAGGAAGAAGAAACATCTCCTTCCTGATCGCTAAAATGGACAGTTTACCATTCCTTGACCTTTACTCACTTATCTCTGGCTGCAGATCCGCTCTGTTTCTCCCTACTTGTTCCAATCCTGCTCCATGCTGTATATGCCAACTGTCAAAGCTGTGACAAGTACGACCTGGTAAAGAGTTCCGATGCTTTATACATAACATGTTCCAGTGTTATGTATAAAGCCGCACAGTCAGAATCAGATCTATGTAAAGCAGCACAGATATGTTCAGAAATAAGCATTGTATAATAACAAATAAATCTCTCCAGAAAATGTGTAGCCTATAGCTACAAGGAGAAGAAGCAGGGTTAGACACACGATTAGAAAAAGCTTTGAGTATTTCATGACATAGTTTTGTGCAAAGAATGCAATAAGCTGCAGCCAAGCACAGTTAATTGGCTACTTTATCTTCTGAAGCTGGGAACACGCTTTTGTGATCACTCAGCTGATCGGGTAAATGTTCCTGATCAGCACGGGTACTGTGGCCCCAGCTTGACCCCCCTGTGACTCCCCTGTAAGCCCATACACACTGTGCTAGAAATAGCTTCAGTATGTATGGACTTCTACGGGATCGGGAGGTCAGTCAGATAAATATTAACCAGCACATGAGATGCCACCTCCTGTTCCAGACCACTGCAGGGGTGTTATAAGCAGTGCTGAAAGTAGGGTGGTATGGGGTGGTACGGAGAACCATTAAGAAATATGGTGGTGGTACACAGTACAACCAACCCACCATTGGGGCATAATTTATAAGGGGTATTTTTGTGTGTGGGACATGAAATGGTGTCAGTGGCATAACTCTGTGTGACATAATATGTAATAGGCATTATGGTGTGTGGTATAATATGTAAGGAATTATGGTGTGTGGCATAATGTGTAATGGGAATTACAGTGTGTGGCATAATGTGTAATGGGCACTATGGTGTGACATAATATGTAATGGGCATTACGGTGTGTGGTATAATTTGTAATGGGCATTATAGTGTTTGGCATAATGTGTAAGGGTTAGAAAATTCACTCTGCGCTAGTTTTACAGTTACTCAGATTTATGAGATAAGTAAAAACACATGCAGTTATAAAATTGTTTTTTAATATATAAATTGCACCAAAAAGTGCATATTCTGACATAAATGTAATAATAAAAACATCAACATTTTAAAAAGTATACAATAAACCACATCTGTACATCCTACTCCTATGTATACAATTCTATAAACTGTACATATGATCAAATTCCAATTCCAGCTAATCTGTTGTGTAATGTGTAAGGGCAATTACGGTGTGTGGCATAATGTGGCCACGCAACCATTATCATGCAACCACTCCACTAGTTTCATTTAACCACATACCCTCATGACACATGACCACGCCCATTTTTACTATCAGTACCACTAAGAAAAAAATTCTACTTGCACCACTGGTTATAAGCCATTAATCGGCTGATGCTCCTGCAACCGACCTGCACACACATACAACAGTTGGCACGTTCACCCAATTTCGGGTGATTGGGCCATGGATTGTATAGATGTGTACCCAGCTTAAGAATATAATGTAGCCTGTAGTAGTCGGGATTCCAGTGACAGCATTATGACCGATGTCAGGATCTCGATGTCAGTCTTGTGACCAGTGTCGGAATTACAGCATCGGTATTCTGACTGCCTGCATCCTGAATGCCGGTATGTTGACTGGATCTCAAAATGAAATTTGAATTGCAGAGTAAAAATAAAGCTGTCACGCATGTGTGGGCTACATGCAGAAGCAGCCAGTATTTACCTTGCATGCAAACATAATATCTGTCTTGTGCAGGTGCAAAGTCACTTGCTTGTTTCATTTTTTTCCCAATACAGAGTCAGCCACATATATGTATATTAGAGATGAGTGGGTTTGGTTCCGAGTCCGGCTCGGGACTTCCCGCTAGACTCGAAAACCAGAACAAGGCAAAATGTCTTCATCCCGCTGCCGGATTCTTGCGGGTTTTGGATCCCATATATAAACAGCCGCTTGTCGCTGCCATTTTCACTCCAGACTTGGAGAGTGAGGAAGACAGACCTCTATCTCTTTCTGTGGTTGGTGGCGTCGGGTGGGGTTAGTGTGTGCTCTGTAGGGGTGCTGCTGCAGACACTGTGGTGTACCTGTGCTGTGTTAGGGGTGCTGTCCTGGCTGTCACTGGTGTTTCATTTGCTGCAGCTGTACATGAGTGTTGTTTGTCCTGGCTGTCACTGTGTTGTACAGGGTGCAGGGGCACTGTCCTGTATGCTGGAAAATATAGGGGTGCTGCTGGCCCTGTATATTGTAAAAAGTCAGAGGTGCAGCTGTTAAACATTAAAAGCACACTGCTCCTGTATGCTGTAAAATATAGGGGTGCTGCTGTTCAAATAACATTACTCTGGCCCTGTATGTTGTAAAAATTCAGGGGTGCAGTTGTTAAACATTAAAAGCACACTGCTGTATGCAGTAAAATATGGAGTGCTGCTGGCTCTGTATGATGTAAAAATTCAGAGGTGCAGTTGTTAAAAAATTAAAAGCACACTGCTCTTGTATGCTGTAAAATATAGGGTTGTTGCTGTTCAAATAATATTACACTGGCACTGTATGCTATAAAAATTCAGGGGTGCAGTTGTTAAAAATTAAAAGGACACTGCTGTATGCTGTAAAATAAAGGGGTGTTACTGTTCAAGTAACATTACACTGGTCCTGTATGTTGTAAAAATACAGGGTGCAGTTGTTAAAAATGAAAAGCACAATGCTGTATGCTGTAAACTATAGGGATGTTGCTGTTCAAAAAACATTACACTGGCCCTGTATGCAATAAAAATTCAGGGGTGCAGTTGTTAGAAATTATAAGCACACTGCTGTATGATGTAAAATATAGGGGTGTTGCTGTTCAAATAACATTACACTGGCCATGTGTGCTATAAAAATTCAGGGGTGCAGTAAAAATTAATGTACACTGACTCTGTCTTATATGCTGTAATTATTCTAGGATGCAGTGAAAACCAATGTACACTGGCCCTGTCTTGTATGCTGTAAATTACAATAGTGTTGTGAAAATACAGGGGTGCTGTCACTGTCTGACCTTCACAACACTGCATAGGAAGATGAGGCATGCCCCCTGCAAGTGCTGGGAGTAGCACCGCTAGTCCAGTTGCTGATATTGAGAATGTCACTGTAGAAGTACACCAGGATGAGGAGGATATGGGTGTAGCTGGCGCTGCGGAGGAAGTTGACAATGAGGATTCTGATGGTAATGTAGTTTGTTTGAATAAGTCACCAGTGGAGACAGTTGTTGTCCATGGAATGAAAAAGCCCATTTACATGCCTGGGCAAATTACCAAAAAAGCCACCTCTTCGGTGTGGAATTATTTCTCCACAAATCTGGACAACAGGTGTCAAGCCATCTTTTGCCTATGTAAATCCATAATAAGTAGGGGTAAGGACGTTAACCACCTTGGAACATCCTCCCTTATATGTCACCTGCAGCACATTCATCATAAGTCAGTGTCAAGTTCAGAAACTTTGGGTAATAGCGTAAGCAGTCCACTGACACCTACATTATGTGGTTTTGTTTGTTTGAATATTATTTCTCTGTGAGGATGTAAACACTGAAGGAGGAGGAAGGGGACTCTGAGGATGAGGACGGCATCTTGCCTCTGTATTGCCAGTTTGTGCAAGGAGAGATTAATTGCTTCTTTTTGGTGGGAGCCCAAACAAACTAATCATTTCAGCCACAGTTGTGTGGCAGACCCTGTCACTGAAATTATTGGTTTGTTAAAGTGTGCCTGTCCTGTTTATACAACATAAGTGTGGGTGGGAGGGCCCAAGGACAATTCCATCTAGCACATTTTTTCTTTGTCTGCAACATCATGCCAGGAGTGCTGCCCTATATGGGGTGCTGCCCCTCTGCCCTATCAGTCCAGGGGTGCTGCCCCACTGCCGTTTAAGTCCAGGGGTGCTGCTGTACTTGATCCTAGGTTTAAATGAAAGCTTAGAGCAGATATGAAACAAGCTTCAACATCACAAACAGATTTATGAAAACTAGCCACAAAGGTGGAAATGGAAATGGAAAGTGTTTTAAAATAAAATGGGGAGAGACCACGTTTGTGGCCAAAGTCAGTGTGACTCAGAAGAGACTGAATCATAATCCAGTGCAACTGGAGGTAAACGTGATGTTTTCTGCCGGAGCATTAGAGAGAGGTTCTTCTCAATTATTTCATGTGAGGGACTCACTTAAATGAATGGCTCCAATTAGTCAACCTTAATTTTTTGATTTATTATTGATGTTCCACATTTTGGTATTATTTATTTAGAAGATGTGCATTTGTTGTACAGTGATCTTCTTTTTCTAAGGGCTGCGTAGGGATATCGCAAGACCCCACGGTGTTAGAAGACTAGAGTTAAGTGATCTTGCATTGCATCAGCTTTCCATTGCACTGCAGCACTAGATGGGCCAGGAGCTCCTGTGAGGCACAAACAGTTAGCTTAGTCATCCAGCTACTTTGGTGCAACCTTTTGGCCTAAAAACAATATTGTGAGGTGTTCAGAATATACTGGAAATGAGTGGAAATTAATGTTATTGAGGTTAATAATACCGTAGGATCAAAATTACCCCCCAATTCTGTGATATTAGCTGTTTTTATTTTTTTTTATTTTTTTATTCTACAGATCCAAAACCAAAACCAGAAAGGGTGGTTTTGGCAAAACTAATCCAAATCCAAAACACGAGTGGGGATCTAGATCCAAAACACAAAACCCGAAAAGTGTCCGCTGCACATCTATTATATATATATATATATATATAGTCGTAGTTCCAGTTTCCTGGGGGGCTCTCTCCTTCACAAATCAAATCCAATCGTATTTTCTTAGATCATAATCGGCTTTATTGGGTCGACGTTTCGGCTCAACAAGCAGAGCCTTTATCAAGACAAGCCATACATATTTTCGTATTGCAAAAAAGTCATAACCTGTCCAAATAACAGATACATGAAATAAATAAATACAATCAGTCTCACGGGCCCAATCAGAAATTCACCACTAAAGTGCAATATGCAAAATAAAGAAAGTGCCAAGAATAATACTACCAAGCATATAAGTATATATCTTGGATACCAGGTAAGGTGAAGAAAAGTAACCCAACAAGGACCAATCACCAAAAGGGTACTGGTAACATACTTACTAGGATGAAATAACTCAACAGTACAACACTGTGAAAAAACAGACGGCCAAGTCGGCATATGAGCCCTATTAGGGGGACAAAAAAATATATATTACAAGTTCCCAACATAATGAAAGTCAGGTGTGATACTAGGTAACACCTGAGTTCATCAAGATCAAGTTTAATAAAGAATTCTACTTACTTCACACATAACTCCTGGGCAATTATCCATACAGGGACACATCAGTCAATAAACCCTCTGTAATATGAGTAATGCATCATAAAAAACATCTCAAAGATAAACCAAACCTGATATCAAGCCAAACAATCAAAACTATATTCATCAGGAGAGGGCAATAGTAACTCTTACCACTGGAGGCAAAAGATGGACGTCCATTCAGTGTGACTGTGTGTTTCCTAAAGAGCACTGCATGCCTTATATGAGTACAAAACTGGAAGTGCAATCAGCCCAAGCACATTGATAAATCACCCTATTCCCATATTAAAGAGAGGAATATACTAAGTCCCCAATGAATATTCATATCCGCAGGGCCCACATTAGTACCGCCAGATCATATATAATACTTAACAGAACCTGTGAAGGGGAGCTTAACGCCGCCGCTCATCCGAGCGGCGTGCGTTCCATTACCCGGAAGTCATGCGCCGGGTGCGTTCCACCAGCCGGAAGGACCCAACAGTCATTGCGGTCGTTGCTTAGCAACGCCGCAACGCGGGTCTATACTGCGATACAGGGAAAATAACCAGCAGGATGCATGCCACAGCAACATATAATCCCCGCAGTATAGGCTAAACCAATCTCACCATAAACAAACTATACTGGGAGCACCCCCAGACCTTACACCGTAAACGGGTAAAGACCCACGGGGCGGGAATAAAGAATAACTCACATAACCAGTCCACAGAATCCTAGACAGATATACATATTTTCAATCATAGTATGCATCAGATGCTGATATGTCAAGGTCTCATACCCATAGGCTAAAGGTACATATAGGTATACAAACATCTATAGGTGTATCTAATCAGGCCCGTGAGTGTAGACTTACAATCAACGTAAACAAATTACAACACAATACATAAATACATTGAAAACACACAATTAAAACAGTGATATAATCTGTATCAGAAAACACACATGGACAATAATATCATGTGTCCATGCCTGAAAGGAGGAAAATATCATGGACACATCACAAGAAAATGTTCATGGTGTTGTATTCATTAAGGACCCTCAGGGTAACAGTATCAAGCATACTGATCCAAAAGCTTTCTTTCTTTTTTAAAGCCAATATCCTATCACCCCCATTAGGTAGTGGGGGGATCCAATCAATAAGCATACATTTAAGGTTCGCTACCTGGTGCCTATTTTCTAGATAATGTCTTGCTACAGGTTTGTCAGGTTTGAATAGCAGCTCGTATAGTGGTCCTGTGATTTGCCATCCGGTCTCTAAAGCACCTAGATGTGAGTCCTACATAGTACAGGCCGCAAGGACAGATTAAACAATAAATCACATGGTCTAATTTGCAATGTAGATGGTATTTAATTTTTATATTTTTTCCCGTATGTGGGTGTGTAAAGCTATTCCCAATTCTCATAGCCCTACACGTGGTACAATTCCCACATGAGAAGCAGCCAGGTTTCAGACTCATCATTCGGGAGGTACTCATTCGCTCATCAGGAGTGAGTGTAGGTCGCATGAGTATCTGTCTCAAATTGGCCCCACGTCCATAGGCCATTATAGGTGGCCCAGTGTGGGTAAAGGGCAAAGTAGGATCTGTCGCTAGAATGGGCCAATGTTTGCGTATAATCTTGTTAGTTTCTAGTGCATGACTATCATATTTGGTAGTATAAATCATTCTGTTGGTGTTCTTACAGTTCTTAGAAACCTTGCGCAAATAAATGTTACGTGCTTTACGCAGACATTTTCCCAAAGTGCGTGGAGTATAGCCACGCTGCCTAAATCTGTGCATCATGTCATTCAGTTGGGCTTCTCTGACAGTGTCATCGGTATTATTTCTCATAACTCGAAGTAGTTGTGAGACCGGCAGATTATCTTTTAAGGCAGGTGGATGGAAACTACTGGTTAACAATGTAGTGTTCCTATCCGTGGGTTTCCTAAAAAGAGTGGTAGTAAAAGCCCCCCCAGTGTGTCCAATGGTAATGTCCAAAAAGTTGACATACTCAGCTGAAATCTCAAATGTAAATTTAATCGGGCTGTCTAAATTGTTTAACTGATCAATCATAGCGATGAAGGACTCACGTGTGTCAAGCCAAACCACAAGTATATCATCTATAAACCTTTTGTAAATTTTAATATTCTGTCCAAACTCTGCCAGTATATGTCTTTGTTCGAATACCGTCATATACATATTAGCATAAGAGGGTGCAAGGTTAGACCCCATTGCGGTCCCCGAAACCTGGAAATAATACTTGTTTTTATACTGAAAGTGGTTGAATCCTAACACAAGATTAGTTAACTCAAGTATATATTCAGTTGGTATTCCCTTAGTTGGTTCAAGAGAAATCAGTTCTCTTAATGCCCCCAGGCCTTCAGAGTGAGGTATCACGGTGTACAAAGATTGTACATCCATTGTGGCAAGCAATATATTTTCAGGGAGATCCTGATATGATTTCAGGTGTTCCAATAGGTCACTGGTGTCATGAATGTAACTCGAACTTTTAATGACAAACGGTTGTAGCAGAGAATCAATAAACTGTGCTATTGGTTGCAGCAGTGATCCTTCAGCCGCTATAATCGGCCGTCCTGGCGGACTATGTAAGGTTTTATGTATTTTGGGTAATGTGTAAATTAAAATTTACAAAAGGTTTATAGATGATATACTTGTGGTTTGGCTTGACACACGTGAGTCCTTCATCGCTATGATTGATCAGTTAAACAATTTAGACAGCCCGATTAAATTTACATTTGAGATTTCAGCTGAGTATGTCAACTTTTTGGACATTACCATTGGACACACTGGGGGGGGGGCTTTTACTACCACTCTTTTTAGGAAACCCACGGATAGGAACACTACATTGTTAACCAGTAGTTTCCATCCCCCTGCCTTAAAAGATAATCTGCCGGTCTCACAACTACTTCGAGTTATGAGAAATAATACCTATGACACTGTCAGAGAAGCCCAACTGAATGACATGATGCACAGATTTAGGCAGCGTGGCTATACTCCACGCACTTTGGGAAAATGTCTGGGTAAAGCATGTAACATTTATTTGTGCAAGGTTTCTAAGAACTGTAAGAACACCAACAGAATGATTTATACTACCAAATATGATAGTCATGCACTAGAAACTAACAAGATTATACGCAAACATTGGCCCATTCTAGCGACAGATCCTACTTTGCCCTTTACCCACACTGGGCCACCTATGATGGCCTATGGACGTGGGGCCAATTTGAGACAGATACTCATGCGACCTACACTCACTCCTGATGAGCGAATGAGTACCTCCCGAATGATGAGTCTGAAACCTGGCTGCTTCTCATGTGGGAATTGTACCACATGTAGACCATGTGATTTATTGTTTAATCTGTCCTTGCGGCCTGTACTATGTAGGACTCACATCTAGGTGCTTTAGAGACCGGATGGCAAATCACAGGACCACTATACGAGCTGCTATTCAAACTGGATCTTCTGACAAACCTGTAGCAAGACATTATCTAGAAAATAGGCACCAGGTAGCGAACCTTAAATGTATGCTTATTGATTGGATCCCCCCACTACCTAATGGGGGTGATAGGATATTGGCTTTAAAAAAGAAAGAAAGCTTTTGGATCAGTATGCTTGATACTGTTACCCTGAGGGTCCTTAATGAATACAACACCATGAACATTTTCTTGTGATGTGTCCATGATATTTTCCTCCTTTCAGGCATGGACACATGATATTATTGTCCATGTGTGTTTCCTGATACAGATTATATCACTGTTTAAATTGTGTGTTTTCAATGTATTTATGTATTGTGTTGTAATTTGTTTATGTTGATTGTAAGTCTACACTCACGGGCCTGATTAGATACACCTATATATGTTTGTATACCTATATGTACCTTTAGCCTATGGGTATGAGACCTTGACATATCAGCATCTGATGCATACTATGATTGAAAATATGTATATCTGTCTAGGATTCTGTGGACTGGTTATGTGAGTTATTCTTTATTCCCGCCCCGTGGGTCTTTACCCGTTTACGGTCTAAGGTCTGGGGGTGCTCCCAGTATAGTTTGTTTATGGTGAGATCTGTTTAGCCTATACCGCGGGGATTATATGTTGCTGTGGCATGCATCCTGCTGGTTATTTTCCCTGTATCGCAGTATAGACCCGCGGTGCGGCGTTGCTAAGCAACGACCGCAATGACTGTTGGGTCCTTCTGGCTGGTGGAACGCACCCGGCACATGACTTCCGGGTAATGAAACGCACGCCGCTCGGATGAGCGGCGGCGTTAAGCTCCCCTTCACAGGTTCTGTTAAGTATTATATATTATCTGGCGGTACTAATGTGGGCCCTGCGGATATGAATATTCATTGGGGACTTAGTATATTCCTCTCTTTAATATGGGAATAGGGTGATTTATCAGTGTGCTTGGGCTGATTGCACTTCCGGTTTTGTACTCATATAAGGCATGCAGTGCTCTTTAGGAAACACACAGTCACACTGAATGGACGTCCATCTTTTGCCTCCAGTGGTAAGAGTTACTATTGCCCTCTCCTGATGAATATAGTTTTGATTGTTTGGCTTGATATCAGGTTTGGTTTATCTTTGAGATGTTTTTTATGATTCATTACTCATATTACAGAGTGTTTATTGACTGATGTGTCCCTGTATGGATAATTGGCCAGGAGTTATGTGTGAAGTAAGTAGAATTCTTTATTAAACTTGATCTTGACTTTCATTATGTTGGGAACTTGTAATATATATTTGTTGTCCCCCTAATAGGGCTCATATGCCGACTTGGCCGTCTGTTTTTTCACAGTGTTGTACTGTTGAGTTATTTCATCCTAGTAAATATGTTACCAGTACCCTTTTGGTGATTGGTCCTTGTTGGGTTACTTTTCTTCACCTTACCTGGTACCCAAGATATATACTTATATGCTTGGTAGTATTATTATTGGCACGTTCTTTATTTTGCATATTGCACTTTAGTGGTGAATTTCTGATTGGGCCCGTGAGACTGATTGTATTTATTTATTTCATGTATCTGTTATTTGGACAGGTTATGACATTTTTGCAATACAAAAATATGTATGGCTTGTCTTGATAAAGGCTCTGCTTGTTGAGCCGAAACGTCGACCCAATAAAGCCGATTATGATCTAAGAAAATATGATTGGATTTGATTTGTGAAGGAGAGTGCCCCCCAGGAAACTGGAACTACGACTATATGTGTGGATCCACTGTGATTGTGTGGACTCTACTGTGTGCACCCCGCAGTTGACCACACACGGATGTGAGTGCAGGACTCCCTTGGATATATATATATATATATATATATATATATATTGTAACATGGATCATGGTTATTGTTTTTAGACATGAATTGGTGGATAGTTTGGGATGTATATATATTTGTATATATATATATTTACTTCATTTAAAATTCATAATATGAAAGTTCATACCATTAGTAGATTAATTCATTAGAAATGAAGAATAATTATATAATATATAATATATATATGGTTACAGTAAGAGTGTGTGTTTATATATATATGGATATAATTTAATGGTATATATACATTATATAAGATGTGAGTATATGCAGGTTTGAAAGTAGATTTTATGAAATAAATATTTAGAATTTATAGAATTGTATAGATGATGTGAAATAGGTGCAGGGGTGCTTAACTTTGTGGCTTATGGTAGAGCAGCATAGAAAACAGAGAGAAGGGGAGCTGTATGGGCTCAGTAACGGCTGTCAGTGACCATTGTGTGAGGCACTGACAGCTCTGACAGAAAATTCTGGAGGGATCGCGAGCGCCCTGCGAGCGCTATATTAGCTACTGACAGGAGGGAGTAGCGCGCGGCTTAAGCGGGAAGAGTGCTGCACGAACCGGGGTCTGGAGGGGAATAAATAGAGCTCACCGCTGGCAAAGAGCCAGACTGCAGATCCCCTGGCTAGTGTGTGCACTTGGCCCCCTGCGCGCCGCTGACAAAGAGCTGTTCGCTGTGAACATACAGTGGCGCCGCTGGGACCAAGTAGTACTACCCACGCTAGGTGAGCTAAACGGGAAGCTTACCCGTGGCGCTGGTGCCGCTGGAGGTTGGCGGAGACCCGCTGCGAGAGGCGAGGCAGCTGTCGGTGAAGGAGGGAAAGATGCGCTGGTGCCGTCGGAGGTCGGCGGACCTCCCACTGTAAGGAGCTGCCGCTTAAGAAGGGAGAGGCGCTTGCTCCGGGTCCCTGGCAGCGGTGACAGCCAAGTGCGGTGAGAGAAGCCGACGGGTCCCCATAGTAATGGCAAAGACAATGGAAGCAGTCAGAAGGCTTCCTTGGTAACTGGGGCCATATCCATAACCAGCAATAGTAAGCCAGCTGATCCCAGCCTCCAGCAGCTAAAGGGAGGAGTCGGGGGAGTGCCAGCAGCCTGCTCTTCAGAGGAGCGTAAGTGCCTATTTAATTCCACATCTCAACACACCAAGACACAGAGTGCCCATAACAGACAATCCAGTATATTATATAAGGTAGCTCTGTAAGGGTACTATTCTCTGCAAAGGCTCTATTTATAACAGCTATAACACAAGCATCAGGAGATAAAAGTATCTACCTGGGGGTGTATAAAGAAATAAGGAGCAGTAATTAAAAGGCAGTGACTGTATACCTAATTTAATTATGAGGAAAGTTATCTTCAATAAAAAAAAAAAACTAGCTCAAAGGGGACAATATTGGTAAAATACAGCATAACCCAGAGAGTAAATCGAAGTGTAAGGAGGAAAATACGTCTGTTCACAATATATGGATAGTTGTGTACTATAACTGCTATAGACTTCAGAGTAGAATCCAGCACTGCACGTTCACGTGATGTCCCATTGACTGTAATATTATATTATACAGCTAGTGTAAAAGTGACAGTAATAAACAGTTGATATATTATGCAGCCGCTCCTATGGTGGTAGAAAAGACAATGCCGCAGTGAACTGTATATAGAACAGAGGAAGTCAAACTTGGGAGCACATTAGCGGAGGAACTGCCTTTCTTCAGTGATACTCAGAATAAACTTTAAGGACAAACCCTCTGATCACTGCTATATTTACTTCTGTAAAGCCACATCCCATTCTGAGAAATAGTGACATCCAACTAATAAGATTAAAAGCAGAACTGCGTCTGTATATATTTCATCTACTGCATTGTTGAGGGACTGTTCTAATTTACCCAGGCTGAAGGTACTATTGTGTCCTTTACTGAGACATTTTTAGAAGCCAAAATTGAAACTGTAACCAGATATTAGTACACTAGTCACAAGCCACAGGAAGCTAATTTGTTATTTGGAAAAGAAACTTAAGTAACAATGTGTTAAGTAACACTAACAAACTAGAAGGATACTTGGTTACTGGACATGTATGCTCATTGTAGCACATAAATCCGAATTAATGGAGTAAAAGTGATGCTTCTACAGAAAAAGGTGAAGGGAAAATTAAACCTAAAAGAGTCAACATAGACAGGTATTTAGGATTAACCTACAAAAGAATAGAGGAAGGATTCCTTTCCCCATTTATAAGGAGGACTAACACAGCCAGGATATTACTGCAACTACACCTTGGATATCACATAGTACTGTTATGCATATATATATTGTAATTTTATGGGCCCCAACGGTAACTGTGCACAACAGATATAAGAGTACCCGGGTCACTCAATTTTTACCATTTGAAAAATATATATAGTTGTTTTTTTTGTATTGCATGCAACCAATTTATGTATAGGTATTTGGGAAATGTTGTATATGTATGATATTTCTTTATTGACACATAAAAGTCCTTAATGCATGATAGTGATATGTTGTTACTATAAATTATACTTATTATACTTACCACCTGCATCTGTGAGCTGGAGTTGATCCATGATTCCTGGAAGAGAAAGCAGGTAAAATATTTGTGATCTGTGATTTAATTAAAAAAAAGGGCACACATACACAGGGATTGAGGGAGGCTTACCCAGGCAAGCCTTATTAAACATTTAGTCTGTGTGGAGGCACGAATAATTTATAGGTAATATATATATACATATATATACATATATGATAGATAAGGGAGGGTTACAATATATATATATATTAGTGATGCGCACCGGACATTTTTCGGGTTTTGTGTTTTGGTTTTGGATTTGGTTCCGCGGCCGTGTTTTGGATTCGGACGCGTTTTGGCAAAACCTCCCTGAAATATTTTTGTCGGATTCAGGTGTATTTTGGATTCGGGTGTTTTTTTACAAAAAAACCTCAAAAACAGCTTAAATCATAGAATTTGGGGGTCATTTTGATCCCATAGTATTATTAACCTCAATAACCATAAGTTACACTCATTGTCAGTCTATTCTGAACACCTCACTCCTCACAATATTATTTTTAGTCCTAAAATTTGCACCAAGGTCGCAGGATGGCTAAGCTAAGCGACCCAAGTGGCCGACACAAACACCTGGTCCATCTAGGAGTGGCACTGCAGTGTCAAACAGGATGGCACTTCAAAAAAATAGTCCCCAAACAGCACATGATGCAAAGAAAAAAAGAGGCGCACCAAGGTCGCTGTGTGACTAAGCTAAGCGACACAAGTGGCCGACACAAACACCTGGCCCATGTAGGAGTGGCACTGCAGTGTCAGGCAGGATGGCACTTCAAAAAAATTGTCCCCAAACAGCACATGATGCAAAGAAAAAAAAAAGGTGCACCAAGGTCGCTGTGTGACTAAGCTAAGCGACACAAGTGGCCGACACAAACACCTGGCCCATATAGGAGTGGCACTGCAGTGTCAGGCACGATGGCACTTCAAAAAAATTGTCCCCAAACAGCACATGATGCAAATAAAAAAAGAGGCGCACCAAGGTCGCTGTGTGACTAAGCTAAGCGACACAAGTGGCCGACACAAACACCTGGCCCATATAGGAGTGGCACTGCAGTGTCAGGCAGGATGGCACTTCAAAAAAATTGTCCCCAAACAGCACATGATGCAAAGAAAAATGAAAGAAAAAAGAGGTGCAAGATGGAATTGTCCTTGGGCCTTTCCACCCACCCTTATGTTGTATAAACAGGACATGCACACTTTAACGAACCCATCATTTCAGCGACAGGGTCTGCCACACGACTGTGACTGAAATGACTGGTTGGTTTGGGCCCCCACCAAAAAAGAAGCAATCAATCTCTCCTTGCACAAACTGGCCCTACAGAGGCAAGATGTCCACCTCATCATCATCCTCCGATTCCTCACCCCTTTCACTGTGTACATCCCCCTCCTCACAGATTATTAATTCGTCCCCACTGGAATCCACCATCTCAGATCCCTGTGTACTTTCTGGAGGCAATTGCTGCTGGTGAATGTCTCCACGGAGGAATTGATTATAATTCATTTTGATGAACATCATCTTCTCCACATTTTCTGGAAGCAACCTCGTACGCAGATTGCTGACAAGGTGAGCGGCTGCACTAAACACTCTTTCGAAGTACACACTGGAGGGAGGGCAACTTAGGTAGAATAAAGCCAGTTTTTGCAAGGGCCTCCAAATTGCCTCTTTTTCCTGCCAGTATACGTACGGACTGTCTGACGTGCCTACTTGGATGTGGTCACTCATATAATCCTCCACCATTCTTTCAATGGTGAGAGAATCATATGCAGTGACAGTAGATGACATGTCAGTAATCGTTGGCAGGTCCTTCAGTCCGGACCAGATGTCAGCACTCGCTCCAGACTGCCCTGCATCACCGCCTGCGGGTGGGCTCGGAATTCTTAGCCTTTTCCTCACACCCCCAGTTGCGGGAGAATGTGAAGGAGGAGATGTTGACGGGTCACGTTCCGCTTGACTTGACAATTTTCTCACCAGCAGGTCTTTGAACCTCTGCAGACTTGTGTCTGCCGGAAAGAGAGATACAACGTAGGTTTTAAATCTAGGATCGAGCACGGTGGCCAAAATGTAGTGCTCTGATTTCAACAGATTGACCACCCGTGAATTCTGGTTAAGCGAATTAAGGGCTCCATCCACAAGTCCCACATGCCTAGCAGAATCGCTCTGTTTTAGCTCTTCCTTCAATGTCTCCAGCTTCTTCTGCAAAAGCCTGATGAGGGGAATGACCTGACTCAGGCTGGCAGTGTCTGAACTGACTTCACCTGTGGCAAGTTCAAAGGGTTGCAGAACCTTGCACAACGTTGAAATCATTCTCCACTGTGCTTGAGTCAGGTGCATTCCCCCTCCTTTGCCTATATCGTGGGCAGATGTATAGTCTTGAATGGCCTTTTGCTGCTCCTCCATCCTCTGAAGCATATAGAGGGTTGAATTCCACCTCGTTACCACCTCTTGGTTCAGATGATGGCAGGGCAGGTTCAGGAATGTTTGGTGGTGCTCCAGTCTTCGGCACGCGGTGGCTGAATGCCGAAAGTGGCCCGCAATTCTTCGGGCCACCGACAGCATCTCTTGCACACCCCTGTCGTTTTTTAAATAATTCTGCACCACCAAATTCAATGTATGTGCAAAACATGGGACATGCTGGAATTTGCCCAGATGTAATGCACGCACAATATTGGTGGCGTTGTCCGATGTCACAAATCCCCAGGAGAGTCCAATTGGGGTAATTCATTCAGCAAAGATGTTCCTCAGTTTCCGTAAGAGGTTGTCAGCTGTGTGCCTCTTATGGAAAGCGGTGATACAAAGCGTAGCCTGCCTAGGAACGAGTTGGCGTTTGCGAGATGCTGCTACTGGTGCCGCCACTGCTGTTCTTGCTGCGGGAGGCAATACATCTACCCAGTGGGCTGTCACAGTCATATAGTCCTGAGTCTGCCCTGCTCCACTTGTCCACATGTCCGTGGTTAAGTGGACATTGGGTACAACTGCATTTTTTAGGACACTGGTGACTCTTTTTCTGACGTATGTGTACATTTTCGGTATCGCCTGCCTAGAGAAATGGAACCTAGATGGTATTTGGTACCGGGGACACAGTACCTCAATCAAGTCTCTAGTTGCCTCTGAATTAACGGTGGATACCGGAACCATGATTCTCACCGCCCAGGCTGCCAAGGCCTGAGTTATCCGCTTTGCAGCTGGATGACTGCTGTGATATTTCATCTTCCTCGCAAAGGACTGTTGGACAGTCAATTGCTTACTGGAAGTAGTACAAGTGGTCTTCCGACTTCCCCTCTGGGATGACGATAGACTCCCAGCAGCAACAACAGCAGCGCCAGCAGCAGTAGGCGTTACACTCAAGGATGCATCGGAGGAATCCCAGGCAGGATAGGACTCGTCAGACTTGCCAGTGACATGGCCTGCAGGACTATTGGCTTTCCTGTGTAAGGTGTAAATTGACACTGAGGGAGTTGGCGGTGTGGTTTGCAGGAGCTTGGTTACAAGAGGAAGGGATTTAGTGGTCAGTGGACTGCTTCCGCTGTCCTCCAAAGTTTTTGAACTTGTCACTGACTTATGATTAATGCGCTGCAGGTGACTTATAAGGGAGGATGTTCCGAGGTGGTTGACGTCCTTACCCCTACTTATTACAGCTTGTCAAAGGCAACACACGGCTTGACACCTGTTGTCCGCATTTGTGTTGAAATAATTCCACACCGAAGAGCTGATTTTTTTTGTATTTTGACCAGGCATGTCAATTACCATATTCGTCCCACGGACAACAGGTGTCTCCCCGCTTGCCTGACTTAAACAAACCACCTCACCATCAGAATCCTCCTTGTCAATTTCCTCCCCAGTGCCAGCAACACCCATATCCTCATCCTGGTGTACTTCAACAGTGACATCTTCAATTTGACTATCAGGAACTGGTCTGCGGGTGCTCCTTCCAGCACTTGCAGGGGGCGTGCAAATGGTGGAAGGCGCAAGCTCTTCCCGTCCAGTGTTGGGAAGGTCAGGCATCGCAACCGACACAATTGGACTCTCCTTGGGGATTTGTGATTTAGAAGAACGCACAGTTCTTTGCTGTGCTTTTGCCAGCTTAAGTCTTTTCATTTTTCTAGCGAGAGGATGAGTGCTTCCATCCTCATGTGAATCTGAACCACTAGCCATGAACATAGGCCAGGGCCTCAGCCGTTCCTTGCCACTCCGTGTCGTAAATGGCATATTGGCAAGTTTATGCTTCTCATCAGACGCTTTCAATTTTGATTTTTGGGTCATTTTACTGAACTTTTGTTTTATGGATTTTACATGCTCTCTACTATGACATTGGGCATCGGCCTTGGCAGACGACGTTGATGGCATTTCATCGTCTCGGCCATGACTAGTGGCAGCAGCTTCAGCACGAGGTGGAAGTGGATCTTGATCTTTCCCTATTTTACCCTCCACATTTTTGTTCTCCATTTTTAAATGTGTGGAATTATATGCCAGTATCAATAGCAATGGCCTACTACTATATATACTGCGCACAACTGAAATGCACCACAGGTATAGATGGATAGTATACTTGACGACACAGAGGTAGGTAGAGCAGTGGCCTACTGTACCGTACTGCTATATATTATATACTGGTGGTCAGCAAACTGTGCAAAACTGAAATGCACCACAAGTATGGATGGATAGTATACTTGACGACACAGAGGTAGGTACAGCAGTGGCCTACTGTACCGTAATGCTATATATTATATACTGGTGGTCAGCAAACTGTGCAAAACTGAAATGCACCACAGGTATGGATGGATAGTATACTTGACGACACAGAGGTAGGTACAGCAGTGGCTTACTGTACCGTAATGCTATATATTATATACTGGTGGTCAGCAGACAGTGCAAAACTGAAATGCACCACAGGTATGGATGGATAGTATACTTGACGACACAGAGTTAGGTACAGCAGTGGCCTACTGTAATGCTATATATTACCGTAATGTACCGTACTCTAGGCAGGCGATACCGAAAATGTAGTGGCCTACCGAAATGCTATATATTATATACTGGTGGTCAGCAAACTGTGCAAAACTGAAATGCACCACAGGTATGGATGGATAGTATACTTGACGACACAGAGGTAGGTACAGCAGTGGCCTACTGTACCGTAATGCTATATATTATATACTGGTGGTCAGCAAACTGTGCAAAACTGAAATGCACCACAGGTATGGATGGATAGTATACTTGACGACACAGAGGTAGGTACAGCAGTGGCCTACTGTACCGTAATGCTATATATTATATACTGGTAATCAGCAAACTGTGCAAAACTGAAATGCACCACAAGTATGGATGGATAGTATACTTGACGACACAGAGGTAGGTACAGCAGTGGCCTTCTGTACCGTACTCCTTGATAATGTCAAATATTACCTTTAAACATAAGCTATTTACTATTACGGACTAAGTACACTATTTGCGTACTTAGTACCGTAGGGGTACGCACTTAGCGTAACAGACGCTAAGCCGTGGGCGCGACGCACGAGCGATGCGTATGCTCACGGTTTCACGCTTCGTACCAAGCACGCTATAGGCGTACCGAGTACCGTACTGCTACGCTATTGGCGTAGCGGACGCTGCGCCGTGAGAGTGAGACACGAGCGGCGCGGACGCTCACAGACTGATATGCAGTAAACCTTATTAATAACACACAGTAAGGATATGCTTATACTCTAAACCTTAGTAATCTAATACTACAATGATGTAACGCTGAAAACCCTTAACAATGTGTATGCTGTTTGAGCGATTGTGACGCTAAGAAAACCCTTAGTAAGGAGTGAAAACACAAGACCTGGTTTTGATTTAAAAACCACAGCGGTTCTAACACCACCGTGGATGGTTTAGAGAAAAGGGGAAAAACACAATACAAGTTATACACTACAAACTAACATCAAAATCTAACACAATAACAGAGAATAATATGAACAATAACAAACAAGAGTGAACAAATTGAAACGAATGGCGAACAGAATGGATAACAAAATGGCTACAGAGAAATATACATACGTGGGGATGATTCGCAAGCGCGTCCTGGATCCAGCCCTCAGCATTCAGAGAGAAAGCCTTCAGAGAGAGTGAGTGACTGGCCAGGCAATGGTGGTCTTTATATACACAACATACATTCACAATACAATGGTCCCTATAATCTCATTGTTCATTGGACACAGGAATGTGTCTCCACATTATAGCAAAGGTCATAGGTGGGTTTGAACAGGTGGGCTGTGTCTTTCCCCAACTGCTCTGGTGGGAGGTATCCTCAGGATTCCTGCCGCATGTGTAATTTACAGCAAATACAGTTAATGTTCATAAACTACTTTTGTACATAACTATACGCAGGAGCGAGCGATCCTTTCCTAACTAGCATCAGAATGTTGCCCTTAAAATACCCTACAGCTGGATACTAGACACCACCTTTCAACCTTTGTCTGACCCTTCCTATCATGTAAAGACGAATCTCTCTGTCCAGGAACAGTTTAAACTAAACATACTTGCTGACATTTTCTAGGGGAATATTAGCTATAAAACACACTATATGGGTTAAATATGCTACGATCGAGTCGCACGCTAGACGCTCACAAACTCCGCCGTAAATACACATCTCATGTGCACGAGACGCTGTAGCGTCCCCTACGCAACTTGCGGGTATGTGCACGTACGGGAGAGTGGGTGCACGAGCAGCGCGTGTGTGCATGAGGGGTTAGTACAAGGCATATGCATCATGATATTTTTCAACTTTGACAGTCCACCCTTTGGCAGTGAACAATAACTGCCACTATCTAAACAATTTAAGCAGAAAAATATATAATACCGTGAAATACCTATATATGATTGGGTGTGGGGAGGAGAGGAGAAAGTGGGAAATGTGTGACCTAGTGGGATAGTAAAAGCATGTATGTATGAAATTCATGCCTGAGGGGTCATGTATCATCGTGCCGTACAAGCTTCGAGGTATTGCGAAGTATACATTGAATCCTTCTTATCCCGTATTAAGGGTCTGTAAGTGGGCTAACAAACTCTACCGAGCTCTTTTCGGCTTTTAGTTCCAACAAATGGGGTGCACATTAGTTGATGATACATGAAGGGGGAAAATATGTGAGTGCTAATATATGTACCTATATTACCTGTCAACTATGTGTGTCACTACCTGAAGATCGTAGAGATGAAGATAAGAAACATGCGTTATAAATGCAGTCATATGATAACGTATGTGATTGTCCTTGGATGTCTGTTGAAGTCTTGTTGATGTCTTGTCCGGATTGCTGTATCTTTGCTGTAAATGGCAAGCAAAGTTTTTCAAGTGTCCATAGAAAGTTAAAGTCTCTAAAAGTTCATCAAATGTCTGTGAAAAAGTTCATCAATGGTCTGTATAAAAGGTCATCAAAATTTTCTTCCGGGTGGATGTCTTTTTACCTTGGAGGAAAACAAAGGAGAAACAGGTGAAAGAAACGGACCGTGGAATCACATTTTATCACAGCATTGTCTCGATTGATGGGTCATAAATTAAACCAGTTGTTGTAACAATGCCCTCGCTCCTCAAACTCATCAATTTGGTACTACGCTTGCAATTCATTAAAATCCGAACACATCTGAATATCAATCCAATCATTATGACAACTCCTAGGATACATAAGAGAAATTTCCCTACATTAACGATAACATTTTGAGCCCATTCTCCTAAACCTGAGAACCAATTGCGTGGGTTCAACCATGATACCCAGCCGGTCAGTTCATTACTCACAGAAGTAAGGGTAAGGTTGTGCCTCCTTCGGAACTCCCACTTCAATTGCAAGATATCGTCCATCTTTTGATCTATGACCTCGGTTGGGTCATCAGTGCTGTGACATACGTACAGCACTTCACACCATACTGAGTTGCTAGGGTGACACAATACCCGCATGTCACCGCTGTGATGTCATTTAGAACCATCCTGTGCTGGATCAGTTCCGTTTTGTAAGCTTGCAATTCTCTCCCAGTATACCTGAAGGTGTCATCATACATCTCGGTGATATTGTCTATCAGGTTCGCTAGCGCAGTTATATACCTAAAATTTATAACTCCTCTGGCGGTACGGGTGATATCTAGCGCAAGTAGGAATTGAATCCCGGTGGATTCGTGGATCAAATCAGAGGCTGCATGCTCTGTCCTATCTATAAGGTGTCTCTTTACAATGTGTTCGTAATGGGTGTGAGTGTAAGGAGCTTGAGCATTGCGGTGAACGTCTTTCATTTTATCATCGGTAATGGTCATTACTTCTGGCAACACTCTTCCAATGTAACACAATCCCTCTGAGTTTGGGGCAAGCCACTTATACGCCTTCCTCCCACATATGAAATATGCATCATCGGGGAGGACATATGGGACAGAATATGACATCACCATATTACAAACCTTCCAGGTGAAAAATCCTATCCCTAACTCTCTCATTTGTCTAGTACACGTATCAGGCTGTATGATATGTGCACAGTATCCTGGTGATACTTCTCCAACTCGCATGGTCCTACTTCCTAGAGTGTACCTATACTGAAAATATCTCCCATCATTGGCTATTTGGCGTATAAGCTCTGAGTCTGTGGGCATTCTATCGGCTCTGTGTGAGAATGTCATGGTTTGGTTGTTCCATGTCACTTACCAATTTCCCGGCTTTCGGGGATTGGAAATGTTAAAACATATTAAGGACCTATCCACATGATACTGGTGGAGCTTCAAACTAGGAGGCTTAGAAATATTACATTTCTTGTCCACCGGTCTCCCACCCTTAAATTCAAGTACCTCATCTATCGTTAAAGCGTATGGCACTAGTCCTGACTTTCTATGACCTTGAGGTACTTGTGAGCACACCCAGCATTCCGTTTGGTTTAAAACCTTACCCACTAATGAGTGATAGTCACTCAATGGATGACGGTCCATGTTGATATTAAGGCTGGACTGACATCTCTGGATGCACCCGTCCTCAACTATGTTTTCACAATTCCTACAGATACAATTCTCTTCAGCTAACAATCCTTCACAATGTCTCTTAGTGTCATGACTACCAGATCGTTTTCTGATACTCGCCTTTGCTCGGTGATTGTGTTGCTCTCGGAATTCTACGAATCCATCCTGGTCATCAGAACCCATTCCAGATCCTTTCCTGACCTCTCTGGTACTCTCACCGAAACAGACTGCTCTGGTCAACAACAGGGTCAACAGGAAAACACGGAATGCAGTCTCTTGAGGCAAGTCCATCTTGCAGGAGGAGAAAGAAAGAGTTGTAATGGGGGAAAGAAAATAATTAGGAGGGAAAGAAAACTTGGCGCGACAACCGCCTCTGATCCTGTAGTTCTCTGTGCTCAGGTGCCGTGACAACAGTTCTGCCTCTCAACCTTCCCGGAACAGACACTCCAGTGATATGGTTTCCTCCACACTCTGCTCTTTGTCACGGGCTTTCTCTGGGTCAGCGACCTTCTTACAGTGGGACGAGTGGACCCAAGTCTCTCTTTCGGCAACCTTCAATGCTGTCGTGCTGGTCAGTAAGACTTGGTACGGTCCTTCCCACCGGTCAATCAGGCAACCTGAGCGTAGAAAGTTTCGAATCATTACATAATCCCCAGGTTCAATGTCATGACAATTACTGTCTGGCAGATCAGGAATCACTAGCTTTAGATTGCTGTTTTCATTTCTCAACTGCTTGCTCATCTTAACCAAATACTTTACAGTGACTTCATTGTTACATTTCAAATCATCCTGGGGGGTCAATCATTACATGGGGTTGTCGACCAAAAAGAATCTCAAAGGGTGACAGGTTAAGCGGGGACCTGGGAGTGGTTCTGATGCTGTACAGTACAATTGGCAAAGCTTCTGGCCACAACAATCCAGTTTCAGCCATTACTTTGCTCAACTTGTTCTTAATAGTGCTGTTTACTCTTTCCACTTTCGCACTCGCCTGTGGGCGGTACGGAGTATGCAGCTTACTATTAATTCCCATTAATTTGCATATTACCTGAAAGACTTCACCTGTAAAATGGGTACCCCTATCACTTTCAATTATCCTAGGGATACCATACCTGCACACAAATTCCTGCACCATTTTCTTTGCAGTAAACACAGCAGTATTTGTGGCAGCGGGGAACGCTTCAATCCAATTTGAAAACACATCAATACAAACCAATACATACTTTAAATTTCTACAAGGTGGCAATTGTATGAAATCAATTTGTATTACCTGAAAAGGGCCGTCCGTTGGCGGGATATGGGATGGTTCTGTTGGTATCGCCTTTCCAATATTCTTCCTCAAACAGGTGAGGCATGTCATTGCCCTCTTACCCGCATGAGAAGAAAATCCTGGCGTGCACCAGTAGGCTCTTACCAACTTGCACATACCTTCTTTGCCTAGGTGAGTCAGACCATGTGCCGCCTCAGCTAAACTTGGAAGGTATGCTCTGGGTGCCACTGGCTTACCCTGTCCATCTGTCCAGAGTCCTGAGGACTCCTGGCCATATCCTTTTGACCTCCAGACTGCCTTTTCCTGTGGGGAACACAAATTTAGCATTTCACTCAATTTCTGTGTGTTGACTGTATTGAATACCATCAGTTGTGTGATGTCTGTCTGTATGGGGGTGCTGGCTGCTGATTTAGCAGCTTCATCTGCCCGGCTGTTACCAAGTGACACTGGGTCTTGGCTGTATGTGTGGGCTTTACACTTGATAACAGCCACTCTGTCAGGTTCCTGTATCGCTGCTAGAAGTCTTTTGATGTGGGTCGCATGCGCCACGGGTGTGCCAGCTGCCGTCATGAAATTTCTGAGGCGCCATAGGGCCCCGAAATCATGTACTACTCCAAAGGCATACCTAGAATCCATGTAGATATTGGCTGACTTACCCTTAGCCAATTCACACGCTCTGGTTAGGGCGACCAGCTCAGCAACTTGTGCTGAGTGAGGTGGGCCCAGGGGTTCCGCTTCTATGGTACCTTTGTCATCTACGACTGCGTATCCAGTACACAAGTCTCCCGAGTCCGTCTGTCTGTGGCAACTACCGTCAGTGTAAAAAGTAAAATCTACACCTTCCAGTGGGTTGTCACTGATGTCGGGCCTTGCAGTGAAATTTTGGGTCAAATATTCCATACAATCATGTGTGTCAGTGTCTGTACTAAATCCTCCTTCACCATCACTCTCATCCCCCACCCTTTGTGCCTGTCCAGGCACACCTGGGAGATACGTTGCAGGATTTAGTGCACTGCATCTTCTTATGGTGATGTTTACAGGGGCCATTAGTGCTAATTCCCACCTTGTAAACCATGCAGATGAGACGTGTCTGGTTTGGGCAGAATTCAGTAAGGCTGACACTACGTGAGGTGTATGGATGGTCAGGTTGTGTCCCAACACTACATCTTCGCTTTTACTCACTAGCAATGCTATCGCTGCAACACTTCGCAAGCATGTGGGGAGAGATCGTGCTACGGTGTCTAGATGAGCGCTGTAGTAGGTTACCGGCCTGCTGGCATCACCATGTTTCTGGGTTAAAACACCTGCCGCACACCCAGCACTTTCCGTTCCGTACAGTTCAAAGGGTTTCCCATAATCTGGCATACCTAATGCTGGTGCCTGCGATAGGCACTGTTTGAGTTTCTCAAATGCCAGTTCGGACTCATCTGTGTGCGAAATCCGATCTGGTTTGTTTGATGAGACCATCTCTTGTAAAGGTAAGGCTAGTATGGAAAACCCTGGGATCCAGTTGCGGCAGTACCCACACATTCCTAGGAAAGTGCGAATCTGTTGCTGGGTTTGTGGCAGAGTCATGTTGCGAATCGCCTGTATTCTATCAGCGGTGAGGTGTCTCAGTCCTTGTGTCAAGCAATGTCCCAAATATTTTACCTTGGTCTGGCATAACTGTAACTTATCCTTTGAAACCTTGTGTCCCGTATCAGAAAGATGAAACAGAAGCTGTTTCGTGTCTCTCAAGGACGATTTGAGTGAATCAGAACACAGCAGTAAGTCATCTACATACTGTATTAATACTGATCCGCTCTCAGGTTGAAAGGATTGTAAACAATCATGCAAAGCCTGTGAGAAAATACTTGGGCTGTCAATGAAACCTTGTGGTAAACTTGTCCAGGTGTACTGTACTCCTCTGTATGTAAATGCAAACAAATATTGTCTGTCAGGGTGCAGAGGGACCGAAAAGAAAGCGGAGCAGAGGTCAATCACAGTGAAAAATTTTGCAGTGGGAGGGATTTGCATAAGGATGACAGCTGGATTTGGCACTACGGGGAATTGGCTCTCAACTATTTTGTTGATCCCCCTTAGATCCTGCACTAGCCTGTAACCCCTCCCCCCACTCTTTTTCACAGGGAAGATGGGACTATTGGCAGTGCTGGACGTCCTAGCCAGAATGCCCTGTTGTAGCAAGCGCTCTATTACTGGGTAAACTCCTAACTCCACCTCTGGCTTCAGAGGATACTGTGGGATTTTTGGAGCTATCCTACCATATTTTACTTGAACTACTACAGGAGCTACATTTGCCATCAATCCAGTGTCTTGTCCATCCTTGGTCCAAAGTGACTCCGGTATCTGGGAGATCATTTCCTCTACCTTGGATGGACACCTGTCTGTAACAGCAGTGTGTGACATTAACCTTTGAGGGGAGTCTAGCATATCCTGCACTTCCTGAGCGTGATTCTCGGGTATATCTAAGAACACACCTCCAGGAGTACAATATATGACCTCCCTACAAAGCCTGGGCATGCAATTGGGATCTTTCATAACCTTTTATTGATTCATTTAAACGGTCGGTTTATATCCATTCTCTTGTGTGTGCAGGCACTGGGGTGTTTATAGTGCCATGTCAACAATTAAACAGAGGTGTGATGACGTCATAGGCGGGCGCCGAGCTCCGGAAGCTGCATTCGGCGCCGGTGAGTGGGCTTCTCACGTGTTTGGTGACAGGTATTTAGGTAAGTCACTTTTGCTGTATGATTATGTATCCTGATGACAAACCATTAAAGGTTTGAAACGTTGATATCTATATTGGTGTCATTGTGACTGTGTCCTGAGTGCCGCTTTGAGGAATCCCTATTTACTGCTGTTATGCAGGTTTGAGGGCACCGGACCAAGCTATCACTGCTTCTGGGAGTGCCGAGTCTTTGATCAAGTATATATATAAATATATATATATATATATGCGTGCAAAAGTCCCGGCACTCCTCTTATAGTGTGTGCATGCTGCGGTGCCTTCCCAGGGGAACAAAACCTCTATTGAAAAACATGGAAGAAAGGCGGCACTCAAGCAGTCTTCATAGATGAAATGAATAGGTCAGCTTTAATAGACCGACATGTTTCCGGGCTCTACCCCTTCCTCAGGGCCTCAACAACCCTAGCTGAACCACAGATAATACATTTATACACCAACATTAACAAACAATCAATCAAAAACCCTAATGTGACTCACCTGCTCAACGGCGCCGTTCTGACCGTCCGGACGCTCGGCAGCACTCCTGCGTCGCCCATCCGTGACGTCATCAAGCTGAGCCAGAAGTCCGTCACCATGACAACTCCAAGGCACACTCATTAGTCGCTAGGGGCTCTACTCCAGGTCTCACGCTGCCGGCCCGTGACGTCATCCGGCGGCGCATCGCAGGATAGTAGCTAAGCAACCAAAATAACTAAAATGCAAGAAAATCAACATAAGAATAAAGAACAATATAAACAAAACGTTAAAAACAAAAAAATAACTGTTACACCACCATGCTCAAAGTAGATCAGTCCCAGCCACATTACAATGACTATATACAAGCATAGGACCGCAGGCAAAATGCATAAAAAAGAAAACATCACTAGGACTAACTGAAATAACACAATCTCCTACTGGTCATACTTGATGGGATGTCAATTACACTTTATAATAGTCTGTGCTAAGTGAAGCTAGGTTACTATCCCTAAGAGGGCTAGATTTAAAGAAAACACTGTAAACCGAGGTTCTCATTAAGCCCCCGGGGTGATAGCGTGCCCAGCTTATAAATCCACCTAGATTCGCGCTGTAAGAGGGCTCGGTCCCTGTCTCCCCCTCTCATCGTTTTGGGAATGTGATCAATGAGGATGGCTCGAATACTAGCCACCCCATGTTTGAACGCCAGGCAGTGGCAAGCAAAAGGTTGATCACTACTACCTTTCTCAAATGCTTTTTTTATGGCGCTTCTATGTAGCGCCATACGTTCCCGAAACTGGCGTACGGTCTTGCCAACATAGGCAAGACCACACGGACAGGTCAAAAGATACACTACATGGGTAGAGGTACATGTAAGGCGATACTTGATGGCTAGCTTCTTCCCAGTAAGGGGATGGTTGAACGAGCCACCTGTCATAAGCGTATTGCAGGTGGCACATCCAAGGCATCTGAAGCAGCCCAATTTGGCTCTTAGAAAATGAGCGTCCTGTACGCCAGTCATACGTGTAACATCCAATTTGACTATGTGATCACCAATGTTCCTACCCCTGGTGTAACTGGGTAAAAGCGAAGTATTGGCTAGGGACGATAGAGCTCCCTCTGTTTGTATGATGGGCCACAGTGATTTGGCCCTGCGTACCCTCCTATTGGTGGCTACAGAAAATCTATTGACCCAAGGGAGTTTGGGGCTACCCTCCCTCTGTTGTCTACCAGAAGGATTTAAGGCCTGTGTGCGTGAAACTTTAAGGGCTCTGGCTTTCGCTTGTTGCAATTCACCTAAGGGATAACCTCGCTCCGCAAATTTAACTTGCATTTTATCCAGAGCTGTCCTAGTCTCCTCTGGGTCTGAGGTAATGCGTCATACACGCATAAACTGAGAATAAGGTAAACCTCTACGCAATGTGTCGGGGTGGAAACTACGATGGTCAAGAAGCATGTTCCTATCCGTCTTCTTAGTAAATAGGGTGGTCGACAAATTACCATCCCTGACTGTGATAGTGACATCAAGATAGTTGATTCTAAAGTCGTCAATAACATAAGTGAATTGTACTGGATGTTGCGTCAGATTATGCTCCTCCCACAGAGATATTAAGTCCTCCCTGGACCCCTGCCAAAGTACAATCAGATCATCAATGTACCTTTTAAAGTATAACACCTGGGACTTAATAGCTGGATCAAGGTAGAACATTCTTTTTTCCACCTGATACATAAAAGCGGTGGCGTACGATGGGGCCACTGCGGACCCCATCGCACACCCCGCTAACTGGAGCATAAATCTACCATTAAACACAAAGTAATTACGTTTGAGAACTTTGTCAAGGAGAGATAGAAAGAAGGATATTTCAAGACCGGAATAAACTACACTATCCTGGATGAGTAGTCTCACAGATTCAATCCCTGCCTCATGGGGGATGCAGGGCTCCATCGTACGCCAACGCTGTTATGTATCAGGTGGAAAAAAGAATGTTCTACCTTGATCCAGCTATTAAGTCCCAGGTGTTATACTTTAAAAGGTACATTGATGATCTGATTGTACTTTGGCAGGGGTCCAGGGAGGACTTAATATCTCTGTGGGAGCTCTATCGTCCCTAGCCAATACTTCGCTTTTACCCAGTTACACCAGGGGTAGGATCATTGGTGATCACATAGTCAAATTGGATGTTACACGTATGACTGGCGTACAGGACGCTCATTTTCTAAGAGCCAAATTGGGCTGCTTCAGATGCCTTGGATGTGCCACCTGCAATACGCTTATGACAGGTGGCTCGTTCAACCATCCCCTTACTGGGAAGAAGCTAGCCATCAAGTATCGCCTTACATGTACCTCTACCCATGTAGTGTATCTTTTGACCTGTCCGTGCGGTCTTGCCTACGTTGGCAAGACCGTACGCCAGTTTCGGGAACGTATGGCGCTACATAGAAGCGCCATAAAAAAAGCATTTGAGAAAGGTAGTAGTGATCAACCTTTTGCTCGCCACTGCCTGGCGTTCAAACATGGGGTGGCTAGTATTCGAGCCATCCTCATTGATCACGTTCCCAAAACGATGAAAGGGGGAGACAGGGACCGAGCCCTCTTACAGCGCGAATCTAGGTGGATTTATAAGCTGGGCACGCTATCACCCCGGGGGCTGAATGAGAACCTCGGTTTACAGTGTTTTCTTTAAATCTAGCCCTCTTAGGGATAGTAAGCTAGCTTCACTTAGCACAGACTATTATAAAGTGTAATTGACATCCCATCAAGTATGACCAGTAGGAGATTGTGTTATTTCAGTTAGTCCTAGTGATGTTTTCTTTTTTATGCATTTTGCCTGCGGTCCTATGCTTGTATATAGTCATTGTAATGTGGCTGGGACTGATCTACTTTGAGCATGGTGGTGTAACAGTTATTTTTTTGTTTTTAACGTTTTGTTTATATTGTTCTTTATTCTTATGTTGATTTTCTTGCATTTTAGTTATTTTGGTTGCTTAGCTACTGTCCTGCGACGCGCCGCCGGATGACGTCACCGGCCGGCAGCGTGAGACCTGGAGTAGAGCCCCTAGCGACTAATGAGTGTGCCTTGGAGTTGTCATGGTGACGGACTTCTGGCTCAGCTTGATGACGTCACGGATGGGCGACGCGGGAGCGCTGCCGAGCATCCGGACGGTCAGAGCGGCGCCGTTGAGCAGGTGAGTCACATTAGGGTTTTTGATTGTTTGTTAATGTTGGTGTATAAATGTATTATCTGTGGTTCAGCTAGGGTTGTTGAGGCCCTGAGGAAGAGGTAGAGCCCCGAAACATGTCGGTCTATTAAAGCTGACCTATTAATTTCATCTATGAAGACTGCTTGAGTGCCGCCTTTCTTCCATGTTTTTATATATATATATATATATATATAAAACAACAATACCCTTAATTCGCGCTGTACTATAAATAGGGCAGCACCTCTTAAAAAATCTCCCTGCTAGTGGGAGACGATCAAAGATATACAACACAAATATTCAGAGTGCGCACAGATACAATGGTGTGATTAGAATTAAAATGAATATTTAAATTAAAATCCAAACAGCATAACCAGAATGACAGAAAGATTATTTTTAATAAAAATAAAAATTTGTAGTATACGTTGTTCCATAAGCACAATACACATTTATGCAGAAACAGTGTATATTATATATATCTCATAAAACCCAACGCGTTTCGTCCATTATGGACTTCATCAGGGGTACAGGTCACAGCTGGTAGGCTGAATGGAGGAGAGAGAAGAGGAGAAAAAAGAGCAAATGAGATACATCAAATGGTATCATATCTTCATCAACCAGTTCATTTTATAAATTCGTTTCACAATATATATATAACAGATCAAGAGGAGTGTGGAAAACACCACATAGTATAAAGTTAATAAACATGTCTTTACAATAAAGAAAACTAGATGTTGAGGAAAGAGGGATATTCTCAGATATCTTTTTAGGTGTATGGTTCTGATGATATAGTACTTACTGAAATAATGCTTTGGGAAATTTCCTACAGAATGGTCTCACTGTGAAGAGTATTATGACGTAATATATACTTCTGATGGGGAGAAAGTGTTAATTAGATTTAATCAACTAACTCGAACTATATACCGGCTAGAAAGTTGATTGGTTACTTACATAAAAATATTAATAATTCTCGTGAACTTCTAGTCAGATACTACTTATTGGTGGCTCCTGGTAGGTGCTTTCTATAGAGCACAAATATTTTACTACTAATAGAAATTAACTCATTACGGCCTAATTTTGCCTTTAATAAGGTATAATTAGATACTCACATTTAATTATAGGACAAAAACCGATTAGATTGTGTCCTCCAAGGTTAGTAAAAGGCCACAAGCGATCTAAATAAATTGAATAGTGTTCATGGCAATAATAGGACAATAATACTATAATTAGACGGTAGAGTGAACTAATAGATCTACTTACTTTAAGGTAAAGCCAATAACACCAAACAAGTTGTCCAGTGGGAAAAACAACTGTAATAAATAGAAATATTCAGATCTTCGCCTCACACTTAATAAAGTGAGATGATTAATTAATTCAATTAGGGCCATAGAGTAGTACTTACACTGAAAGGTTCTGGATGTGTGTCAGCCTCCTCTCCTGGATGTCAAGTGAACTGGAGAGGCTATATCTGGCCTATTTATACCTATATGTGGGTTACCTCACTTCCTGTGCCCTAATGATTGGTTGATCAAATAGGCTTAAATGAGTACATGTCTGAAATGTAATAAAGGAAATCAACCCTATTCTTTGCACAACATGAGATTATCTTCAATAGGAGTATTAAGAAATGACTTTAGAGTTCGTATAACAACCTAAATCGCAGACTTCCGTCCTGTGTTCCACCTGAATCATGGTGGAACGCACGGACCTCCATAACCTCCGCCCCACTTTTACATATCCAGTGACATCAGCTAGTCCTCCCCTAAAAGCACTAGGCACTGATAGGACTATTAGCTCAGTGTAACCCCGCCCTCGGGACCAGTCATTGGCTGACATCAATGACAGGTTCCATCAAATACTCAAACCCTTTTTTCCTAGGAGTTGCTCAGAATGAAAGTGAACAAGCCCGTGACCGGGTGAAACGCGTTTTTCTAGTGGGCATCCCTCCTGTCTGAACAACTGAATGGGTGATATTTGTTACCATAATTATCTTATCTTTGGCACCTTTGCCTGTTTGACACCTTAAGTTTGTTTTCAGTGAGCACATCGCCTGTTGGTTGTTTTAAACAGCCACAGGTCATGCAGATTATACTGAGTCACACTCTCTGCCTCTCTGTCTGATTTAATATTTCTGCTGTGGTTCAATACTTTCAAATTTGACTGTGCTGCACACACATGCACCCCCCCATGTAAGCAAATTTTGACATAATCAGGTGACATAGCCTCTTGTATATCTCAGATAATAGTGTTGCTACTTACACAGTTTATGCTCCCAGAGAATGAGCACAGCATATTCGCTAGATACAAATCTTTTTGTCTATGCACAATAAGCAAACAATATCTCTGTATATATTTATGGTTACAGGGACTGATTTCTCTTTTCCGCATAATTCTTTTTGTTTTATGCAAATTAAATTTCTGCATATACTTATGATTGCAGGAATTGATTTTGATTTCGTTTGATTGAGGAAGTAGCTTGCCCCAGGCAGCTCCTCAAAGGCATATTCTGTGTGTCTGTCCCCTCTAGGACGTGTCACCAAGGGGTCTGTTTAATGGGTGACAACTCTTCAGTCTCATTCATTATTATATGATAATACAAACATTTACTGTTACCAACAGGAATATACTTTGCCACTGTCATAAATGACCATTTGGATTTTTTCAGGCTACCATACCTGTTTTTCAGGATATCTAATAGGATGTGCTAAATACGCGTAACCCCGTATCCAGCGATTTGGCACCTTTTATATGAACTCATTGGTCTGTATATGGTCATATGATTACAGTCATTGTCTTGTTTCTTCCTTCTTTGTGATACCTGTATGATACCGTTTACCGTCACCTAAATTTACGATGCTTAAACATAACAGGTGACCAAAAGGAGACCTAGAGCATCAAATAAACTGTGCTCATAATATTTCCTATTTTCTATTACCATATTCCCACTTTTCTTCCTTCTGTGAACTCTCATCCATGATTCTGGAGAACGTGTTCTCTCAGGGACACGTCTCTCCAGTCTAACGTGGACAGCAGATTCACACCTATTTTTCTATTACGACTTACCCAATCCCATAATACAGTCTGATCAATCATTCATTCTTTCTCTGAAGAAGGAACCATTCCTTCTTTTTCGGTGCACTCTCATTGGTGATATAGGGCAAGCTCTCCCTACGACCATACCCCTACGTTCACGCCCAATCTCGTCCGATCTTGGAAGCTAAACGGAGGTGGGCCAGGTCAGTACCTAGACAGGCGACTGCTAGGGAATACCTGGTGAAGTAGGTAAGTTTTTCTTCCCTATAGTAAAAACGCCAACAGCAGTATCACCACTTACACTTAATCCAACTACTTCTTTAATCTCCAATTGTGACTATTTACCTACCAATGATAGTGGCAAATTAATAGAATTGTTAACAGTGTGTGGGCTCTCCCACTCGCGTATTTAACCCAACCAGGGCCGCATTAATACAAACCAAGTTTGTACAGATCTTCAGCAGACGGAGGCAGCTTGAGATGTAGCTACTTTTCCTATATGCATTTATCCAGGCATAAATAAGATCTGAACATTCCATATACTCCTTGAAATCTAATAAGTTTCTTCATCCAGACATATTTCCCGCATTGTATAATCATGGCTATGTTGAATTTATTTTGTTTTGAGTTTTTTATGTGTGGAGAAGGGTACTAACTAAAGACGACTTCATTAAAACTATAGACTTATCTCTTACTGACCATCATTAATGATAATACGATAAGAGTGCGCCCAAACAAGAGTCATACTTTTTCTTCTTGTACAGATGCTGCCATATATATCCACTGGTAATGCAGTATAAATCCAGTGGCACTGACGTATAAATCCAGTGCAGTTATACTGCCGTATATGTCCAGTGGTACCGCTGTATAAATCCAGTGATACTGCCATATATGTCCAGTGGTACTGCCATATAAATCCAGTGTTACTGGCGTATAAATCCAGTCCAGTGATACTGCCGTATATGTCAAGTGGTACTGCCGTATAAATCCAGTGATACTGCCGTATATGTCCAGTGGTACTGCCATATACAGTAAATACAGTGGTACTGGCCTATAAATCCAGTCCAGTGATACTGCCGTATATGTCCAGTGGTACTGCCGTTCAATTCCAGTGATACTGCCGTTAAATTCCAGTGATACTGCCGTGTAATTCCAGCGGTACTGCCCTATAAGTCCAGTGGTACTGGCATATATATTCAGTCCAGATATACTGCTGTATATGTCCAGTGGTACCGCTGTATAAATCCAGTAATACTGCCATATATGTCCAGTGGTACTGCTGTATATGTCCAATGGTACTGGCATATAAATCCAGTCCAGTGATATTGCCGTATATGTCCAGTGAAACTGTCAAATAACTCCAGCGATACTGACGTATATGTCCAGTGATACTGCCGTATATGTCCAGTGATACTGCCGTATATGTAAACTGGTACTGCCGTATAAATCCAGTGGTACTGCCGTATAAATCCAGTCCAGCGATACTGCCGTATATGTCTAGTGATATTGCCTTATGAATATAGTGATACTGCCATATATGTCCAGTGGTACTGCTGTATAAATACAGCGATACTGCCGTCTATGACCAGTGATACTGACGTGTAAGTCCAGTGATACTGCCGTATATGTCCAGTGGTATTGCCATATAAATCCAGTTGTACTGGCGTATAAATCTAGTCCAGTTATACTGCCGTATATGTCCAGTGGTACTGCCGTACAAATCTTGTGATACTGCCGTATATGTCCAGGGGTACTGCCGTAAAAATCCAGTGGTACTGCCGAATAAATCCAGTCCAGTGATACTGCCGTAAATGTCCAGTGGTACTGCCGTATAATTCCAGTGATACTGCCAAATAATTCCAGTGGTACTGGCGTATAAATCCAGTGATACTGCTGTATAAATCCAGTCCAGTGGTACTGTCGTATAAATCCAGAGGTACTGACGTATAATTCCAGTGGTACTGCCGTATAATTCCAGTGATTCTGCTGTATAATTACAGTGGTACTGGTGTATAAGTCCAGTGATACTGCCATATAAATTCAGTCCAGTGGTACTGCCATATAAGTCCAGTGGTACTGCCGTATAATTCAAGTGATACTGCCGTATAATTTCAGTGATACTGCCGTATAATTCCAGTGGTACTGGCGTATAAGTCCAGTGATAATGGCGTATAAATCCAGTACAGTGGTACTGCCGTATATGTCCAGTGTTACTGCCAAATAATTCCAGTGATACTGCCGTATGTGTCCAGTGGTACAGACGTATATGTCTAGTGTTACTGGCGTATAAAATCCAGTCCACTGATACTGCCATATACTGTATGTCCAGCAGTACTGCCGTATAAATACAGTGATACTGCCGTATATGTCCAGTGATAATGCTGTATATGTCCAGTGATACTGCCATATAAATCCAGTGGTACTGGCATATAAATCCAGTCCAGTGATACTGCCGTATATGTCCAGTGGTACTGCCGTATAAATCCAGTGATACTGCCGTATATGTCCAGTGGTACTGCCGTATAAATACAGCAAATCTGCCGTATATGTCCAGTGATACTACTGTATATGTTTACTGGTACTGCTGTATAAATCCAGTGGTACTGGAGTATAAATCCAGTCCAGTGATACTGCCATATATGTCCAGTGGTAATGCCGTATAAATCCATTGATACTGCCATATGTCCAGTGCTGCTGTGTAAGTCCAGTCGAGTGGTGTTGTGTTGTGCTGCATCAGTCCAGTGGTGGTGTCTTGTGCTACATCAGTCCAGTCACAGTGGTGGTGGTGTCCTCTGCTGCCATATGTCCAGTGCTGCTGTATAAGTCCAGTCCATTGCAGTGGTGCCGTGTTGTCCTGCATCAGTATAGTGGTAGTGTCTTGTGCTGCATCATTCCAGTCACAGTGATGGTGTCCTCTGCTGCCATATGTCCAGTGCTACTGTATAAGTCCAGTCCATTGCAATGGTGCTGTGTTATCCTGCATCAGTCCAGTGCTGGAATCCTTGTGCTGCTGTATATCTGTAGTGGTACTGCCGTATATGTCCAGTGGTATTGCCGTATAATTCCAGTGGTACTGCCGTATGTGTCCAGTGGTACTGCCATATAAGTCCAGTGGTACTGATGTATAAACCCAGTCCACTGATACTGCCGTATATGTCCAGTAATACTGCCATATAATTCCAGTGATACTGCCGTATGTATGTCCAGTGGTACTGCCGTATATGTCCAGCGGTACTGCCGTACAAATTCAGTGATACTGCTGTATATGTCCAGTGATACTGCCGTATATGTCCACTGGTATTGCCTTATAAATCCAGTGGTACTGACGTATAAATCCAGTGCAGTTATACTGCCGTATATGTCCAGTGGTACCGCTGTATAAATCCAGTGATACTGCCATATATGTCCAGTGGTACTGCCATATAAATCCAGTGGTACTGGCGTATAAATCCACTCTAGTGATACTGCCGTATATGTCAAGTGGTACTGCCGTATAAATCCAGTGATACAGCCATATATGTCCAGTGGTACTGCCATATACAGTAAATCCAGTGGTACTGGCCTATAAATCCAGTCCAGTGATACTGCCGTATATGTCCAGTGGTACTGCTGTTCAATTCCAGTGATACTGCTGTATAATTCCAGTGGTACTGCCGTAAAAATTCCAGCGGTAATGGTGTATAGGTCCAGTGGTACTGGGGTATAAATTCAGTCCAGTCATACTGCCGTATATGTCCAGTGGTACTGCTGTATAAATCCAGTGATACTGCCATATATGTCCAGTGGTACTGCCATATAAATCCAGTGCTACAGGTGTATAAATCCAGTCCAGTGATACTGCCATATAAATCCAGTCATACTGTCGTAAATGTCCAGTGGTACTGCCATATACAGTAAATCCAGTGGTACTGGCATATAAATCCAGTCCAGTGATATTGCCGTATATGTCCAGTGAAACTGCCATATAACTCCAGTGATACTGCCGTATATGTCCAGGGATACTGCCGTATATGTCTAGTGATACTGCCGTATATGTCAACTGGTACTGCCGTATAAATCCAGTTTTACTGCCATATAAATCCAGTCCAGAGATACTGCCGTATATGTCTAGTGATACTGCCTTATGAATACAGTGATACTGCCATATATGTCCAGTGGTACTGCCATATAAATACAGCGATACTGCTGTATATGTCCAGTGATACTGCTGTGTAAGTCCAGTGATACTGCTGTATATGTCCAGTGGTACTGCCGTATAAATCCAGTTGTACTGGCGTATAAATCTAGTCCAGTTATACTGCCGTATATGTCCATTGGTACTGCCATATAAATCCAGTGATAATGCCCGTATATGTACAGTGGTACTCCCATATAAATCCAGTGGTACTGGAGTATAAATCCAGTATAGTCATATTGCTGTATTTGTCCAGTAATACTGCCATATAAATCCAGTGATACTGCCGTATATGTCCAGTGGTACTGCCATATAAATCCAGTGGTACTCAAGTATAAATCCAGTCCAGTGATACTGCCGTATATATGTCCAGTGGTACTGCCGTATAATTCCAGTGATACTGCCGTATAATTCCAGTTGTACTGCCATATAAGTACAGTGATACAGCTGTATAAATCCAGTCCAGTGGCACTGCCGTATAAGTCAAGTGGTACTGTTGTATAATTCCAGTGATACTGCCGTATAATTCCAATGATTCTGCTGTATAATTCCAGTGGTACTGGTGTATAAGTCCAGTGATACTGCCGTATAAATCCAGTCCAGTGGTACTGCCGTATAAGTCCAGTGGTACTGATGTATAAGTCCAGTCGTACTGCCATATATTTCCAGTGATACTGCAGTATAATTCCAGTGATACTGCCGTATAATTTAAATGGTACTGCCGTATAAGTCCAGTCCAGTGGTGCTGCCATATAAGTTCAGTGGTGCTGTCCTGTGCTGCATATTATTTACTCCAAATAAAGGGGTTATTAATATTTAATCCAAATAATTTTTACAGGGTTTGCCCTGTGTATTGTAGAGGTACGCTCTCCTGTACCGCATATTGTTATATGACTCCAGAAAAATAATGGAGAACAAAAATTTGGAGGATAAAATAGGGAAAGATCAAGAACCACTTCCTCCTAGTGCTGAAGCTGCTGTCACTAGTCATGACATAGATGATTAAATGCCATCAACATCATCTGCCAAGGCCAATGCCCAATGTGATAGTAGAGGGCATGTAAAATCCAAAAAGCCAAAGATCAGTAAAAAGTCCCAAAAAATAAATTGAAATGGTGTGAGGAGAAATGTAAACTTGCCAATATGCCATTTACGACATGGACTGGCAAGGAATGTCTAAGACCCTGGCCTATGTTCATGACTAGTGGTTGAGCTTCACATGACGATGGAAGCCCTCATCCTTCCGCTAGAAAAGTGATAAGAGTTAAGCTGGCAAACGCACAGCAAAGAACTGTGCGTTCTAAGATGGTATCACAAATCCCTAAAGATAGTCCAAGTGTGTCGGCAGTTGCAATGCCTGACCTTCCCAATACTGGACGGGAAGAGGTGGCTCCTTCCACCATTTGCACACCCTCTGCATGTGCTGAATGTAGCACCCACAGTCCCAGTTTCTGATATTCAAATTGAAGATGTCACTGTTGAAGTACACCAGGATGAGGATATGAGTGTTGTTGGAGGATGAAGTTGACGATGAGAATTCTGATGGTGATGTGGTTTGTTTAAATCAGGCACCAGGAGAGAGACCTGTTGTCTGTGGGATGAATAAGCCCATTTACATGCCTGGGCAAAATACCAAAAAAGCCACCTCTTTGGTGTGGAATTATTTCTCCACAAATCCGGACAATAGGTGTCAAGCCGTGTGTTGCCTCTGTCAATCTGTAATAAGTAGGGGTAAGCATGTTAACCACCTAGGAACATCCTCCCTTATACGTCACCTGCTGCGAGTTATCAGAAGTCAGTGTCAAGTTGTTAAACTTTGGGTAAGAGTGTAAGCAGTCCACTGACACCTAAATCCGTTCTTCCTCTTGTACCCATGCTCCTGCAAGCCACACCACCAACTCCCTCAACGTCAACTTCCTCCTCAGTCAGGAACATCAGTAGTACTGCAGGCCATGTCACTGGCAAGACTGAGGAGTCCTCTCCTAACCGGGATTCCACCGTAGGATCCTTGAGTGGTACGCCTACTGCTGCTGTTGCTGCTGTTGTTGCTGCTGGGAGTCGATCGTCATCCCAGAGGGGAAGTCGGAAGACCACTTGTACTACTTGCAATAAGCAATTGACTGTCCAATAGTCCTTTGTGAGGAAGAGGAAATAAGACAGCAGTCATCCTGTAGCAAAGCGGATAACTGAGGCCACTATCTGCCATTAGTTCAGTGGGACTTAGAGAATTGTTTGAGTTACTGTGTCACCGGTATCAAATCCCATCTAGGTTCCACTTCACTAGGCAGGCGATACCGAAAATGTACAGAGACGTCAGAAAAAGTGTCCTCAATGTCCTAAAAAATGCAGTTGTACCCACTGTCCACTTAACCACGGACATGTGGACAAGTGGAACAGGGATGACTAAGGATTATATGACTGTGACAGCCCACTGGGTAGATGTATTGCCTCCCGCAGCAACAACAGCACCAGTAGCAGTATCTTACAAATGCTAACTCGTTCCTAGGCAGGCTATGCTATGTATCACCGCTTTCCATAAGAGGCACCCCGCTGACAACCTCTTACTGAGGGACATCATTGCACAATGGCTTAACCCAATTAGACTCTCCTGGGGATTTGTGATATCTGACAACGCCACCAATATTGTCCATGCATTACATCTTGGCAAATTCCAGCACATCCCATGTTTTGCACATACAATTAATTTGGTGGTGCAGATTTTTTTTTAAAATGACAGGGGCATGCAGGAAATGCTGTCAGTGGCCCGAAAAATTGCGGGCCACCTTCGACATTCTGCCACTGCGTGCCGAAGACTGGGGCACCATCAAACACTCCTGAACCTTCCCTGCCTTCACCTGAAGCAAGAGGTGGTAATGAGGTGGAATTCAGCACTCTATATGCTTCAGAGGATGTATGGAGCAGCAAAAGGCCATTCAAGCCTATACATCCACCAACGATATAGGCAAAGGAGGGGGAATGCACCTGACTCAAGCGCAGTGGAGAATTATTTCCGTCTTGTACAAGGTTCTCCAACCCTTCGAACTTGCCACACATGAAGTCAGTTCAGACACTGCCAGCTTGAGTTAGGTCATTCCCCTCATCAGGATTTTACAGAAGCAGCTGGAGAAATTGAAGGAGGATCTAGGACAGAGCAATTCCGCAAAGTATGTGGGACTTGTAGATGGAGCCCTTCATTCGCTTTGCCAGGATTCAAGGGTGGTCAATCTGTTGAAATCAGAGCACTACATTTTGGCCACCATGCTCGATCCTAGGTTTAAAGCCTACGTTGTATCTCTCTTTCTGGCAGACACAAGTGTGCAGAGGTTCAAATACCTGCTGGTGAGAAAAATGTCAACTCAAGCGGAACGTGACCCGTTAACAGCTCCATTTTTCCCCGCAACTGGGGCTGCGAGGAAAAGGATAAGATTTCCTAGCCCACCTACTGGCGGTGACGCAGGGCAGTCAGGAGCGAGTTCTGACATCTGGTCCGGATTGAAGGACCTGCCAACGATTACTGACATGTCTACTGTCACTGCATATGATTCTGTCACCATTGAAAGAATGGTAGAGGATTATATTAGTGACAGCATCTAAGTAGGCATGTCAGACAGTCCGTATGTATACTGGCAGGACAAAGAGGCAATTTGGATGCCCTTGCACAAACTGAATTTATTTTACCTAAGTTGCCCCCCTACAGTGTGTACTCCAAAAGAGTGTTTAGTGAAGCCGGTAATCTTGTCAGTGATTGGAGTAGAAGGTTACTTCCACAAAATGTGGAGATGATGTTCATCAAAATGAATTATAAATTCCTCCGGGAAGACCTTTACCAGCAATTGCCTCCAGAAGTACACAGGGACCTGTGATGGTGGATTCCAGTGGGGACGAATTAATACTCTGTGAAGAGTAGGATGTACACACTGAAAGGGGTGAGGAATCGGAGGATGAAGATGAGGTTGACATCTTGCCTCTGTAGAGCCAGTTTGTGCAAGGAGAGATTGATTGCTTCTTTTTTGGTGGGGGCCCAAACAAACCAGTCATTTCAGCCACAGTCGTGTGGCAGACCCTGTTGCTAAAATGATTGGTTTGTTAAAGTGTGCATGTCCTGTTTATACAACATAAGGGTGGGTGGGAGGGCCCAAGGACAATTCCATCTTGCACCTCTTTTTCGTCTTTGCATCATGTGCTGTTTGGGGACTAGTTTTTTAAAGTGCTATCCTGTTTGACACTGCTGTACAACTCCAGGGGTACTGCCGTGTAAGTCCAGGGGTACTGCCGTATAATTCCAGTCCAGTGGTACTGTCTTGTGCTGCATCAGTCCAGTGGTGGTATCTTGTTCTGCCATAAGTCCAGTGGTGGTGTCCTGTGCTGTATATTATTTACTCCAAGTAAAAGGGTTATATACATTACTTATATTATTATCCAAATAACTTTTACAGGGTTTGCCCTGTGTGGTGTAGGGGTACGCTCATATTATTCTGCATATTATTATACTAGCTCCAAATAAAAGGGTTATTATTATACAAATTAATTTTACAGGTTTTGCCGTGTGTGTGTGTGTGTGTGGTTTAGGGGTACGCTCTACTGTGCCACCAATATTGTGCGTGTATTACATCTGGGCAAATTCCAGCACGTCTCATGTTTGTTCCACACACTTGTGTCGCTTAGCTTTGTCATACACCTACCTCATTGCACCTCTTTTTCTCCTTTGCATGATGTGCTGTTTGGGGCCTATTTTTTAATCTGCCATCCTGTCTGACACTGCAGTGTCACTCCTAGATGGGCCAGGTGTTTGTGCCACACACTTGTGTCACTTAGCTTAGTCATCCAGCCACCTTGGTGCAACCTTTTGGCCTAAAAACAATATTGTGAGGTGTGAGGTGTTAAGAATAGACTGGAAATGAGTGGAAATGAATGTTATTGAGATTAATAATACCGTAGGATCAAAATTACCTCCAAATTCTGTGATTTTAGCTGTTTTTATGTTTTTTTCCAAAAATCATCCAGTTCCAAAACCAAAAACCAAAACACAAAAAGGTGGTTTTGGCAAAACCAATCCAGATCCAAAACATGAGCATGGAACCAGAACCAAAACCAAAACCAAAAATACGAAAAGTGCCCGCCGCACATATCTAATTTTTATATGTACTAACCCCATACCGCCGGGTTTTCGACACCGAGGGTATCGCCATCTTTTGATGGGGATACCCTATAGAAGCCTATGAGCTAGCCGCCACATCCTGCCACCTCCTCCACCCCGCGCCACTCACGCTGAACCCCCTCTTCCAGCATACCTGTGTGCAGGCAGCCCTGGTCCTGTAAACCAAACTCCTCCCCCCCCCAGTAACACAGCAGGAGGTCCTTCCTGATGCACAGAGGAGGAGGAGGAGCCTGGGATTGACTGCTGCCTGCCGGTCTGAGAGATGAAAGAGACCTCAGGGAGGTGATGGAGACCCCCTGACATGTATCGCGGGTGGGGCCTCTGTCACTGCATTGCAATGTTAATCGCATATTTTACTACATATGCACTCAGCATTGCTAAGGTGGGTGGCGAGGGGCGGCAATGTCTTTAAAATACATCACGCCCTATGGGTGTGTATAGCAGATCGCTATGTCCTCACCCCGAGACCCCTGCAGTTTTTTCCACTTGTAGATCTACAGTAATTGAAACCCTCCCCTATAGAATTTTTCTTCCCACCTCTGTGTTGATGCAGCATTATAACAGCCAACATGTTGAATTTTCCCAACAGCAATGTAGCTTTACCCCTCACCCCAAACCAGTATTAATAGTACACCTGTGGCATTACCCTATGTAGTAGAAATAGATCCTACAGTAGCATTACCCCCCCTCCCACACACACACACACACACACACACACACACACACACACACACACACACACACACACACACACACACACACACACACACACACACATACACCCCCTCACTCCAGCGTCCAGGGTTCATAGCTCACCATTAAAGTTAGAGATGAGCGGGTTCGGTTCCTCTGAATCCGAACCCGCCCGAACTTCAGGTTTTTTACACGGGTCCGAGCAGGCTCGGATCTTCCCGCCTTGCTCGGCTAACCCGAGCGCGCCCGAACGTCATCATCACGCTGTCGGATTCTCGCGAGGCTCGGATTCTATCGCGAGACTCGGATTCTATATAAGGAGCCGCGCGTCGCCGCCATTTTCACACGTGCATTGAGAGTCATAGGGAGAGGACGTGGCTGGCGTCCTCTCCGTTTAGAGAAGAGAGAGACACAGTATTTTGGGGAGCATTATTAGGAGGAGTACTACTATACTGTATACTACTATACTACTTGCTGCTGAAGTGATATTTTATACTAGATTAGATAATAGATAGTGTGACTGTAAGTGTATTATCTGACTTGTGGGGGAGACACTGACAGTGGGGAGCAGTTAGAGTCTGAGAGCAGGACTCAGGAGTACATATAACGTACAGTGCACACTTTTGCTGCCAGAGTCAGTGCCACATTGCCATTGTTGTGACCACACTGACCACCAGTATAATAATATATTTTGTGATTGTCTGCTTAGGCCTCGGAGTACTAGTTGCAAGTTGCAACGTGACCTGAAGTGACCACCAGTTTAATAATCAATCACCACCAGTTTAATATATATATATATATAATTGTATATATAATATATATATATATATATATATAATATTGTATACCACCTACCCGTGGTTTTTTTTTTTTCATTCTTCTTTATACATGCTACTATAGTAGCTTACTGTAGCAGTCTGCGGTGCTGTGCTGACCTGACAGTGTCCAGCAGGTCCGTCATCAGTCATTACAAAATAAATATATATAGTACCTGTCCGGCTGCAGTACTAGTGATATTATATTGATTTCATCTCATTATCAATAATTTATCATCCAGTCTAGACTCTATATTAGCAGCAGACACAGTACGTTAGTCCACGGCTGTAGCTACCTCTGTGTCGGCACTCGGCAGTAGAGATGAGCGCCGGAAATTTTTTGGGTTTTGTGTTTTGGTTTTGGGTTCGGTTCCGCGGCCGTGTTTTGGGTTCGACCGCGTTTTGGCAAAACCTCACCGAATTTTTTTTGTCGGATTCGGGTGTGTTTTGGATTCGGGTGTTTTTTTCAAAAAACACTAAAAAACAGCTTAAATCATAGAATTTGGGGGTCATTTTGATCCCAAAGTATTATTAACCTCAAAAACCATAATTTACACTCATTTTCAGTCTATTCTGAATACCTCACACCTCACAATATTATTTTTAGTCCTAAAATTTGCACCTAGGTCGCTGGATGACTAAGCTAAGCGACCCTAGTGGCCGACACAAACACCGGGCCCATCTAGGAGTGTCACTGCAGTGTCACGCAGGATGTCCCTTCCAAAAAACCCTCCCCAAACAGCACATGACGCAAAGAAAAAAAGAGGCGCAATGAGGTAGCTGTGTGAGTAAGATAAGCGACCCTAGTGGCCGACACAAACACCGGGCCCATCTAGGAGTGTCACTGCAGTGTCACGCAGGATGTCCCTTCCAAAAAACCCTCCCCAAACAGCACATGACGCAAAGAAAAAAAGAGGCGCAATGAGGTAGCTGTGTGAGTAAGATAAGCAACCCTAGTGGCCGACACAAACACCGGGCCCATCTAGGAGTGGCACTGCAGTGTCACGCAGGATGTCCCTTCCAAAAAACCCTCCCCAAACAGCACATGACGCAAAGAAAAAAAGAGGCGCAATGAGGTAGCTGTGTGAGTAAGATAAGCGACCCTAGTGGCCGACACAAACACAGGGCCCATCTAGGAGTGGCACTGCAGTGTCACGCAGGATGTCCCTTCCAAAAAACCCTCCCCAAACAGCACATGACGCAAAGAAAAAAAGAGGCGCAATGAGGTAGCTGTGTGAGTAAGATAAGCGACCCTAGTGGCCGACACAAACACCGGGCCCATCTAGGAGTGTCACTGCAGTGTCACGCAGGATGTCCCTTCCAAAAAACCCTCCCCAAACAGCACATGACGCAAAGAAAAAAAGAGGCGCAATGAGGTAGCTGTGTGAGTAAGATAAGCGACCCTAGTGGCCGACACAAACACCGGGCCCATCTAGGAGTGTCACTGCAGTGTCACGCAGGATGTCCCTTCCAAAAAACCCTCCCCAAACAGCACATGACACAAAGAAAAAAAGAGGCGCAATGAGGTAGCTGTGTGAGTAAGATAAGCGACCCTAGTGGCCGACACAAACACCGGGCCCATCTAGGAGTGGCACTGCAGTGTCACGCAGGATGTCCCTTCCAAAAAACCCTCCCCAAACAGCACATGACGCAAAGAAAAATTAAAGAAAAAAGAGGTGCAAGATGGAATTGTCCTTGGGCCCTACCACCCACCCTTATGTTGTATAAACAGGACATGCACACTTTAACCAACCCATCATTTCAGTGACAGGGTCTGCCACACGACTGTGACTGAAATGACGGGTTGGTTTGGACCCCCACCAAAAAAGAAGCAATTAATCTCTCCTTGCACAAACTGGCTCTACAGAGGCAAGAAGTCCACCTCATCATCATCCTCCGATATATCACCGTGTACATCCCCCTCCTCACAGATTATCAATTCGTCCCCACTGGAATCCACCATCTCAGCTCCCTGTGTACTTTGTGGAGGCAATTGCTGCTGGTCAATGTCTCCACGGAGGAATTGATTATAATTCATTTTAATGAACATCATCTTCTCCACATTTTCTGGATGTAACCTCGTACGCCGATTGCTGACAAGGTGAGCGGCGGCACTAAACACTCTTTCGGAGTACACACTTGTGGGAGGGCAACTTAGGTAGAATAAAGCCAGTTTGTGCAAGGGCCTCCAAATTGCCTCTTTTTCCTGCCAGTATAAGTACTGACTGTGTGACGTGCCTACTTGGATGCGGTCACTCATATAATCCTCCACCATTCTTTCAATGTTGAGAGAATCATATGCAGTGACAGTAGACGACATGTCCGTAATCGTTGTCAGGTCCTTCAGTCCGGACCAGATGTCAGCATCAGCAGTCGCTCCAGACTGCCCTGCATCACCGCCAGCGGGTGGGCTCGGAATTCTGAGCCTTTTCCTCGCACCCCCAGTTGCGGGAGAATGTGAAGGAGGAGATGTTGACAGGTCGCGTTCCGCTTGACTTGACAATTTTCTCACCAGCAGGTCTTTCAACCCCAGCAGACTTGTGTCTGCCGGAAAGAGAGATCCAAGGTAGGCTTTAAATCTAGGATCGAGCACGGTGGCCAAAATGTAGTGCTCTGATTTCAACAGATTGACCACCCGTGAATCCTTGTTAAGCGAATTAAGGGCTCCATCCACAAGTCCCACATGCCTAGCGGAATCGCTCCGTGTTAGCTCCTCCTTCAATGTCTCCAGCTTCTTCTGCAAAAGCCTGATGAGGGGAATGACCTGACTCAGGCTGGCAGTGTCTGAACTGACTTCACGTGTGGCAAGTTCAAAGGGCATCAGAACCTTGCACAACGTTGAAATCATTCTCCACTGCGCTTGAGACAGGTGCATTCCACCTCCTATATCGTGCTCAATTGTATAGGCTTGAATGGCCTTTTGCTGCTCCTCCAACCTCTGAAGCATATAGAGGGTTGAATTCCACCTCGTTACCACTTCTTGCTTCAGATGATGGCAGGGCAGGTTCAGTAGTTTTTGGTGGTGCTCCAGTCTTCTGTACGTGGTGCCTGTATGCCGAAAGTGTCCCGCAATTCTTCTGGCCACCGACAGCATCTCTTGCACGCCCCTGTCGTTTTTTAAATAATTCTGAACCACCAAATTCAAGGTATGTGCAAAACATGGGACGTGCTGGAATTTGCCCATATTTAATGCACACACAATATTGCTGGCGTTGTCCGATGCCACAAATCCACAGGAGAGTCCAATTGGGGTAAGCCATTCCGCGATGATCTTCCTTAGTTGCCGTAAGAGGTTTTCAGCTGTGTGCGTATTCTGGAAACCGGTGATACAAAGCGTAGCCTGCCTAGGAAAGAGTTGGCGTTTGCGAGATGCTGCTACTGGTGCCGCCGCTGCTGTTCTTGCGGCGGGAGTCCATACATCTACCCAGTGGGCTGTCACAGTCATATAGTCCTGACCCTGCCCTGCTCCACTTGTCCACATGTCCGTGGTTAAGTGGACATTGGGTACAGCTGCATTTTTTAGGACACTGGTGACTCTTTTTCTGAGGTCTGTGTACATTTTCGGTATCGCCTGCCTAGAGAAATGGAACCTAGATGGTATTTGGTACCGGGGACACAGTACCTCCAACAAGTCTCTAGTTGGCTCTGCAGTAATGATGGATACCGGAACCACGTTTCTCACCACCCAGGATGCCAAGGCCTCAGTTATCCGCTTTGCAGTAGGATGACTGCTGTGATATTTCATCTTCCTCGCAAAGGACTGTTGGACAGTCAATTGCTTGGTGGAAGTAGTAAAAGTGGTCTTACGACTTCCCCTCTGGGATGACCATCGACTCCCAGCAGCAACAACAGCAGCGCCAGCAGCAGTAGGCGTTACACGCAAGGATGCATCGGAGGAATCCCAGGCAGGAGAGGAATCGTCAGAATTGCCAGTGACATGGCCTGCAGGACTATTGGCATTCCTGGGGAAGGAGGAAATTGACACTGAGGGAGTTGGTGGGGTGGTTTGCGTGAGCTTGGTTACAAGAGGAAGGGATTTACTGGTCAGTGGACTGCTTCCGCTGTCACCCAAAGTTTTTGAACTTGTCACTGACTTATTATGAATGCGCTGCAGGTGACGTATAAGGGAGGATGTTCCGAGGTGGTTAACGTCCTTACCCCTACTTATTACAGCTTGACAAAGGCAACACACGGCTTGACACCTGTTGTCCGCATTTCTGTTGAAATACTTCCACACCGAAGAGCTGATTTTTTTGGTATTTTCACCAGGCATGTCAGTGGCCATATTCCTCCCACGGACAACAGGTGTCTCCCCGGGTGCCTGACTTAAACAAACCACCTCACCATCAGAATCCTCCTGGTCAATTTCCTCCCCAGCGCCAGCAACACCCATATCCTCCTCATCCTGGTGTACTTCAACACTGACATCTTCAATCTGACTATCAGGAACTGGACTGCGGGTGCTCCTTCCAGCACTTGCAGGGGGCGTGCAAATGGTGGAAGGCGCATGCTCTTCACGTCCAGTGTTGGGAAGGTCAGGCATCGCAACCGACACAATTGGACTCTCCTTGTGGATTTGGGATTTCGAAGAACGCACAGTTCTTTGCGGTGCTTTTGCCAGCTTGAGTCTTTTCAGTTTTCTAGCGAGAGTCTGAGTGCTTCCATCCTCATGTGAAGCTGAACCACTAGCCATGAACATAGGCCAGGGCCTCAGCCGTTCCTTGCCACTCCGTGTGGTAAATGGCATATTGGCAAGTTTACGCTTCTCCTCCGACAATTTTATTTTAGGTTTTGGAGTCCTTTTTTTACTGATATTTGGTGTTTTGGATTTGACATGCTCTGTACTATGACATTGGGCATCGGCCTTGGCAGACGACGTTGCTGGCATTTCATCGTCTCGGCCATGACTAGTGGCAGCAGCTTCAGCACGAGGTGGAAGTGGATCTTGATCTTTCCCTAATTTTGGAACCTCAACATTTTTGTTCTCCATATTTTAATAGGCACAACTAAAAGGCACCTCAGGTAAACAATGGAGATGGATGGATACTAGTATACTTATGGATGGACTGCCGAGTGCCGACACAGAGGTAGCTACAGCCGTGCACTAACGTACTGTGTCTGCTGCTAATATAGACTGGATGATAATGAGATGAAATCAATATATATATATGTATGTTCTAATGGTAATTCGGTTGCGCCTTCAGTGTTCAGAAGTGGTTCATCAATGAATTCTTAAATAATAATATAATATGCGTACCAGATACTGAGTAATCAACTGCTTTGTACAGGGTGCCTTTGCATCGGGGGATCCCCTTGTGCGAATTGTGAAGATGTCAGTGTTGAAGTACACCAGGATGAGGAGGATATGGGTGTTGCTGGCGCTGGGGAGGAAATTGACCAGGAGGATTCTGATGGTGAGGTGGTTTGTTTAAGTCAGGCACCCGGGGAGACACCTGTTGTCCGTGGGAGGAATATGGCCGTTAACATGCCTGGTGAAAATACCAAAAAAATCAGCTCTTCAGTGTGGAGGTATTTCAACAGAAAAGCGGACAACAGGTGTCAAGCCATGTGTTGCCTTTGTCAAGCTGTAATAAGTAGGGGTAAGAACGTTAACCACCTCGGAACATCCTCCCTTATACGTCACCTGCAGCGCATTCATAATAAGTCCGTGACAAGTTCAAAAACTTTGGGCGACAGCGGAAGCAGTCCACTGACCAGTAAATCCCTTCCTCTTGTAACCAAGCTCACGCAAACCACCCCACCAACTCCCTCAGTGTCAATTTCCTCCTTCCCCAGGAATGCCAATAGTCCTGCAGGCCATGTCACTGGCAATTCTGACGAGTCCTCTCCTGCCTGGGATTCCTCCGATGCATCCTTGCGTGTAACGCCTACTGCTGCTGGCGCTGCTGTTGTTGCTGCTGGGAGTCGATGGTCATCCCAGAGGGGAAGTCGTAAGCCCACTTGTACTACTTCCAGTAAGCAATTGACTGTCCAACAGTCCTTTGCGAGGAAGATGAAATATCACAGCAGTCATCCTGCTGCAAAGCGGATAACTGAGGCCTTGACAACTATGTTGGTGTTAGACGTGCGTCCGGTATCCGCCGTTAGTTCACAGGGAACTAGACAATTTATTGAGGCAGTGTGCCCCCGTTACCAAATACCATCTAGGTTCCACTTCTCTAGGCAGGCGATACCGAGAATGTACACGGACGTCAGAAAAAGACTCACCAGTGTCCTAAAAAATGCAGTTGTACCCAATGTCCACTTAACCACGGACATGTGGACAAGTGGAGCAGGGCAGGGTCAGGACTATATGACTGTGACAGCCCACTGGGTAGATGTATGGACTCCCGCCGCAAGAACAGCAGCGGCGGCACCAGTAGCAGCATCTCGCAAACGCCAACTCTTTCCTAGGCAGGCTACGCTTTGTATCACCGCTTTCCAGAATACGCACACAGCTGAAAACCTCTTACGGCAACTGAGGAAGATCATCGCGGAATGGCTTACCCCAATTGGACTCTCCTGTGGATTTGTGGCATCGGACAACGCCAGCAATATTGTGTGTGCATTAAATATGGGCAAATTCCAGCACGTCCCATGTTTTGCACATACCTTGAATTTGGTGGTGCAGAATTTTTTAAAAAACGAGAGGGGCGTGCAAGAGATGCTGTCGGTGGCCAGAAGAATTGCGGGACACTTTCGGCGTACAGGCACCACGTACAGAAGACTGGAGCACCACCAAAAACTACTGAACCTGCCCTGCCATCATCTGAAGCAAGAAGTGGTAACGAGGTGGAATTCAACCCTCTATATGCTTCAGAGGTTGGAGGAGCAGCAAAAGGCCATTCAAGCCTATACAATTGAGCACGATATAGGAGGTGGAATGCACCTGTCTCAAGCGCAGTGGAGAATGATTTCAACGTTGTGCAAGGTTCTGATGCCCTTTGAACTTGCCACACGTGAAGTCAGTTCAGACACTGCCAGCCTGAGTCAGGTCATTCCCCTCATCAGGCTTTTGCAGAAGAAGCTGGAGACATTGAAGGAGGAGCTAACACGGAGCGATTCCGCTAGGCATGTGGGACTTGTGGATGGAGCCCTTAATTCGCTTAACAAGGATTCACGGGTGGTCAATCTGTTGAAATCAGAGCACTACATTTTGGCCACCGTGCTCGATCCTAGATTTAAAGCCTACCTTGGATCTCTCTTTCCGGCAGACACAAGTCTGCTGGGGTTGAAAGACCTGCTGGTGACAAAATTGTCAAGTCAAGCGGAACGCGACCTGTCAACATCTCCTCCTTCACATTCTCCCGCAACTGGGGGTGCGAGGAAAAGGCTCAGAATTCCGAGCCCACCCGCTGGCGGTGATGCAGGGCAGTCTGGAGCGACTGCTGATGCTGACATCTGGTCCGGACTGAAGGACCTGACAACGATTACGGACATGTCGTCTACTGTCACTGCATATGATTCTCTCACCATTGAAAGAATGGTGGAGGATTATATGAGTGACCGCATCCAAGTAGGCACGTCACACAGTCCGTACTTATACTGGCAGGAAAAAGAGGCAATTTGGAGGCCTTTGCACAAACTGGCTTTATTCTACCTAAGTTGCCCTCCCACAAGTGTGTACTCCGAAAGAGTGTTTAGTGCCGCCGCTCACCTTGTCAGCAATCGGCGTACGAGGTTACATCCAGAAAATGTGGAGAAGATGATGTTCATTAAAATGAATTATAATCAATTCCTCCGTGGAGACATTGACCAGCAGCAATTGCCTCCACAAAGTACACAGGGAGCTGAGATGGTGGATTCCAGTGGGGACGAATTGATAATCTGTGAGGAGGGGGATGTACACGGTGATATATCGGAGGATGATGATGAGGTGGACATCTTGCCTCTGTAGAGCCAGTTTGTGCAAGGAGAGATTAATTGCTTCTTTTTCGGTGGGGGTCCAAACCAACCCGTCATTTCAGTCACAGTCGTGTGGCAGACCCTGTCACTGAAATGATGGGTTGGTTAAAGTGTGCATGTCCTGTTTATACAACATAAGGGTGGGTGGGAGGGCCCAAGGACAATTCCATCTTGCACCTCTTTTTTCTTTAATTTTTCTTTGCGTCATGTGCTGTTTGTGGAATGTTTTTTGGAAGGGCCATCCTGCGTGACACTGCAGTGCCACTCCTAGATGGGCCCGGTGTTTGTGTCGGCCACTAGGGTCGCTTATCTTACTCACACAGCTACCTCATTGCGCCTCTTTTTTTCTTTGCGTCATGTGCTGTTTGGGGAGGGTTTTTTGGAAGGGCCATCCTGCGTGACACTGCAGTGCCACTCCTAGATGGGCACGGTGTTTGTGTCGGCCACTAGGGTCGCTTATCTTACTCACACAGCTACCTCATTGCGCCTCTTTTTTTCTTTGCGTCATGTGCTGTTTGGGGAGGGTTTTTTGGAAGGGCCATCCTGCGTGACACTGCAGTGCCACTCCTAGATGGGCACGGTGTTTGTGTCGGCCACTAGGGTCGCTTATCTTACTCACACAGCTACCTCATTGCGCCTCTTTTTTTCTTTGCGTCATGTGCTGTTTGGGGAGGGTTTTTTGGAAGGGCCATCCTGCGTGACACTGCAGTGCCACTCCTAGATGGGCACGGTGTTTGTGTCGGCCACTAGGGTCGCTTATCTTACTCACACAGCTACCTCATTGCGCCTCTTTTTTTCTTTGCGTCATGTGCTGTTTAAGGAGGGTTTTTTGGAAGGGCCATCCTGCGTGACACTGCAGTGCCACTCCTAGATGGGCCCGGTGTTTGTGTCGGCCACTAGGGTCGCTTATCTTACTCACACAGCTACCTCATTGCGCCTCTTTTTTTCTTTGCGTCATGTGCTGTTTTGGGAGGGTTTTTTGGAAGGGCCATCCTGCGTGACACTGCAGTGCCACTCCTAGATGGGCCCGGTGTTTGTGTCGGCCACTAGGGTCGCTTATCTTACTCACACAGCTACCTCATTGCGCCTCTTTTTTTCTTTGCGTCATGTGCTGTTTGGGGAGGGTTTTTTGGAAGGGCCATCCTGCGTGACACTGCAGTGCCACTCCTAGATGGGCACGGTGTTTGTGTCGGCCACTAGGGTCGCTTATCTTACTCACACAGCTACCTCATTGCGCCTCTTTTTTTCTTTGCGTCATGTGCTGTTTGGGGAGGGTTTTTTGGAAGGGCCATCCTGCGTGACACTGCAGTGCCACTCCTAGATGGGCCCGGTGTTTGTGTCGGCCACTAGGGTCGCTTATCTTACTCACACAGCTACCTCATTGCGCCTCTTTTTTTCTTTGCGTCATGTGCTGTTTGGGGAGTGTTTTTTGAAAGGGCCATCCTGCGTGACACTGCAGTGCCACTCCTAGATGGGCACGGTGTTTGTGTCGGCCACTAGGGTCGCTTAGCTTAGTCATCCAGCGACCTAGGTGCAAATTTTAGGACTAAAAATAATATTGTGAGGTGTGAGGTATTCAGAATAGACTGAAAATGAGTGGAAATTATGGTTTTTGAGGTTAATAATACTTTGGGATCAAAATGACCCCCAAATTCTATGATTTAAGCTGTTTTTTAGTGTTTTTTAAAAAAAACACCCGAATCCAAAACACACCCGAATCCGACAAAAAAAATTCGGTGAGGTTTTGCCAAAACGCGGTCGAACCCAAAACACGGCCGCGGAACCGAACCCAAAACCAAAACACAAAACCCGAAAAATTTCAAGTGCACATCTCTAATTAAAGTATGATGGGTGTGCAATAAGTTTCTGGATGTGCTTTGCAAAGGTATACACAATCTGACCATCTGGTTATGAACTGTAATATCTGACTAAAGTTCTTGTGAAATGTCAAGGCACAGAACGGTATATAAGCAGCACTGCACACCAGGGACGTGCGGTGAGCTAAATGGCTCAGGAGGCACTGGCTAGTACCAGTTCCAGATTTACACGCAATACATGAGCCAAAAGGTACATCTGGGCATTATACACAGGCGCAGACATATAAACACCTGGAAATTTGGTGAGTTTTGATCAGGGATTTGCAGAAAAGATTGGGAGACGAGGCACTGCCTCACCTGCCATAGACTTTTTACTCCAGAGTTTTGGCTATACAAATTATTATAATAATGCAAAGAAAATATTTCAAACAAATTATCAGTATTTTTTATATACTTTATAGAGTCAAAACTCTGGCACAAACATTAGTATGACAGGAAAAGCTCTGCCTCACCTGCCTCACCCCACCATGTCACTGCTGCACCCCAAATAAGTCAGCATGTTCACTTCCTTAACAAACTGATTATGGAGCTCTACAAAGGCCACTGGAGAGACATGATCTTTTACTACTACAAGAGTGGCTTGCTACAGCAGATTAGTTTTGACTGACTATGATCTGCTTTTGGGGAGGAAACACCATCCTGAACCACTGTGTTTAAGTGGTTTACAGAATTTTGGCTCAGGAGACGGTCCCTGTAAGACAAGTAGTGCTGTGGCTGACCTATGCCAGCCATTACTGAGGATAACGTTGCTGCCATGCGGGCCATACAGTAGTTGAGTTGGATGCCAAGTTAACTGTGGCCCAGTTGGAGAAGAAGATAGGCATCTCACCGCGATCCATTTGCTTGGCTCTCCACAAAATGCTTGGTATGAACAAGGTTTCTGCATACTGGGTGCCCTATCAGCAGAAGGAGGCTTGGAAAACTTGGTGCCACAACATGCTGGCCAGGTATTATGTCAGTTGCTTAAACTCTTTCTGGGAGATCATCAGTGGTAATGAATCCTGGATCTACAGTTTCGACCCCAAGATCATGCACCAGTTGGCCCAGTGTGCCACCACAGAAGTTCCATCATGAGCCCAGCATGGCCAAGCAGGTGGTGGCTGCTAAGACTGTTCATGTAATTACCATACCACTCATGCAGCAGCACACCATTACTAGGGACTGGTGGGCCAACCACAAGTGCTGGAATCCATTTCTAGGCGCTGTCTAAGACCTCATGCTCATGGTGCCCTTCTCCATAATGACAAAGCACCTGCCTACGAGTCCAGGAATGAGGTGGATTTTCTGGCCCATGAACACCGACAGGAGTTGGTCATCCACTGTACTGTCCAGACCTAGCCCCCTGAGACTTCTTCATGTTTGCACAAATCAAGCACAAGATGCGTGGGATTAATTTTGTGTCACTGAAAGCTGCAGTTGAGATCTTCTACCAGCATGTGGAAGACATACCTGCTTCGGAGTGGACCAGCTGCTTCATAAAGTGGTTTGAGCGCATGCAATTTTTCATCAACTAATACTTTGAAAATGTAATGTTCACTTTGTAAATATAAAATTTTCCACATCCGGAAACATATTGCACACCCACTGTATTATGTGTTCCCACCTCAGTGGGAATAACTCTCTCAGTGACATTAACCTCCATGTCAGATAAGTGGTTAATGCAGAGGTTCCCAAACTGTGTGCCGTGGCTCCCTGGGGTGCCTCGGGACACTTGCAGGGGTGCCCTGGGTTGGTGGTCCAGGACCAATTCAAATTATTCATGGTCAATATAATAGGCAAAACCAGTGCTGGTGGCTGCCAGTCATAAAATATGTGGCCAAACAGAAGCAAATCTTGTCCCTCACCACACAACTGACCCTAAGGATGACATATAGACGCGATCTACTTAATGTAATATTTCTTTCTAAATTTCTCAATAAGAAATTTTTGGCCTAGGGGTGCCGTGAATAAAATTCTGATATTCTAGGGCGCCGTGATTCAAAAAAGTTTGGAAACCACTGGGTTAAGGTAATCTGGGTCTACAGTACTGTAAATGGTCCTACGGTGCACCTTTGTCAAGACAACTTCCCAAAGTGGTAAGTAATGGTTCACCTATATATTTGCAGCAGGTGGCAGGAATCTAATTGAGTAACATCCTGTTTTAGCAGACACGGTGGAGCAATACAATAAAGACAGTGCAGATGGTGGTTTACAGTTCTGGTTGTGCTTGTCACATGGCAGCAAAGATTATGTCATACAATATGTGGATCACAAAGTCTCTGTAGACTTTGTTAGTGTGTGTGTACACCAAAAGCAGGATTACACAGTAAAGGCACTGGAACAAAGGTAAAAATGTGTGTAAGTTGAAGATGGCATTTGTTTGCAAATTTTTTGTGTACCTTAATAATAAAATGCTGCATCTTTCACCCTTTATTTGCCTACAGATATGTCCATTTACTTCGCTGCCAGAATGCAAATGCATTGTGACATGTGACTTGCATGTATCCTGGGGGTATCTGTATGCTCACACCTGCAATCCTTATGCATATATTGGAAACCATGGGTGCAAGACTACACAACCCATCACAGCATGGTGTTGCGGAGATACGTGTGTCCGTGCCTACACATTGCAGCAACAATGTAAAAGGACACATCTGTAGGTGTTTTATTTGACCCACCTTGAAATACTGGGAAGGCCAAAAGTGATGCATTTGGCTGAACTACGGGTAGTTGAGTATACTGACAGGACGTAACTAGATAGCCATCACTCGGGTATCCTTGGCTACAATGTATAGCAAATGATTATTAATGTGCAAAGCTCAGCCTGAGCCTCTGTGGCCTTCACACATATCAGCCTCTGGTTCTGGATGTCACAAATCTGCTCGATATCTGTGCCTTATTGTATCTTTATGTCCAATAATATGGCTTTAGTACTGATACAATGTACAGTATATATGCTGGACGTTTTACACATTTCAGTCCTCCGTTCATGAGTAGATGTTGTTTCTGTATGTTACAGAATCACTACTTTAGCAAAAGTATTTTCTAGATCACTGATGCATAAACAATACTAAAATATTCTGAAACAATCGCTTTAGGACTTTTGAAAATTGGTATCAACCGATGTTGTATTTCAGGTGCTGAAACATACATTTGTTAACAGGTGATTTTTATATTGATTTTTAAATAATAATAAATGTGTGTTTTGACCCTGGAAGCACAACATCGATTGAGAGAGATTTTCGTTGATTTTAAATTTATGAAAATCGATCAAAATCGACCTTTAGTAAATCCCCCACTCTTATTAGTTCTGTACCATACCAAAACTTGATTTTGTCCTCCTTCTATTAAACTGTACAGTATAGCATAATTTGAAAGTAGACTTATACAGAGAACATGCATTTATAACTTTACATTTAAATGATTAATTTTATGGATGTTTTAAGAAACATATTTTTTGGGTGGAATTCAATTGGCCGTCGAAAAAAAGCTTTGTGAGTGTAGACGTTTTTATACACATCATGTAAAACGACAGGCTTTACTTTCTGTTTTATCGGGCTACCCAATTTTAAGCAAATTTCCAGGAACTTCACTCAAAAAGAGAGCAATTCTGTGCAACTTTTTAAGAGCTAAATGAGCATTGTACTGCCACCATTTTGATTCAGCCTGAGAAAGTGCTGGTGCAGTGTTTGGATCAGTTTGTATTTCTGTTGTGGCAATATCACCGTGGTAAAAGGTGACATACTGTAGCAGTGTCTTTGATACTCAGTGAGGAGAGACAGCACAGATAGTGTGGTAGAGGTTGTTTGGGACCCATTTCTTATCCTTTTAGTGAAGGTGCCATTTTTGATTTAGAAACATAGAATTTGACGGCAGATAAGAACCACTTGTCCCATCTAGTCTGCCCCTTTTTTTACCATATTGTTTTACCTCAAACCTTATTTGATCCTTATTTCTTTGTAAGGATATCCTTATGTCTATCCCATGCATGTTTAAATTGCTCTATTTTCTTAGCCTCTGGGTATGTTTTGTGATGTAGGCCATGCACCATTTTTGTTGCCCTTCTTTGTACAGTCTCTAATGTATTAATATCCTTCTGATGATATGGACTCCACAATTAAACACAGAGATGAGGCAGTACCAATGACCTACACAATGGCATTATTACTTCTTTCTTTCTGCTCCTGATTACTCTCCCTATGCAACCAAGCATCTGACTAGCCTTCCTCATTGCTTTGTTACATTACTTACCTGCATTTAAGTCATCTGAAATAGTGACTCTTAGATCCCTTTCCTCCTCAGTAGTTTCCAGTATAGTGCCATTAATACTATATATAGCCTTTGGATTTTTGATACCCAAGTGCATGATTTTGCATTTTTTGGCATTAAACTGTAATTGCCACACTCTTGACCATTCCTCTAGTCTACCTAGATCCTCAATCATTTGTTTTAGACCTCCTGGTGTGTCTACCCTGTTGCATATCTTTGTATCATCTGCTAAAAGGCATACTTTCCCTTTAATGCAATTTGCAATATCACCAATAAAGATACTAAAAAACACTGGTCCAAGTACAGATCCATGAGGTACTCCACTGGTAACATTTCCCTCCTGTGATAGCATTCCACTTACTATAACTGCACCAAGATCTTATCCATTCAACCCATTTTAGTATCCAATCCCAAGCTTTTGAGTTTATTTAGCAGTCTGCGATGTAGGACAGTGTCAAAAGCCTTACTAAATTCTAGATAAGCTATATCCACAGCTCCCCCTTTATCCATCACTTTAGTCACACGGTCAAAAAAGTCAATAAGGTTTGTTTGACATGATCTATCCCTATTGAATCCATGCTGTTTGGGAACCTGTAAATTGCTGGAATTGAGATAATCTACAACACTTTCTTTTAAGAGTGTTTCAATCAATTTCCCTACTACTGATGTATGACACACTGGTCTGTAGTTGCTTGCCTCTTTCTTGCTTCCACTTTTGTGCAGTGGGACTATGTTCTCTCTTTTCCAGACCTCTGGAATTACTCCTGTAGCTGATGACTGGTTGAATAATTCTGTTAATGGTGCTACCAGCACCTCTTTAATCTCTTTTAGTATCCTTGGATGCATCCCATTTAGCCCCATTGATTTATCCACTTGCAGCTTTGAGAGTTCTGTTAGGACCTTCTCCTCTTTAAATGTACTTGTTTCATTTTTCCTGCCACCCCTACTTTTACTTACCCACATTCTGCAGCCAGGTCCCACCTGTTTCTGTCTTTAATGCCCACACATGCACTTACCCATGCATCCCTTCACACTCTTTGCAACCACATAATCACCCCACCCCCCACCACTGCACCCATAAAGGTACCCCTGCGCACCCCTGTCCCCACTCTGCACCCATATAATTACCACTCCCCACAACCATGCAGTACCCATTAGTGATGAGCGGGTTCGGTTCCTCGGAAACCGAACCCCCCCGAACTTCACCCATTTTAAACGGGTCCGAGGCATACTCGGATTGTCCCATATGGCTCGGTTAATCCGATCGTGCCCGAACGTCATCATCCCGCTGTCGGATTCTCGCGAGATTCGGATTCTATATAAGCAGCCGCGCGTCGCCGCCATTTTCACTCGTGCATTGGAAATGTTAGGGAGAGGACGTGGATGGCGTCCTCTCCGTTTATTAATAATATTTGTGCTGCTTATTGCTTAATTGTGGGGACTGGGGAGCAGCTGTATTATATAGGAGGAGTACAGTGCATAGTTTTGCTGACCAGTGACCACCAGTATACGCTGTCTGCCTGAAAAACACTCCATATCTGTGCTCAGTGTGCTGCATATATCTGTGCTCACACTGCTTAATTGTGGGGACTGGGGAGCAGCTGTATTATATAGGAGGAGTACAGTGCAGAGTTTTGCTGACAGTGACCACCAGTATACGTTGTCTGCCTGAAAAACACTCCATATCTGTGCTCAGTGTGCTGCATATATCTGTGCTCACACTGCTTTATTGTGGGGACTGGGGACCACCAGTATATTATATAGGAGGAGTACAGTGCAGAGTTTTGCTGACCAGTGACCACCAGTATATATAGCAGTACGGTAAGGAAGGCCACTGCTCTACCTACCTCTGTGTCATCAAGTATACTATCCATCTAGATTCTATACCTGTGGTGCATTTTAGTTTTGCAGTTTGCTGACAGTGAACACCAGTATATATAGCAGTACGGTACGGAAGGCCACTGCTCTACCTACCTCTGTGTCGTCAAGTATACTATACATCTAGATTCTATACCTGTGGTGCATTTTAGTTTTGCAGTTTGCTGATAGTGACCACCAGTATATATAGCAGTATGGTACGGAAGGCCACTGCTCTACCTACCTCTGTGTCGTCAAGTATACTATCCATCCATACCAGTGGTGCATTTCAGTTGTGCGCAGTATATATAGTAGTAGGCCATTGCTATTGATACTGGCATATAATTCCACACATTAAAAAATGGAGAACAAAAATGTGGAGGGTAAAATAGGGAAAGATCAAGATCCACTTCCACCTCGTGCTGAAGCTGCTGCCACTAGTCATGGCCGAGACGATGAAATGCCATCAACGTCGTCTGCCAAGGCCGATGCCCAATGTTATAGTAGAGAGCATGTAAAATAAAAAAAAAACAAAGTTCAGTAAAATTACCCAAAAATCAAAATTAAAAGCGTCTGAGGAGAAGCGTAAACTTGCCAATATGCCATTTACGACACGGAGTGGCAAGGAACGGCTGAGGCCCTGGCCTATGTTCATGGCTAGTGGTTCAGCTTCACATGAGGATGGAAGCACTCATCCTCTCGCTAGAAAACTGCAGTGCCACTCCTAGATGGGCCAGGTGTTTGTGTCGACCACTTGGGTCGCTTAGCTTAGTCAGACAGCGACCTTGGTGCGCCTCTTTATTTCTTTGCATCATGTGCTGTTTGGGGACTATTTTTTTGAAGTGCCATCCTGCCTGACACTGCAGTGCCACTCCTAGATGGGCCAGGTGTTTGTGTCGGCCACTTGGGTTGCTTAGCTTAGTCACACAGCTACCTCATTGCGCCTCTTTTTTTCTTTGCATCATGTGCTGTTTGGGGACTATTTTTTTGAAGTGCCATCCTGTCTGACACTGCAGTGCCACTCCTAGATGGGCCAGGTGTTTGTGTCGGCCACTTGGGTCTTTGTGTCAGCCACTTGGGTCGCTTAGCTTAGTCACACAGCTACCTCATTGCGCCTCTTTTTTTCTTTGCATCATGTGCTTTTTGGGGACTATTTTTTTGAAGTGCCATCCTGCCTGACACTGCAGTGCCACTCCTAGATGGGCCAGGTGTTTGTGTGGGCCACTTGGGTCGCTTAGCTTAGTCACACAGCCACCTTGGTGCGCCTCTTTTTTTCTTTGCATCATGTGCTGTTTGGGGACAATTGTTTTGAAGTGCCATCCTGTCTGACACTGCAGTGCCACTCCTAGATGGGCCAGGTGTTTGTGTCGGCCACTTGGGTCTTTGTGTCGGCCACTTGGGTCGCTTAGCTTAGTCACACAGCTACCTCATTGCGCCTCTTTTTTCTTTGCATCATGTGCTTTTTGGGGACTATTTTTTTGAAGTGCCATCCTGCCTGACACTGCAGTGCCACTCCTAGATGGGCCAGGTGTTTGTGTGGGCCACTTGGGTCGCTTAGCTTAGTCACACAGCCACCTTGGTGCGCCTCTTTTTTTCTTTGCATCATGTGCTGTTTGGGGACAATTTTTTTGAAGTGCCATCCTGCCTGACACTGCAGTGCCACTCCTAGAAGGGCCAGGTGTTTGTGTCGGCCACTTGTGTCACTTAGCTTAGCCATCCAGCGACCTCGGTGCAAATTTTAGGACTAAAAATAATATTGTGAGGTGTGAGGTGTTCAGAATAGACTGAAAATGAGTGGAAATTATGGTTATTGATGTTAATAATACTATGGGATCAAAATGACCCCCAAATTCTATGATTTAAGCTGTTTTTGAGGGTTTTTTGTAAAAAACACCCGAATCCAAAACAAACTCGAATCCGACAAAAAATTTTCAGGGAGTTTTTGCCAAAACGCGTCCGAATCCAAAACACGGCCGCGGAGCCGAATCCAAAACACAAAACCCGAAAAATTTCCGGTGCACATCACTAGTACCCATGCACACTCCTGCACCCACACTGCCACCCCTTTTCCTACCCATGACCTCACATACTGTAGGTACCCCTACACACACCTGCACCCACTCTGCACACATACTGGCAACCCATTCCCCACTCATATAACCACATAGGTACCCCATGTACACCCCTGTACTCTCTCTGCACTAGAGATAAGCCCGCACAAACTTCCAGGATCTGAGGGAATCTGAGCCATACTGCCTACTCTCCTGGATTGGCCCCAAATATCACGTGGTGCACCCGGCCTCCTGGAACAGTGAGCAAGTCTCCCGGATGGTGCCACCCACCTGCATCCCCCTTGCATTAACCAGCAAGCCCTGTTTTCCTGTCATACACAGATTCCAAAGCAAGGCAAAATGTCATAATCCTGGTGGTACTGTAGGTCATGTGAATTTTGTGTTTTGTATATGTCCCTCCCACAGTGATACGAGTGCCATTTCACACAGAAAGCCAGATGGGGAGCACACATTAGACTGCCAGAACAGAAATTAATTAATATATCAGTATTTTATTTTACTGGTGTACAGCTCAGAACTCCTAAGGGCAGCATTAACCATCATTAACCCTTTATTGGTGCACCGCACACTGTTGGTATATGGTTTGTTACCGCCAGATCCTCCTAATAAGGGGCAGTGTTAACCCTTAGTACACAGTGCACACTTGTGATTTTTGTCACTACCTAGTATACATTGCAGCCCAGAAATCCTAATACAGGGCAACGTTACCCTTTTTTGGTGCACAGTGCATGCTGGTGCCTGCACAAGTATTTGGTAAAGTTGTCATTTGTGGGGAAAAAATAAAAAAATTGTACAACTTGTGTGTGCTGTAGGTGCCGGACCTCACTGCATTTATAAATATAAGCACTGTGACGCCGCATTTCATTTGTGAAAAAGTTAAACAAAAAAAGTTGTTTTATTTATTTTTGTACTACTTGACTATTCAATAAAGCGTAATACTATAGCTGCCATGACATAAATATAAGCACTGTGACTTTGCAGTGAATTGTCATTTGTGAAGAAACAAAACAAAAAAAGCTGTTTTTTTTTTACAATTTGTGCTTTTAATAAACCTCAGTAGGTACCGTGCCACTGCATTAATAAATATAAGCACAGAGTCAATATGGATCATGATCAGTCGATAGAAGAGCAGAAGCAACAAGCCGGTGCTAGTGCTTTGGCTGCTGTCAGTCATGATAGTACTGCTCCATCTACTAAAGGTGGAAATGGGGGAAGAAAGTTTAAGAAAGGGAACCTGAAATTAAAATCTTTTGCAATGTAAAAAAAAAGGTAGCGGTGTCAGATTAAAACCGACAAATCAGTGCCCCCCAAATAATACTAAGGTTGCAGAATAAACTGTGTGTTCACAATACCCTGAGGAGAGTCTAGCGGTGTCCATGTTACGTCCTTCTCCTCCTTTCACTATTGCTGCATCATTGGCAAATGTGGGGATGTACAAGTAAAGATGGTGATGATCATATAATAGGAATTGAGGACTCTAGTGTGGAAGTGGAACAGAATGAGGGGGATGTGTGTGTACTATGTGAAACTAATGAGGCGGAGGATGATGATGATGATGATGATGTTGTTGTTTGTGTAAGTCAGCCAAAAGTGGCAGCAGTTCTTTCCTGTAATAAAGAAAGCAAGAGGCCCGGATTTTCTCCCAGTGCATGAAATGAATGCGGCACTGTATGCACCCTGACAAATGTTTCAGTCTTTTAATAAGGCTTTCTTCAAGATCACGGCATGCTGTGATCTTCAAAAAAGCCTAATAAAAAGGATGAAAAGTTGACTGGCAACATCATATTGTTGTGAGTATTTTTCTACTAAGACCGGAGTGCTGCTGCTTATGTACCCGCTACACAAGCTCAACACATTGCTGTTCCCAGTCTATCTATCTATCTATCTATCTATCTATCTATCTATCTATCTATCTATCTATCTATCTATCCATATTTTAGAGATGAGCGGGTCCAGTTCTCTGAGAGACTGGACCCACCTGAACTTACGAATCAGAGCCGGGATCCAAGTCCAGATAGGGGTTTCCCATCTAACCCGGATCTCAAAACAAGGCATAGCATCATTCTCCCGCAAGTTTGGATTCTCGCAAGTTTTGGATTCTGTAAAGGTCCCCGGTGATCGCGCATTTTTCACTCTGGCTGTGGAGCTTGTATGAAAGGACGTGTCCATGCAAGGTGTCTGTCCAAGGGTGCTGTGTTGTTCATCCAGGGGTGCTACTGGTAATCTATCCATCCATAAAGGGGAGCTGTGTCCTTGAGGGGTACTCTCTTCATCCATAAAGGGATGTTGTGTCCTCAAGGGGTGCTCTGTTAATCTAGGGGTGCTCTGCCACATTTTAAACAATATAAAAACGAAATATCTAGTTTAAAAAAATATATATTTTTGGTGATATTGTAAGGGTACTGGTATGGTGTAATACCTACGACCGTGCAAGTGTACCGCTTCTTACCTCCAATTGCGTCTCGCGTTCTGGCCACTCCGTCTCGGCTTGTTTAAACAGAATTCCTCTTCAGGGCCCCCGCCCGAGGCTCAGTCTGGGAACCGACGGCTAGAGGAGACAAGGGACACTATCACTGTGTGCTCACTCCTTCCACGCCGGGGAAAAAGTGGCACACCGGGGTGGCCGCGATGTTCACCGGTTAGGTGAATGTCATCATCGGCCCGTGGGCCTCAGCCACCCAAACTGTCACCTACTCGGCACTTGCGCACCTAGGTGGGAGCGAGCCCGCTAGGCCTAGCGGGGTCTCGCGACCGGTGCTCAACGCGGACAAGGACACACACCCACAGAGAATACTCACACCGGTACTCTTGTCAACTTGCTCGTTGCGGACCTCTGCTCCTGGAGAGAAAATGACAGCAGCCTCCCTACAAACTAAATAATGGCTAACAACAGAACTGAGCCTATCTACTACGAACTACAAACAGTGTAACTTGGTTGGCTACTCCACCTAACTTCAATCAACAGGTCAAGCAAATACAGGTTCACAGTGTGAATACAATGCAAATGAGGGTTACCTTTCCAATCCGGTCCGATGCAGGTTCCGCTACCTCGCCCCAGTAGGACAACCTCGGATACGCCCTAACTCCCCGCGGAGGTCGCCGACCACTCCGGCACCCGGGTATAGGCCCGTGCAAAACCGGACGGTCTCTCCACAGCCCCTTCCGAGCACCAACGGCGCGTACAAGATGCGACTGTCAGCCGACCCTCTGTACCCAACCTACAATGGGCCCCGCGCGAGCTGCCACACAGCCCACTCGCCGGAGTATCCAAAGGGCAGGGCTCAGCCTGTACTAGGAACGCCTCCCCTGGTGCGACTGTCTTGGGACAAAGACCCACAACAGAGGTTAGGATTAGGGTCCTGTGTCCCCCCTGGCCTACAGCCAGTATTCTCCCCCCTTCCCTGGCCAAACCCGAGGCAGACAAACGGTGTCCTCTTCTTCCTGACTGTGGCACAGGCCTAGCACCTGACTGCAGCCTCAGGCCTAGTGCCTGCCTTACTTGCCGCTAGTTGGATAACCGGTGCCTAAAGCCCGGGGTTACCTTATGTTCCTTCACCAACGGTTTTCCTAGGGCCTAATGCCCTCTATTGATCCCCCAGGCCTAGTGCCTGATGTGCCGCTTGGGCCTAATGCCCGCCTAACCGGTGCCACAGAGAAGATGGCTTGGGCCTAACGCCCAAACCACTGTGACAGATGATCCCCAACTCCTATCTGTGCTCGGGCCTATTGCCCGTGTGTGCCCACGGGTCTAATGCCCGAACACCCGGTGTCTAGGGAGGAATTGAGACTCGGCACAAGGCCGCTTACCGGACCGTAGGGAAAGGCTGCAGTGGGGAGCTTCGTTAGCTCTTTTGCCTCCCACACACTGCAGCACTCTCCACCGGACCTCCTGGTGGGCTTCCCGGGCTCTTCTTCTCCGGCCGCCTCAACGTCTTCTCCTCCCCGGGCGCCGCCTCTTGCTCCCCACCGCGGTCTCTTCCTTCTTCTTCCGCCTCTTCTCTTCTTCGGCCGCCGCTTCTTCTTCTCTTCCTCGGCCGCTTCTTCTTCTCGTTGGGAGCTCTTCACTGCTCCAGGTCCGGCGCCGACTGACTGCTCCCGCTCCGCAGCGTCTGTTATAAGACGCTGGGAGGGGGGGTGCTATGACGCGACGAGCCCTGATTGGCTCGTCGCGGCATGCTCCCATTGGCTGACCGGGCGCGAGTCCTGATTGGCTCCCGCCCGGCGCCACACTTGCCTAGCCGCGCCGCGATTGGAGGGGCTTGAATCCCAGCGGATGCAAGCCCCTCCGTGCCGGAACCCCGACGCCACGCCGCCTCTCCCTGGGTCCCGCCGCTGCCTGTCCGGGGGAGACGGAGGTGAGCGACCTCCCCCGTTCCCCCAGCCCGGCGTCCCCTCACATTTCACCCCCCTGTTTCCTTTGTAGTCCCTACAAAGGTGTGAGCCACTGCCCACTCGAAGTTTGGATCCGCAAAACGGGGGCCTGGTACTCCCAACGTCGTTCGGGTTGAACGCCTGGGCAGGGTTGCTGAGGTCGGAACAGTAGCCTCCGGAAAACAGAAGCCTCCGGGTCAGCACCCTCGGCTGACCTTCCCGATGGCGGGGGCTCGGGGGCCACTTCAGGGGGCGGAACCCACCAATCATCTTCATCCAATTCAGGGGTAGTCACTGGGACTGTCCCAATGGGGGACAGATCCTCGAATAGACAGGGGCGCAGCATGTTTCGATGCAAGGTGCGGGCACGTCCACTCCCGTCTTCTGCCTTTACTTCATAAACGGGGTTGTCAGGAGACACTCGCCGCTGCACAATGTAAGGCATCACCTCCCATCATTCGCTCAACTTGTTCCCAGGCCGCTTCTCTCAGACCAGCACTCTTTGCCCCTCCGCAAATGGTCCTCCCAATGACCTTCCGGGGCTGGGATGTAGTTTGGACCCGATGTTCCCCGCCGCCACATCCCGGGCAAATGTCAGGCGGCGTTTCTGCTCCTCAATCCATCCACTGTGTGTCCACTGATCCTCCTCCACTGGTAGGGACAGATCAAGATCTTGCAGTTCCTTCCCTGGTCGGCCAAACAGCAGAAAATACGGCGAGAAACCCGTGGTCCGGTGCACTCTGTTGTTATACACCCACACCAATTCCGGGACAAAGTTGGGCCAGCGCCGCTTCTTGTCAGCCTCCAGGACCCTCAGCATTTGTAGCAATGTTCGATTGAATTGCTCACAGGCTCTATTTCCCTATGGGTGGTACGGGGTGGTCCTTGACTTGTTCATGCCATAGGTGCGGCACAGCCGCTCCATCACCCGACCTTGGAAACACGCGCCTTGATCGGAATGGACATGTTCTGGGCAGCCGTACCTTCGGATAAAATGCTCGACAATAGCCTTGGCCGCCGTGTCGGCAGTCTGGTCCATGGTAGGGACAACCACTGTAAATTTGGTAAAGTGGTCGGTCATCACGATAGCATACTGGTACCCACGCACCGACTCCCCTATCAAGACATAGTCCACCATGAGGAGCTCAAGGGGTCTGGTGGTCCTAATGGTCTGCACCGGTGCCCGTTGCTTGCCACCTTTGGTAACCGCGCACCTCCTACAGGTCTGACACACACCCTCCACCAGGGCCTGCAAGCCGGGGAAGAAATATTGACGACGGATCCATTGTAGTGTCTTCTCTGCCCCAAAATGGGCGCCTTCTTCGTGTGCTTCAGTCACCAGATCACGGGCTAACTCTCTAGGGAGAACGATCTGCCACACCTTCCGGAGCTCGTGCTCAAGGTAAGCTTGCCGGCACAACACCCCTCCTCGCATGGCCAACCGATCCCACTGATGTATCAGCTTTTTACCCCATGGGCTAAGCTGCAGCCTCTCCGACGAGGACGGCCAGTGATCCCGCTCCTTCCACCCACGTACACACTGCACCTCCTGGTCCTGCCCTTGTTCTATGGCCCAATCCGGCACGGTCTTCTGTAGCAGAATTCTGCATGTCACCTTGGGCTCTGTCGAGATGGGGATCATTCTGGTAAGGTCCGGGATCTCCTGCCCCTCCCTCTCTTCATCCGTGGCACCAGTAGGTAATTCCACCGGGTAGCGGGACAAGGCATCCGCATTCGTATTCGCCTTACCCGGGCGATATCGAATTTTAAAGGAGAATTTGGCCAAGCGAACCACCCAACGCTGCTCCAGAGCGCCCAACTTAGCTGTATTCAGGTGTGACAGGGGGTTGTTATCCGTGACCACTTCGAAGTCGGCGGCGGTCAGGTACTCTGCAAACTTCTCGGTGACCGCCCAGACGACCGCCAGCAATTCTAGCTTGAACGAGCTGTAGTTGTCGGGATTCCGCTCCGACTCCCGGAGGCTCCGACTCCCATAAGCGATAACTCGTTCCTGGCCCTCCTGTAGTTGGGAGAGTACCGCCCCCAGGCCTTGGTGGCTCCCGTCGGTGTACAATATAAATGGCTTATCAAAGTCAGCATAAGCCAGTACTGGGGCCTGGGTAAGGGCTTGTTTCAGACCCGTGAAAGCGACCTCCTGTGCTTGGCCCCACACCACTGCCCGATTCCGTACATCCGTGGCAACACCTTGTAGCAGTCCATGTAGGGGGCCCGCGATCTTGGCAAAGTCCCGAATAAACCGCCGGTAGTAGCCCACCAACCCAAGAAATGCCCTCAACTCTGTCACGTTGCCCAGGGTCCTCCATTCTTGGACTGCGGCAATTTTGTCGGGGGTGGGCCGCACCCTTTCCCCTGAGACCACATGACCCAGGTATTCCAAGCTGGACTTCAAGAGGTGGCACTTCCTGGGTTTTAGCTTGAGGCCGTATTGTTCCAGTCGTTGAAGCACTTGTTCCAATCTATGCAAGTGTTCCTCCAGGGTGGGGGAAAACACTATGATGTCATCCAAATAGATGAGAATTGCTTCAAAGTTCAAGTCCCCGAGGCAGCGCTCCATAAGGCGCTGGAACGTGGCCGGTGCATTGGAGAGCCCGAAGGGCATTCGACAGAAGTCAAAGAGCCCCATGGGCGTAATGAATGCCGTCTTCGCCTGGTCTTTTCCTGCCACGGGCACCTGCCAGTACCCACTGGCCAGATCCAGCGTGGAAAAGAAGCGCGATTTCCCCAGAGACGCCAGTGACTCCTCGATACGGGGCAACGGATAGGCTTCCCGGACGGTGCAGCTGTTCAATCTCCGGTAATCCACGCAAAATCGAATTGTCCCGTCTTTCTTCTTTACCAACACAATTGGGGCAGCCCATGGGCTCTTACTTTCCTTGATGACGCCGTTGGCCAGCATTTGTTGGATCATGGTCTTGACCTCCTGGTACAGCTTCGGGGGAATCTGCCGATAGCGTTCCCGAGCCGGCAGACTGTCACCGGTGTTGATCTCATGTTCTATCTCAGTCGTGTGGCCAAAGTCTTCCTCGTTACTGGAAAACGACTTCTGTCGCGCCCACAGCATTTGTTTTACCCGGTCTACTTCTACTGCACTAAGGCCCTCCAGTGATACATCCATTTGTTCCAGAATCACTTCCCCGTTCCATTCCGCGGTGGGCTCCTGTTTCTCCTCGAGGGCGACGGCCAACGTCCATGGCTCACAGGCATCAGGCCTTAAGGTAACCCTAGGGCCTGGTTCGATACCACCCTCAGGGATAGCCTCTAGATGGGCCAACACTGACCTGGCCGGGATCTTAATCGGCGAGTTCCAGTTCCCCAGGTTGCACACCCGTAGGGGTACGGCACCATCCCCTACCACTGCTACAGCTCTGGCCAACAGCAAACCGGCCTCCACTTGCCTGAACCAACAAGGTTCTATCACAACCTCCCTTCCTTCCAGCCGCTGCTGTGAACAGATGGGTACTTCTAGGACCACCTCCTGTCTTGCTGGGATCCTCACCTTTTGGTTATGCCGCGTCTTGATCAGGCCTAGGGGACGCGAGGCTTCTACGGAGGCGGTCTCCTCGTTCCGCCGGACGACCCTCTGGAAAGCTTGCTGCACCGGCTTCTGCACACCCAGATACTTCCAGTACTGGGGGCCCTTATCGTGCACGAGTACTTGATCCAGACTCCGCAGGATGTTCATCCCCAGGATCACCGGCCCATGGTGAAACTCCTCACCACTCACCACTACGAACCCCTTTTTCCCAAGGGATTGCCCATACACCTCCACTTCGATCCACACGACCCCTTTTACGGGAATGGGAAGATTGTTTGCAGCCACTAGGGTCACCCAATTCCCGACACTGGTGGTTGTGAGATGGGCATAGTCTTCCCTAAACCGTTTCTCGGACATGGTGGACACTTGCGACCCGGTATCCAAAACACAACGTTGATCCCTCCCTCCTAACTTTGCCACTACAGTGGGACACTCACCGAACAAATCGGATGAGTTGACGACATCTACTCGCGCGCCGTCTTCCCCCGCGGATTGTCCCGCTACCGCGAGGGACCTTAGTTTAAAGGTCTCCTACGCCCCTCTCTGCCGGGGCGGCGGGCCGGGCAGTCCCGAGCGAAATGTCCAGGCTCCTCACATTCCCAGCACACCAACTCACGGGGTCCCCTCGGGCGCACCTCCCCTCCCCGACGTCCAGTAGTATCCGGTTCCCTTTTCTTCCGAGGGTTTTTTTCTTTGTAATGATCCTCGTCGTCCCAACCCCTCTTTTCCGGGTCGGTGTCCCGGCACTCTGCCCGTTCCACCCTCTGCTTTAACTGGGATACTTCGTCCTGGACGAGAAGGAGCGTGGTGGTTAATTCCTTGATGCAGCCCTCCAAGGGACTAATCTCCGGCGTCCGAACCCTATCTACCGGTTGGGTTTGTGGTGTGGACACGGCGCTGGAACTAAATTCCGCATTTTCTTCTTTCTTCAGCGCCATCCCCAACACTTCAAAGAAGGTGAGCTTGCCATCCCCATCGACCTTATCCTGGAGGTAGTTTCGTAGGGACCTACTCCTCAGTCCACCTATTAGGATACCTCTCAAGGTGGAATTCGGATCCCCCGTCATCAAATCCTCATCCTCCCTCGTCTGGATCTCGCTCATGTATTCCTGGATCGCATTAGCCAACTGGGAGATCGTCTCACCTTCCCTTTGGATGCGTGCGAAAACACGCTTCTTCAGCGTGGTCGTGGTAGCTTTTTCTCCATATATGCCCTTCAGAATGGTGAAGACGTCGGCCAGGCTTTTACGAAGCCGCTCGGGACGTACCCTCACCGTCTTCCGGGCGTCGCCAGTCAGGACCTTCAACGCCAAATTCACCTGTACCCTTTTCGGAATCTGGTAGAGGTCGATAGTGGTCTCCAGCTGTTCGATCCACTCCATCAGGGGCATATTCTGCCCGTCAAACTTGTCGAGGTGGTTGAGGGCCGCTCCGATGGGCAACCTGGCCCAAGGCTTATCACTAGGCTCGGCAACCGTCTCATCGCAAGGCTCGTCACTTTCGCTCTCCAGCTTGTCTGCTTGGTCCATCTTCTCCAGTAATCCTGCCGACTACGCCAAGTGTAAGGGTACTGGTATGGTGTAATACCTACGACCGTGCAAGTGTACCGCTCCTTACCTCCAAATGCGTCTCGCGTTCTGGCCACTCCGTCTCGGCTTGTCCGTACAGAATTCCTCTTCAGGGCCCCAGCCGAGGCTCAGTCTGGGAACCGACGGCTAGAGGAGACAAGGGACACTATTACTGTGTGCTCACTCCTTCCACGCCGGGGAAAAAGTGGCACACCGGGGTGGCCGCGATGTTCACCAGTTAGGTGAATGTCATCATCGGCCCGTGGGCCTCAGCCACCCAAACTGTCACCTACTCGGCACTTGCGCACCTAGGTGGGAGCGAGCCCGTTAGGCCTAGCGGGGTCTCGCGACCGGCGCTCAACGCGGACAAGGACACACACCCACAGAGAATACTCACACTGGTACTCTTGTCAACTTGCTCGTTGCGGACCTCTGCTCCTGGAGAGAAAATGACAGCAGCCCCCCTACAAACTAAATAATGGCTAACAACAGAACTGAGCCTATCTACTACGAACTACAAACAGTGTAACTTGGTTGGCTACTCCACCTAACTTCAATCAACAGGTCAAGCAAATACAGGTTCACAGTGTGAATACAATGCAAATGAGGGTTACCTTTCCAATCCGGTCCGATGCAGGTTCCGCTACCTCGCCCCAGTAGGACAACCTCGGATACGCCCTAACTCCCCGCGGAGGTCGCCGTCCACTCCGGCACCCGGGTATAGGCCGTGCAAAACCGGACGGTCTCTCCACAGCCCCTTCCGAGCACCAATGGCGCGTACAAGATGCGAGGGTCAGCCGACCCTCCGTACCCAACCTACAATGGGCCCCGCGCAAGCTGCCACACAGCCCACTCGCCGGAGTATCCAAAGGGCAGGGCTCAGCCTGTACTAGGAACGCCTCCCCTGGTGCGACGGTCATGGGACAAAGACTCCCAACAGAGGTTAGGATTAGGGTCCTGTGTCCCCCCTGGCCTACAGCCAGTATTCTCCCCCCTTCCCTGGCCAAACCCGAGGCAAACGGTGTCCTCTTCTTGCTGACTGTGGCACAGGCCTAGCGCCTGACTGCAGCCTCAGGCCTAGTGCCTGCCCTACTTGCCGCTAGTTGGATAACTGGGGCCTAAAGCCCGGGGTTACCTTATGTTCCTTCACCAGCGGTTTTTCTAGGGCCTAATGCCCTCTATTGATCCCCCAGGCCTAGTGCCTGATGTGCCGCTCGGGCCTAATGCCCGCCTAACCGGTGCCACAGAGAAGATGGCTTGGGCCTAACGCCCAAACCACCGTGACAGATGATCCCCAACTCCTATCTGTGCTCGGGCCTATTGCCCGTGTGTGCCCACGGGCCTAATGCCCGAACACCCGGTGTCTAGGGAGGAATTGAGACTCGGCACACGGCCGCTTACCGGACCGTAGGGAAAGGCTGCAGTGGGGAGCTTCGTTAGCTCTTTTGCCTCCCACACACTGCAGCACTCTCCACCGGACCTCCTGGTGGGCTTCCCGGGCTCTTTTTCTCCGGTCGCCTCAACGTCTTCTCCTCCTCGGGCGCCGCCTCTTGCTCCCCACCGCAATCTCTTCCTTCTTCTTCCGCCTCTTCTCTTCTTCGGCCACCGCTTCTTCTTCTCTTCCTCGGCCGCTTCTTCTTCTCGTTGGGAGCTCTTCACTGCTCCAGGTCCGGCGCCGACTGACTGCCCCCGCTCCGCAGCGTCTGTTATAAGACGCTGGGAGGGGGCGGTGCTATGACGCGACGAGCCCTGATTGGCTCGTCGCGGCATGCTCCCATTGGTTGACCAGGCGCGAGTCCTGATTGGCTCCCGCCTGGCGCCACACTTGCCTAGCCGCGCCGCGATTGGAGGGGCTTGAATCCCAGCGGATGCAAGCCCCTCCGTGCCGGAACCCCGCCGCCACGCCGCCTCTCCCTGGGTCCCGCCGCTGCCTGTCCGGGGGAGACGGAGGTGAGCGACCTCCCCCGTTCCCCCAGCCCGGCGTCCCCTCACAATATACCCCAGTGTACTATACTATCATTTTTCTGTGACACTGCCGGTCAGACTGTGGTGTATAATCATACAAGTATTGCAACACTGTAGGTGGTTCATGCTTTGTTGTACATAGAGGGGTGCTCTGTCAATCTAGAGGTGCTCTTTATTAGCTATTTATGACTCATACAAGTATTGTGTGACACTGTAGGTGAAAGTAAACTGCAGTGTTTGATTATTATTTCTGCCTCATACACATATATTGTGACACTGTAGGTATAAGTAAACCGCAGGTTTAGATGATTATTTCTGACTCATACACATATTGTGACACTTTAGGTTGTAAATTTTATGTACAAATTGTGGGGTGTGCTGTACCCCACTTCGTTCATGTTTGTTGATAGATATGGAGGGCGAACAATTGAAAGTAGGGCAGGAAGCACATACTAGTGCTGCACGTGCTGCCACCAGTCATGGTGATATAAGTCCAGCAACGTCATCTACTAAGCCCAAAGGCATAGAGGGCTTAAGTCAGGGCATGTAAAATCAAAGAAGCAATTTAATTTTTCAGTGGTAAAAAAAAACTTCAAAAGGAAAGTTAGCTGCCGAGAAACATGAAATTGACAATATGCCATTCACCACACGAAGTGGCAAGGAATGACTCAGGACTTGGCCTTTATTTATAAGTGATGGTTCTGCAACTGTCAGTGAGGCATGTTCTTCTGTGTCTCATAATGATGCAAGAACATTTCACTCAGAGTCTAGAAAAGGTGTCAAAAATCCCCACTAAGGTAGTAAAGCAAACTGTGCGTTCACAACTGTCATACATTCCTGAGGAACATTTAGGGGTGCCCACATTAGCTACTGTATGTGTGAGTCTGACATTTCTCACACTGTCCTCGCCATTTCTGCACCATCGCACATGTGGAGAGCAGTACAAGTAAATATGGTGATGAGGACATAATAGTAATTGAGGATGCAAGTGTGGAAGTGGAACAGGATGAGTGGGATATGTGTGGACTACTACTATCTGATACTGAAGATGACGATGTTGTTTGTGTAAGTCAGCCACCAGTGGCTGCAGTTCTTGCCCGTGATAAAAAGAAAGCCATTGTGATGCCTGGAATACTGACAATGTTTGTGAAGGCATCTGCTCCATTTGTGAGGCCAAAGTTAGTAGAGATAGGCATGTTAGCCATCTAGGAACCTCCTACATGTTATATTCCTTTGCGGAGAGTACATGAAATTTATTTTACAAGATTATAATGTAATAATTACCCTCACTATCAACCTCCTCATTAGTAATCAGAGGTAGCTTTTCAAAAAAAATGTTTTGTGAGGGCCAAAGCAAGCACTTCAGCCACAAAAGTGTCAGTCCCTGTCACTGAAGTGCTTGGTGTTTTTTTAACTGTGCATGTCCTTTTTAATATCAATCATGGGGGAGGGGGGCCCCAGGACAAATCCATCTTGCATCAATTTTTTTGTTTTGCCACTGCTGTGTGGCAAAGTTTCATAGATGTATAAACTGCCGTGTGTTTGTGCCGCTGCTCTGTCAGTTAGTAACCAGCCAGCTCGCTGCAGCCTTTAGTCTAAAATGGATTAAAACAATATTGTGACATATGAGGTGGTCAAAATTGACTGAAAATTTATTACTGGAAATTAATGTAACTGACATTAATTATACTGTAGGAACATAACACAGGCCCAAATTATGTGATTTTAGCTGATTTTATGAATTGTTGCCAAAACATGAAGTAGATACAGCTCCGTCACCAAAACCAAAACATGGGAGTTGATGCACCCATATATAGATATATATAGATATTAGTGATGTGCACCAGACATTTTTCGGGTTTTGTGTTTTGGTTTTGGATTCGGTTCCGCGGCCGTGTTTTGGATACGGACGCGTTTTGGCAAAACCTCCCTGAAATTTTTTTGTCGGATTCGGGTGTGTTTTGGATTCAGGTGTTTTTTTTACAAAAAAACCCTCAAAAACAGCTTAAATCATAGACTTTGGGGGTCATTTTGATCCCATAGTATTATTAACCTCAATAACCATAATTTCCACTCATTTCCAGTCTATTCTGAACACCTCACACCTCACAATATTATTTTTAGTCCTAAAATTTGCACCGAGGTCGCTGAATGACTAAGCTAAGCGACCCAAGTGGCCGACACAAACACCTGGTCCATCTAGGAGTGGCACTGCAGTGTCAGACAGGATGGCACTTCAAAAAATAGTCCCCAAACAGCACATGATGCAAAGAAAAAAAGAGGTGCACCAAGGTTGCTGTGGGCTAAGCTAAGCGACCCAAGTGGCCGACACAAACACCCGGCCCATCTAGGAGTGGCACTGCAGTGTCAGACAGGATGGCAGATTTAAAAAATAGTCCCCAAACAGCACATGATGCAAAGAAAAAAAGAGGTGCAATGAGGTATCTGTGTGACTAAGCTAAGCGACCCAAGTGGCCGACACAAACACCTGGCCCATCTAGGAGTGGCACTGCAGTGTCAGACAGGATGGCACTTCAAAAAATAGTCCCCAAACAGCACATGATGCAAAGAAAAAAAGAGGTGCACCAAGGTCGCTGTGTGACTAAGCTAAGCGACCCAAGTGGCCGACACAAACACCTGGCCCATCTAGGAGTGGCACTGCAGTGTCAGACAGGATGGCAGATTTAAAAAATAGTCCCCAAACAGCACATGATGCAAAGAAGAAAAGAGGTGCAATGAGGTAGCTGTGTGACTAAGCTAAGCGACCCAAGTGGCCGACACAAACACCTGGCCCATCTAGGAGTGGCACTGCAGTGTCAGACAGGATGGCACTTCAAAAAATAGTCCCCAAACAGCACATGATGCAAAGAAAAAAAGAGGTGCACCAAGGTCGCTGTGTGACTAAGCTAAGCGACCCAAGTGGCTGACACAAACACCTGGTCCATCTAGGAGTGGCACTGCAGAGTCAGACAGGATGGCACTTCAAAAAATAGTCCCCAAACAGCACATGATGCAAAGAAAAAAAGAGGTGCACCAAGGTCACTGTGTGACAAAGCTAAGCGACCCAAGTGGCCGACACAAACACCTGGCCCATCTAGGAGTGGCACTGCAGTTTTCTAATGAGAGGATGAGTGCTTCCATCCTCATGTGAATCTGAACCACTAGCCATGAACATAGGCCAGGGCCTCAGCCGTTCCCTGCCACTCCGTGTCGTAAATGGCATATTGGCAAGTTTACGCTTCTCATCAGATGCTTTTAATTTTGATTTTTGGGTCATTTTACTGAACTTTTGTTTTTTGGATTTTACATGCTCTCTACTATGACATTGGGCATCGGCCTTGGCAGACGACGTTGATGGCATTTCAACGTCTCGGCCATGACTAGTGGCAGCAGCTTCAGCACGAGGTGGAAGTGGATCTTGATCTTTCCCTATTTTACCCTCCACATTTTTGTTCTCCATTTTTTAATGTGTGGAATTATATGCCAGTAATATATCAATAGCAATGGCCTACTGTACCGTACTGCTATATATTATATACTGGTGGTCAGCAAAATTATGCACTGCCCTGCTACTACTGCGCACAACAACTAAAATGCACCACAGGTATGGATGGATAGTATACTTGACGACACAGAGGTAGGTAGAGCAGTGGACTACTGTACCGTACTGCTATATATTATATACTGGTGGTCAGCAAAATTATGCACTGTCCACCTACTACTGCGCACAACAACTAAAATGCACCACAGGTATGGATGGACAGTATACTTGACGACACAGAGGTAGGTAGAGCAGTGGACTACTGTACCGTACTGCTATATATTATATACTGGTGGTCAGCAAAATTATGCACTGTCCTCCTACTACTGCGCACAACAACTAAAATGCACCACAGGTATGGATGGATAGTATACTTGACGACACAGAGGTAGGTAGAGCAGTGGACTACTGTACCGTACTGCTATATATTATATACTGGTGGTCAGCAAAATTATGCACTGTCCTTCTACTACTGCACACAACAACTAAAATGCACCACAGGTATGGATGGATAGTATACTTGATGACACAGAGGTAGGTAGAGCAGTGGCCTACTGTACCATACTGCTATATATGATATACTGGTGGTCAGCAAAATTATGCACTGTCCTCCTACTACTGCGCACAACAACTAAAATGCACCACAGGTATGGATGGATAGTATACTTGACGACACAGAGGTAGGTAGAGCAGTGTACTACTGTACCGTACTGATATAATACTGGTGGTCACTGGTCAGCAAAATTCTGCACTGTCCTCCTACTATATACTACAATGCAGCACAGATATGGAGCGTTTTTCAGGCAGAGAACGTATAATACTGGTGGTCACTGGTCAGCAAATTTCTGCACTGTCCTCCTACTATATAATACTGGTGGTCCCCAGTCCCCACAATAAAGCACACTGAGCACAGATATTTGCAGCACACTGAGCACAGATATGGAGCATTTTTCAGGCAGAGAACGTAGATATTTTCAGCACACTGAGCACAGATATTTGCAAGCACACTGAGCACAGATATTTGCAGCACACTGAACACAACTGAGAGAATGCTGCACACGTCCTCTCCCTATCATCTCCAATGCACGAGTAAAAAAATGGCGGCGACACGCGTCTCCTTATATAGAATACGAATCTCGCGAGAATCCGACAGCGGGATGATGACGTTCGGGCGCGCTCGGGTTAACCGAGCAAGGCGGGAGGATCCGAGTCTGCCTCGGACCCGTGTAAAATGGGTGAAGTTCGGAGGGGTTCGGATTACGAGGAACCGAACCCGCTCATCTCTAAAAGATATATATATATATATATATATATATACACACACACACACACACACACACACACACACACACACACACACACACACACACACACACACACACACACACACATTATAAACAAGATACCCCACACACATAATTTATGCCAAACTGACATATAATTTGTACTTACATATATTTCTACATACTTACATATATTCCTGATTTTATATATATAAGTTCCCAGGTCTGGCACTCCATTCTTTCCACTTAGCTCTTAGCTGTGCCGGTGCCCTCACAGAAAACTTGTAACAACGTGCAGGGGTGCGGCACTCAGGCTCTGTACAAACTTCACACGAGTCAGTGGATAGTGTCGTGTGATATCCATATAGCTAATAGATATTTACTTTATTTTCCCTTTAAAATCACAGAGACCACCTTGCTAAATAATCCCGACAACTACTTATTGGAGAAATATATCCCTAACAAGGTACTTTTGGGATAGGCGACAGTGCATTGAAATTGAACAATAATAAAATAGACAAAATTTGGATACACAAATTATTTTTCTTTCATTCACTTTACTGTCTTATATAACCAATATTTCGCTGTTTTGACTTACAGTATGACTGTACACAAATTGAATACTTTTAACATTTGATTAATAAAAGGTAAATTTTAATAGATTTCTTCTGCTTAGTGCGTCAGGACCAGATGCTTCTTCTTTTTCCCATTTTCTATATGTAATATTGGTCTGAGGCAGCACCCACGCTGAAATACATTATTAATAAGATACACTTCATTGTGGAGTACCACAATGATTAATATCAATAAGTCCTGGTGCAATAGAAATTTCCAATTCTTTCTCCCAATTCAAGGACAGTAGGGAGATATATGCCCCTTTTGGAAGGCAGGCATAAGAGTTGCAGGTTCACCAGGCATTGAAGAAGTATTTGTAGTGGAATGGAAAAGGGTTGATGATGCTCCATTGCTCCTGATGTACTACGGAGAGTTCCAGTGATAAAAATGGTCTAGAGAAAATTTGGACAGATAGAAGACCTAAGGATGACGCCTTTGACATGAAGCAAACGCTATATATAAAAATAAGAATTTACTCACCGGTAATTCTATTTCTCGTAGTCCGTAGTGGATGCTGGGAACTCCGTAAGGACCATGGGAATAGACGGGCTCCACAGGAGACTGGGCACTCTAAAAGAAAGATTAGGTACTATCTGGTGTGCACTGGCTCCTCCCTCTATGCCCCTCCTCCAGACCTCAGTTAGGGAAACTGTGCCCGGAAGAGCTGACACAACAAGGAAAGGATTTGGAATCCAGGGTAAGACTCATACCAGCCACACCAATCACACTGTATAACTTGTGATAACCATACCCAGTTAACAGTATGAACAACAACTGAGCCTCCTTTTACGGATGGCTCATAACAATAACCCTTTAGTGAAGCAATAACTATATACATGTATTGCAGAGAGTCCGCACTTGGGACGGGCGCCCAGCATCCACTACGTACTACGAGAAATAGAATTACCGGTGAGTAAATTCTTATTTTCTCTGACGTCCTAGTGGATGCTGGGAACTCCGTAAGGAGCATGGGGATTATACCAAAGCTCCCAAACGGGCGGGAGAGTGCGGATGACTCTGCAGCACCGAATGAGCAAACTCAAGGTCCTCCTCAGCCAGGGTATCAATCTTGTAGAATTTAGCAAATGTGTTTGAACCCGACCAAGTAACAGCTCGGCAAAGCTGTAAAGCCGAGACCCCTCGGGCAGCCGCCCAAGAAGAGCCCACCTTCCTAGTGGAATGGGCTTTTACTGATTTAGGATGCGGCAGTCCAGCCGCAGAATGTGCCAGCTGAATCGTGCAACAGATCCAGCAAGCAATAGTTTGCTTTGAAGCAGGAGCACCCAGCTTGTTGGGTGCATGCAGGATAAACAGCGAGTCAGTTTTCCTGACTCCAGCCGTCCTGGAAACATAAATTTTCAAAGCCCGGACTACGTCCAGCAACTTGGAATCCTCCAAGTCCCGAGTAGCCGCAGGCACCACAATAGGTTGGTTCAAATGAAACGCTGATACCACCTTTGGGAGAAATTGGGGACGAGTCCTCAATTCTGCCCTGTCCATATGGAAGATCAGATACGGGCTTTTACACAACAAAGCCGCCAATTCTGACACACGCCTAGCTGAAGCTAAGGCCAACAGCATGATCACCTTCCACGTGAGATACTTTAGCTTCACGGTCCTAAGTGGCTCAAACCAGTGTGATTTCAGAAAATCCAACACAACGTTAAGATCCCAAGGTGCCACTGGAGGCACAAAAGGGGGCTGAATATGCAGCACTCCCTTTACAAACGTCTGAACTTCAGGCAGTGAAGCCAGTTCTTTTTGAAAGAAAATAGATAGGGTCGAAATCTGGACCTTTATTGACCCCAATTTTAGGCCCATAGTCACCCCTGACTGTAGGAAGTGCAGAAATCGATCCAGCTGGAATTCTTGTAGTTCTGGGTACCAAGTTCTTCTTGGCCAATCCGGAACGATGAGTAGTTCTTACTCCTCTCTTTCTTACTAACCTCAGTACCTTGGGTATGAGAGGAAGAGGAGGGAACACATAAACCGACTGGTACACCCACGGTGTCACTAGTGCGTCCATAGCTATCGCCTGAGGGTCCCTTGACCTGGCGCAATATTTTTTTAGCTTTTTGTTGAGGCGGGACGCCATCATGTCCACCCGTGGCAGTTCCCAGCGATTTACAATCTGTGTGAAGACTTCTTGATGAAGTCCCCACTCTCCTGGGTGGAGGTCGTGCCTGCTGAGGAAGTCTGCTTCCCAGTTGTCCACTCCCGGAATGAACACTGCTGACAGTGCTAGCACGTGATTCTCCGCCCATCGAAGAATCCTTGTGGCTTCTGCCATTGCCATCCTGCTTCTCGTGCCGCCCTGGCGGTTTACATGGGCGACCGCCGTGATGTTGTCTGACTGAATCAGTACTGGGTGGTTATGAAGCAGGGGCTCTGCTTGACTCAGGGCGTTGTAAATGGCCCTTAGTTCCAGTATATTTATGTGTAGTGAAGTCTCCAGACTTGACCACTGTCCTTGGAAGTTTCTTCCCTGAGTGACTGCCCCCCATCCTCGGAGGCTTGCATCCGTGGTCACCAGGACCCAGTCCTGTATGCCGAACCTGCGGCCCTCGAGAAGATGAGCACTCTGCAGCCACCACAGCAGAGACACCCTGGCCCTTGGGGACAGGGTGATCAACCGATGCATCTGAAGATGCGATCCGGACCATTTGTCCAACAGATCCCACTGAAAGATCCTTGCATGGAACCTGCCAAAGGGAATTGCTTCGTAAGAAGCCACCATCTTTCCCAGGACTCGCGTGCAGTGATGCACCGACACCTGTTTTGGTTTCAGGAGGTCCCTGACCAGAGATGACAATTCCTGGGCCTTCTCCACAGGGAGAAACACCTTCTTCTGTTCTGTGTCCAGAATCATGCCCAGGAAAAGCAGACGCGTCGCAGAAATCAGCTGCGACTTTGGGATATTCAGAATCCAGCCGTGCTGTTGCAACACTTCCTGAGAGAGTGCTACGCTGACCAACAACTGCTCTCTGGACCTCGCCTTTATGAGGAGATCGTCCAAGTACGGGATAATTATAACTCCCTTCTTCCGAAGGAGTATCATCATTTCGGCCATTACCTTGGTAAATATTCTCGGTGCCGTGGAGAGACCAAACGGTAACGTCTGGAATTGGTAATGACAGTCCTGTACCACAAACCTGAGGTATTCCTGGTGAGGTGGGTAAATGGGGACATGCAAGTAAGCATCCTTGATGTCCAGCGACACCATAAAATCCCCCTCTTCCAGACTTGCAATAACCGCCCTGAGCGATTCCATTTTGAACTTGAACTTCTTTATATAAGTGTTCAAGGATTTTAAATTCAGAATGGGTCTGACCGAACCGTCCGGTATCGGTACCACAAACATTGTGGAATAGTAACCCCTTCCCTGTTGAAGGAGGGGGACCTTGATTATCACCTGCTGGAGGTACAGCTTGTGAATTGCCGCCAGTACTACCTCCCTTTCCCTGGGAACAGATGGCAAGGCTGATTTGAGGTAACGGCGAGGGGGAGTCGCCTCGAACTCCAGTTTTAATCCCTGAGATACAATTTGTACAGCCCAGAGATCCACCTGTGAGCAAACCCACTGGTTGCTGCAGTTTCGGAGACGCGCCCCCACCGCACCTGGCTCCGCCTGTGGAGCCCCAACGTCATGCGGTGGACTTAGTGGAAGCAGGGGAGGATTTTTGTTCCTGGGAACTGGCTGCCTGGTGCAGCTTCTTTCCTCTACCCTTGCCTCTGGCCAGAAAGGATGCTCCTCTGACCCGCTTGCCTTTCTGAGGCCGAAAGGACTGCACTTGATAATACGGTGCTTTCTTAGGCTGTGAGGGAACCTGAGGTAAAAAAGTCGACTTCCCAGCAGTTGCTGTGGATACGGGGTCCGAGAGACCGTCCCCAAACAATTCCTCACCCTTATAAGGCAAAACCTCCATGTGTTTTTTAGAATCAGCATCACCTGTCCACTGCCGAGTCCATAATACTCTCCTGGCAGAAATGGACATTGCATTAATTCTAGATGCCAGCAGGCAAATGTCCCTCTGGGCATCCTGCATATGTAAGACGACGTCTTTTATATGTTCGAGGGTTAGCAAAACAGTATCCCTGTCGAGGGAACCAATGTTGTCTGACAGGGAATCAGTCCATGCTGCTGCAGCACTACACATCCAGGCTGAAGCAATAGCAGGTCTCAGTAGAGTACCAGAGTGTGTATACACAGACTTCAGGATAACTTCCTGCTTTCTATCCGCAGGCTCCTTTAGGGCGGCCGTATCCTGAGACGGCAGTGCCACCCTTTTAGATAAGCGTGTTAGCGCCTTGTCCACCCTAGGGGATGTTTCCCAACGTAACCTATCCGTTGGCGGGAAAGGGTACGCCATCAGTAACCTCTTAGAAATCACTAGTTTCTTATCAGGGGAACTCCACGCTTCTTCACACAATTCATTTAATTCATCAGATGGGGGAAAAGTCACTGGCTGTTTTTTCTCCCCAAACATATTACCCCTCTTGGTGGTAACCAGGTTAATGTCAGAAATGTGCAATACATCTTTCATTGCAGTAATCATGCATCGGATGGCTTTTGTAGACTGTACATTTGTCTCATCCTCATCTACACTGGAGTCAGACTCCGTGTCGACATCTGTGTCTACCATCTGAGCTAGCGGGTGTTTATGAGCCCCTGACGGCTTCTGAGTCGCCTGGGCAGGCGCGGGCTGAGACCCCGGCTGTCCCAAGGCTGCTGCATCATCGAACCTTTTATGTAAGGAGTTGACACTGTCAGTTAAGACCTTCCACATATCCATCCAATCAGGTGTCGGCCCCGTCGGGGGCGACACCACACTTATCTGCCCCTGCTCCGCCTCCACGTAACCCTCCTCATCAAACATGTCGACACAGCCGTACCGACACACCGCACACACACAGGGAATGCTCAGACTGAGGACAGGACCCCAACAAAGTCCTTTGGGGAGACAGAGAGAGAGTATGCCAGCACCCACCACAGCGCTATATAACACAGGGATTTACACTATAAAAAGTGATTTACCGAATAGCTGCTTAAATATCTTATTTGCGCCTAAATTTATGTGCCCCCCCTCTCTTTTTTACCCTTATTATATCAGGATACTGCAGGGGAGAGCCTGGGGAGCTGCTTCCAGCGGAGCTGTGAAGGGAAAATGGCACTGGTGTGCTGAGGAAGAAGGCCCCGCCCCCTCAGCGGCGGGCTTCTGTCCCGCATTTTATGTAACTTAATGGCGGGGTTTTTTACACATATACAGTTTTCAGACTGTATTATGTGTATTTTAAGTGCCAAAAGGTATTATAATTGCTGCCCAGGGCGCCCCCCCCAGCGCCCTGCACCCTACTGTTAGGCGCCGCGGTCCGGGACTTCCTCCCGGCCCGGCGCCTAGCAATTAGGGACGCCGAGCGCGCTGAGCCGCCGGGTCCCTAGCAACGCTAGGACGCCGTGCGCGCTGAGCCACCGGCTCCCTAGCAACGCTAGGACGCCGGGCGCACCGAGCCGCCGGGACCCTAGCAACGGGGACGCCACGGACGGACCGCGTTCCCCGTTGCTGGGTTGATTATTTAACTGTGCACACATGTTTTCTGGTCGTGCAGCAAGGCAGCTGCACGACAATCATTGTAATCAAGCTCTGGACTCTGATTGGAGGATTCCCTGCTAAATACCTTCTCAGTGCCTCACACAGACGCCGGTGATAGTTTCCTGCATGCTGCTCATGTTGGTGAACGTCTGTTCCTGGTCTGCTGTGCCCGGTCATTCCAGTCCTCTGAGTTCCTGAGTCTTGGTGTTTGTCATCTCATCCCAAGGAGTTCTCCTGGTCCTCATTTACCTGTGACAGTCTTTAGAGGATCTCGTTTGGTTTCGTGAGTGGCGGCTCTGCCGCGTGCTGCGGCCTAGGCCGCTTAATATTGTGTTCTGGTTTTGGAGCATTTGCGGAGGTATCCGCTTCCACAGTCCTCTCCGGAACTCGGCGGTGCCGTGTAGGAGAGTGGACAAGTGGAGTATTTTGGTTGTTCTTTTCCCTGGCGGTAATCCGCGCATACTTTAGTTTTAGGTTTGTTAGTAGCCCCTGGCCTTGTTGTTTAGTTAGAGGGCCCCTTGTTATCACCCTGTCTCGGTTCACTCTTTGTCTCTCATTAAGACCTGAGGGGGCATCGGAGTTGGGCAGACGTAATCCGCCCTTCAAACGCGGCTGCCATGGGCCCAAGCAACCATAGTCTCGCAAGAGTGTACTGACAGCACGGGCGAGACAACGGAGATAGGGCGCCAGGGGCTATTCCCATTCCTTTCCCCTTTCCCAGCATTACGTTCTGGTATTCAGGTCCTTTCATATAAGATCACCCCAGACCTGAGTATTAGAATCATAACATTATCACCGGCCCAAAAACTAAAAAAAAAAAAAAAAAAAGAGGGGTTTTACATTTTTTCCCATTCAGTTTTGGTAAGAGTTAACCGGCTTCATGAATCCGGCAGGGTTAGGACCAAATCCCGGTCAGCTTTTAGTTAACCAAATTCAAGAACTTACTCGGATGGTTCAGGACCTTTCTCTTCGGGTGAGATCGCAGGAAGATCTTTTGCGAGCTTCCCCGAGGGTGGTCCCAGAACCAAAGATGCATTTACCCGACCGTTTTTTGGGTAACCGAAAATATTTTTTTAATTTTAAAGAAGCTTGTAAGCTATATTTTCGTTTAAGGCCTAGTTCCTCTGGTACTGAATCTCAGCGGGTTGGGATTATTATGTCGTTACTCCAGGGGGATCCACAGACCTGGGCGTTTGGGTTAAAAGCTGAAGATCCTGCTTTGTTATCTGTAGACGCCTTTTTTAAATCATTAGGTCTGTTGTATGATGACCCAGATAGAGAGGCGTCAGCTGAGAGTCACCTGCATGCTCTCAAACAAGGTAAAAATCCAGCAGAGGTGTATTGTACCGAATTTCGCCGCTGGTCGAACGACTGTGGCTGGAATAACCCGGCCCTGCGCAGTCAGTTTCGCCTCGGTTTATCTGAACTTATTAAAGACAGTCTCCTCCAGTACCCCGCTCCTGAGACTCTCGATAAACTCATGGAGCTTGCTATAAAAATAGATCGTCGTCTCCGAGAGCGGAGGGCTGAAAGAGGAACAACTGTTAGGCCTAGTCCTTGTGTTTATACCTTTCCAGAGGACGTCGAGGAGCCCATGCAGATGGGTCTCTCCGGGCTGTCCCCAGAGGAAAGAACCAGAAGATTAAGTTCTGGTCTTTGTTTGTACTGTGGTGGTAAGGGACATATTGCTCGCAACTGCCCGAACAAGTTGGGAAACGCTCTGACCAAGTGAATTGTGAGGGGGTTCACTTAGGTCTGCAGCTTATCTCCTCAAATGACTCTCTCTTAGTCCCTGTTAAGATTTCCTTTGGCAGCCTCAGTTAATTGGTGTCGGCCTTTGTCGACAGTGGAGCTGCAGGAAATTTTATGGATTTAACTTGGGCTAAGGCCTTAGGTATTCCACAGATACCGTTGGATAAACGTATCACCATGCACGGGTTAGATGGGGGTCCGCTTTCCAATGGGATAATTACTCACCGCACACCTCCAGTACTACTTACAGTAGGAGCCTTACATTCTGAAGATATAGAATTCTACCTTACACATTGTCCGGCAGTTCCTGTAGTTTTGGGTCACCCTTGGCTTGCCTTTCATAATCCCACCATTGATTGGCGGTCCGGGGAGATTTCCCAATGGGGTCCTTTTTGTGTTAAGGAATGTATTTCTTATCCAGTCCAGGTTGCAGCAATCGTCCCAGAGCTTATTCCTGTGGAATATCAGGATTTTGCCGATGTGTTCTCCAAAGGCAATGCGGACATTCTGCCTCCCCATCGGTCCTACGATTGTGCAATTGAGTTAGTACCAGGTGCCACTTTGCCTAAGGGGAGATTATATGCCCTGTCCGGGCCAGAAACCACGGCCATGAATAATTACATTCAGGAAAGCCTTAAAAAAAGGTTTTATTAGGCCTTCAAAATCTCCGTTGAGTGCAGGATTTTTTTTGTTGAGAAAAAAGATGGGTCACTTAGACCATGTATTGATTTTAGGGCTCTGAATAAGATCTCTGTGAAAAACACCTATCCTTTGCCATTAATTTCAGTGCTTTTTGATCAGTTACGCTCCGCCGTGATCTTTTCGAAAATTGATCTTAGGGGAGCTTACAACCTCATCCGAATAAAATCTGGGGATGAGTGGAAGACGGCTTTCAGCACTCAGTCGGGTCACTATGAATACCTGGTGATGCCGTTCGGCCTGTCAAATGCTCCGGCGGTTTTTCAAGACCTCATTAACGATGTTCTCCGTGACTTCCTTGGGAAGTTCGTGGTTGTTTATCTTGACGACATTTTGATATACTCTGAGTCTATGGAACAACATGTTACCCAGGTGCGTCTGGTTCTTCAAAAATTACGAGAGAATCATTTATATGCCAAGCTTGAGAAGTGTGATTTTCACATCACAGAGGTGTCTTTCTTGGGGTACATTATTTCTCCCCAGGGATTTTTTATGGAACCGAAAAAACTCCAGGCCATCCTTAATTGGGCGCAACCCACTAATTTAAAAGCAATTCAGCACTTTTTAGGGTTTTCTAATTATTATAGGCGGTTCATTCATACTTTTTCTGACCTGGTCGCTCCCATAGTAGCTTTGACTTAAAAAGGAGCAGATCCCTCCAATTGGTCGCTTGAAGCTGAGTTAGCCTTCTGGGCCTTGAAGCAGGCCTTTGTCTCAGCTCCTGTCCTCAGACATCCTAATCCGGAGCTTCCCTTTATTGTGGAGGTTGATGCCTCCGAGGTTGGAGTGGGGGCTATCCTTTCTCAAGAAGATCCGGAGTCTCAGGAGTTACATCCTTGTGCCTTCATGTCCAGGAAATTCTCCTCCGCTGAATCCAACTATGACGTTGGTAATCGGGAATTACTGGCAGTAAAATGGGCTTTCGAGGAATGGAGGCATTGGCTGGAGGGAGCTAGGCATACTATTACTGTTTTTACTGACCATAAGAACCTGCAATATATTGAATCAGCTAAACGGCTTAATGCTCGGCAGGCACGTTGGGCATTGTTTTTTACTCGTTTTAGGTTTATAATCACCTTCAGGCCTGGTTCCAAGAATACGAAAGCTGATGCCCTGTCACGTTGCTTTCTTTCGGTTCACAATAGCAATCCTGTTACTAACCCCATAGTTCCATCTTCAGTCATCCGGGCAGGCCTCACACAGGATTTATTTACTCAGTTAAACCAGCTTCAACACCAAGCTCCTAGACTTACTCCTGCTGGTCGTCTTTTTGTCCCTGAATTTTTGAGAGGCACTGTTTTAACTGAGTTTCATGACAACAAAGTCTTGGGGCATCCGGGTATCACTAAGACCTTGGGGTTAGTCTCTCGCTCAGTGTGGTGGCCTAGTCTTTCTAAAGACGTTAAGGAATTCATCCATTCCTGTCAGGTTTGTGCACAGCATAAGGTTCCTCGTTCGTTGCCTATCGGGCAACTTATGCCTTTAGCCGTTCCTCTCAGGCCATGGTCTCATATTTCCTTGGATTTTGTGGTGGACCTTCCCCTTTCAGCCGGATTGCGAGTCATTTGGGTGGTAGTGGACCGTTTTAGTAAGATGGCTCATTTCATTGCTCTTCCCCGATTACCCTCTGCTCAATGGTTGGCAGTTTTGTTCCTCCGCCATGTGTTCAGGCTCCATGGTTTGCCCACTGATGTTGTCTCTGATCGGGGTCCACAATTTATCGCACGATTCTGGAAACGTTTTTGTGCCTCATTGAAGATGAAACTGTCTTTAACATCGGGTTACCATCCACAGTCTAACGGGCAAACCGAACGAGTCAACCAGTCATTAAAACAGTACTTACGCTTGTATTCAGCCAAACTCCAGAATGATTGGTCCGAGTTTCTTCCTTTGGCCGAATTTGCTTATAATAACTCTTGTCATTCCTCCACCAAGGAGTCCCCATTCTTTTCAGTCTTTGGTTTTCATCCTAGAGCCAACTCTTTTTTCCATCATTCTCCAGTTTCCTCGTTGACCTTAACCTCCCATCTCAGAGCAATTTGGAGAAAAGTGCACCTTGCCCTCAGAAAATGGCCTTCCGAGAAAAGAAATTTTCTGATAGGCTCCGACGTCCTTGCACTTTTAAGGTGGGAGATAAGGTATGGTTGTCAACTCGCAACATCAAGCTTCGACAACTCTCGGCTAGACTGGGACCCAAATCTATTGGACCGTTTCTTATCATTAAGAAGGTCAACCCAGTTGCTTTTCGGCTACGCTTGCCAAGATCTCTCTGAATTGGGAATACTTAACATTGTTCCCTGTTGAAACAATATGTTTCTTCCAGCAGATTTCCTCGGAGGACCTCCCAGGGTAGATCTCCAGTGGATGTGCAGGGACAACAGGAGTTCTTGGTAGAGAAGGTGTTAGATTCAAAAGTTTCCCGGGGCTGGCTTTATTTTTTGGTTCACTGGAAAGGCTATGGTCCGGAGGAAAGGTCTTGGGTCTTGGATAAGGATCTACATGCCCCTAAACTCAAGAGATTATTCTTTCAGGAATTTCCTCAGAAACCTGGCTTTAGGGGTTCGTTGACCCCTCCTCAATGGGGGGGTACTGTTAGGCGCCGATGTCCGGGACTTCCTCCCGGCCCGGCGCCTAGCAACTAGGGACGCCGAGCGCGCTGAGCCGCCGGGTCCCTAGCAACGCTAGGACGCCGTGCGCGCTGAGCCGCCGGCTCCCTAGCAACGCTAGGACGCCGGGCGCGCCGAGCCGCCGGGACCCTAGCAACGGGGACGCCACGGACGGACCGCGTTCCCCGTTGCTGGGTTGATTATTTAACTGTGCACACATGTTTTCTGGTTGTGCAGCAAGGCAGCTGCACGACATTCATTGTAATCAAGCTCTGGACTCTGATTGGAGGATTCCCTGCTAAATACCTTCTCAGTGCCTCACACAGACGCCGGTGATAGTTTCCTGCATGCTGCTCATGTTGGTGAACGTCTGTTCCTGGTCTGCTGTGCCCGGTCATTCCAGTCCTCTGAGTTCCTGAGTCTTGGTGTTTGTCATCTCATCCCAAGGAGTTTTCCTGGTCCTCATTTACCTGTGACAGTCTTTAGAGGATCTCGTTTGGTTTCGTGAGTGGCGGCTCTGCCGCGTGCTGCGGCCTAGGCCGCTTAATATTGTGTTCTGATTTTGGAGCATTTGCGGAGGTATCCGCTTCCACAGTCCTCTCCGGAACTCGGCGGTGCCGTGTAGGAGAGTGGACAAGTGGAGTATTTTGGTTGTTCTTTTCCCTGGCGGTAATCCGCGCATACTTTAGTTTTAGGTTTGTTAGTAGCCCCTGGCCTTGTTGTTTAGTTAGAGGGCCCCTTGTTATCACCCTGTCTCGGTTCACTCTTTGTCTCTCATTAAGACCTGAGGGGGCATCGGAGTTGGGCAGACGTAATCCGCCCTTCAAACGTGGCTGCCATGGGCCCAAGCAACCATAGTCTCGCAAGAGTGTACTGACAGCACGGGCGAGACAACGGAGATAGGGCGCCAGGGGCTATTCCCATTCCTTTCCCCTTTCCCAGCATTACGTTCTGGTATTCAGGTCCTTTCATATAAGATCACCCCAGACCTGAGTATTAGAATCATAACACCTACAGTGACCGGAGTGTGTGGTGTGCTATGGGAGCAATGGCGCACAGCTGCGGTGCTGTGCGCTACCTTAATGAAGACAGGAGTCTTCTGCCGCCGATTTCATTGCTTCTCTTCTGTCTTCTGGCTCTGCAAGGGGGACGGCGGCTCGGCTCTGGGAACGGACGATCGAGGTCAGGCCCTGTGTTCGATCCCTCTGGAGCTAATGGTGTCCAGTAGCCTAAGAAGCACAAGCTAGCTGCAAGCAGGTAGGTTTGCTTCTCTCCCCTCAGTCCCACGTAGCAGTGAGTCTGTTGCCAGCAGATCTCACTGAAAATAAAAAACCTAACAAATACTTTCTTTTCTAGCAAGCTCAGGAGAGCCCACTAGGAGCACCCAGCTCTGGCCGGGCACAGATTCTAACTGAGGTCTGGAGGAGGGGCATAGAGGGAGGAGCCAGTGCACACCAGATAGTACCTAATCTTTCTTTTAGAGTGCCCAGTCTCCTGTGGAGCCCGTCTATTCCCATGGTCCTTACGGAGTTCCCAGCATCCACTAGGACGTCAGAGAAATATAATAAAGTGATTTGGTAATGGGCAGTTGTACTCAGCATTTGATCCGTAATGTTTAAAAATACATAAACAGACTCACACTGCAAACTGGAACAAACCTCTGCCTACAAATCAGCTTGAAAAAGTAATACTAGAAGAAAAGTTTTAAGACAAAGTTTAATTACAAAAGCAGCATCATATGTAATCAGAGCGCACCCAGAGAAAACGACATGTGCAGAAAATTAAAAATCATTCATATGATTTAATTACACTGCTGCTATAAATAATATTGCAATATACCAAGCATAGAAAAATCAAATAAGCTGTGACGTGATATGCATTGTCCTGTCTGCGGAATTAGGTTTGATGTAATGTACCCTGCTGGAGAAAAGGATATTATTTATTACACAGATCATAAATAGGAGTAAACATGAAAGGAAGACAAGTACAGAGGATAGAGGTTCCATAAAAACTGAAAGATCGGTAATAAATGTGAAATGTGGAAGTACGGATCTAATTTACCACTTTAAAATAAACATGCAAAGATACACACTGAAAACATACCATCAAATCACTATATGGAAGAGATTTAGAGAAAAGCATACGTTTATTCTCAGACACATGGGGGTATATTTACTAAGCTCCAGATTTTGACCGATTTGGTGTTTTTTCTTCAAAGTGTCATCTCGGGAATTTACTAAACTCAAATCTCGGCAGTGATGAGGGCATTCGCATTTTTTTGGAAGTCAAAGAATAAAAATACGAATGAATACACCATCGGTCAAACGCGGCTGTTTAGGTATACAACTCGGTAATTTACTATGCATTCGTATTTGAAATCTCTACCGTGAAAGTGCATTAGCGGCCGTGAAAAAAAGCGAATCGTAAAAATAGGCAGGAAAAAAATAGACCTGCTTTTGAGAAGCGTGTTTACATGTGTTTCAAAGTCAACATTAATCACACCTGCATTTTTGGTCCTTTAAAAGGGACCCAAGCACATTTTTCACATCTCTCACTCTGAAATGGCTGCTGCCGTGTGTAGTACTGATTTCTTGTTTGCTATGGGATACCTGAGAGTGCTCCATCAGGCTACAATAAACCAGGGCCAGGAAACTGAACATGGTCAGCTGGTTGTCCAGGTTCCGCGGAGGCTGCGCAGGCCTCGTTTTTTTAGGGGGCGTTTAAACTTAAACCCATTGGCCGATGACCAGGTCATACAGATGTTCAGGCTAAATACAAACATCATTTTCCGTCTGTATGACCTTGTCAAACTGGACCTAGACCCTGAGACAGCACGCTCTCGCTCTGTCTCAGGCCTGGACAAACTCCTGGCTGTGTTGCACTTTATGGCTACTGGCAGCTTTCAGGCTGTGACTGGCGATGTAATTGGTGTCTCACAGCCCACCTTTTGTAAATATTTAAATCATGTGAGTTAACATATACATACTCCTCTATGTCTAAGTTGTGCTTCTGTTATGTAATATAACACAGTATTGTATTTTTTATAGGTCATGACACTCACCTTAAATTTTGTAATGTCCACTCAGGTTTTGGATGCTTTGTATCCACACATAGATGCCTCTATCTGCTTCCCTACCCAGGAGTCGCAGTGGCCTGCACTCAGGGTATCTTTCTATGAGCTTGCTGGCATGCCCAATGTGCTGGGTGCCATAAATTGCACACACGTTGAGCTGAGACCACCTAGGGGCAGGCAATACATTTATACCAATAGACATCTGGCCCACTCCACTAATGTCCAGGTGTTTTGTGTTCAAATCTAAAAATTATGAGTGTTGTTGCGGGTTACCCTGGCGGCTGCCATGACTCCTTCATCCTCAGTCAGTCATCCCTCTTTGATAAATTTGAGGCCGGACAAATGCCTGATGGATGGCTGCTGGGTATGTTCCAAATTTGTTGTGTGTATGTGTGTTAACCTCAACATTGTCATTATGTTTTTAATTATTTACCTAAACCACATGTCCTAATGTTGGCTATATCTGTCTTTCAGGTGATGGGGGATATGGTTGCTTCTCTTGGCTTCTTACTCCATTGTCCCAACCTGATTCCCCTGCTGAACACAATTACAATAATGCACATAAGTCCATGCGGAATGTGATAGAAAGATGTTTTGGTGTGCTGAAATCTAGGTTTCGGTGTCTGGATAAGTCTGCAGGACTTTTGTTGTATAGTCCCTCGATGGTGACTAGGATTGTGTTCTGCTGCTGTTTTCTTCATAACATGTGTTTGGGTCAACATCTGCCACATGTTGAGGAGGAGGAGTATGATGTTAATGATGAAGAAAACAGTCAGCAAGTAGCGGAGATAGAAACATCTGGCGACAGTGTGAGTACAGATGTAGGGAGGCAGGTAAGGTAAGAACTGATTCTGCGTCATTTTACCGGTAAGTCTTAATTTTTCTTAATCAACATTGGTTAACCCCAATCTTAAAATATATGTAGTTATGAATTCTGTTTGTGATGCGTTATTGTTTGATATTAGGCATGTTGTTTACAGTTAGTCAATAATATTTTCGTCTTACACTGTCAGTCAATAACAAACTAAACATTACACATATAGCGTTTGAGTAATTTATTACCTTAAACACTTGAATTTTGTTGGCCACAATTCTATAATCTTTAAATATCTTTGTAAATACTGTATATTTTGTTGCAGGCTTGCTCATTTCCTAGGTTTTTTTTTTGCTGGCTGCAGAGGATTGTGATGGCACACTGGGCCATGTTCTGCTGGATCGTCTAACTGGGGAGGTAACTGGGGTCTGGCTAGGTGTGGTTGTCCCTGAGCTTGAGCCTTGTTGCTGGGATGCCAACACATTTATGTTTTGGCTCAGGTTGTTGAGGCTTGCTGTGAGTTGTGTGGTTGCGGCTGTGTTGTTGGAGATGATTCTGGACAGGCTTTCTGTGATTAACTGATTGTTCTGAATGATTTGAATGAGGGCTTGTTGATGGCGGTGTTGTTCGTCCATTATGCGCTGAAAACTTGCTATCAGTTGGCTGTTGTCTGCTCTCATCTGCTCCATGGTATTGGCCACTCTGCCAAGTTGCACAATCAGTCTGCCTGAGTTTCTACTGAGTCTAGGTAGATGATGGGGCAGACTGGCAAGATATTGACTGTGTGTGTTGAGACAGGCATAGTTTTGTGCCTGTTGTGTTGCCCAACTGGACCAAAACTCTGGTCCCATTTGTGGCTGGGGTGGTGTTGGGCTCAATTGGTGGGTGGGGGTTGTTTGGGGTGGTGGAGTTATGTCAGCCGGCGTGGTTGGCTGGTTATTATCAATTGCTTGCAGGTGGAGTGTGAACGTTTGCTGCAAGTCATATGGAAAAATAAAATTGGAGAGAACACTTAGCCAGCGCTGTCCTTGTTTTCTTCCCTTTTAGGTTCCCCTTCAATAGTATTCTCACAGATATGATAGCATGTAAGATAATGAAAAAAATTGTATATAGTGAAGTACTGTTTAATACAAAACACATATACACAAATAAATACAAATTAAGATGGGATCAGATTTGACAGAATCCTTTAGGAGGTGTGTAAGATGGGTAATTACCAGGATCAGTGGGGAACGTGCACATACAGTCCCTACAGCGTTTGTGTCCCAAATATGGGTGCTCCGGATCAACCCACACTTCTCACAGATGGTAACTGCTGGATCTAGGCAACAACACTCCACTTATTCAGCGCCTCCACAGGAAAGAACCAATGCGTTTCCTCCCCTAACAGGGGACTTTTTCAAGGTGCAGTCAAGATACTTGACTGCACCTTGAAAAAGCCCCATTAGGGGAGGAAACGCGTTGGTTCTTTCCTGTGGAGGCGCTGAATAAGTGGAGTGTTGTTGCCTAGATCCAGCAGTTACCATCTGTGAGAAGTGTGGGTTGATCCGGAGCACCCATATTTGGGACACAAACGCTGTAGGGACTGTATGTGCACAGTCCCCACTGATCCTGGTAATTACCCATCTTACACGCCTCCTAAAGGATTCTGTCAAATCTGATCCCATCTTAATTTGTATTTATTTGTGTATATGTGTTTTGTATTAAACAGTACTTCACTATATACAATTTTTTTCATTATCTTACATGCTATCATATCTGTGAGAATACTATTGAAGGTGAACCTAAAAGGGAAGAAAACAAGGACAGCGCTGGCTAAGTGTTCTCTCCAATTTTATTTTTCCATATGCACTTTTGGTGAGGGGTAAAGGAGACCTCATAGGAGAGAATTTCTGGTTTTCAGCTGCTGTTAACTGCGCACTGAAGTGTTTCTATTATCTAGAGTTTATTCATTTGCTGCAAGTCAGTTTCCTGCTGGGTATCCTGGGGCATGATGTCTGGATCTGTATGGGGTTGAAGACAGCCACAATTTAGTTACTGTTGGGCTTCTGGTTGGTTTCAGCTTTACGTCAACATGCATTACTTCTTTATATGCATGCTGTAAATTATAAATAGAGTGCGGGCTAAACTTAAAATATTATTGTACATTATTTTTGAAAAATGTGGCTTCTTAGGTACCCTACTCATTGCAACAATCTTTAAGGAAAATGTTGGACTATGAGCTTTACTTAATGGTCAAACATGTAGAACTGTAAAAATTAAAAATTCCACCATTGACATATTATGTTTAAAGCTTCCTTTTGCCAAACAAACACAATACATTAAATGTGTTCAACAATACACTCATACATTGTTAAAGGCTGTCAGTCTTGCCCAGTAAATGTTTTCAATTATAGTGAAAAAATATATGTTAAAAAATATGGTTGGCAGAAGTGGGCACACCTATTTTGCGCATATTGTTAAGTTGAGATGTGAACCACGAAATAATGCTTACCATGGGGTCAAATTACTAAAATGGAAGTTGGATTTAAGATGGGATGTTGTCCATAGCAACCAATCACATTGCAGGGATTATATTCAAGAAGGTGCTGTATTAATGTAACGTAGAATAGGATTGGTTGCTATGGGCAACATCACATCTTAAATTGAACTCCCATCTTAGTAACGTTACCCCCATGTGTTTGCTGGTGTGGATTAGTACAAGGATGAGTGTGTGCTTTTGGTCATGTTTTTTTTGTGTGCAAAAACACTGTGTTAAATGCATTTATTTTTATTTTTATGTTTACTCACCAGACAGATGAGGGGATTGTGGTTCCTCGCTTTGTGGACTGGCCAAAATGGCTTCTGGTGGCTGAGCCAACACAGTGGAGATGCGCCATTGTGGTGGTGAGGATGCGGGTGTAGTTACTGCCTCAAGACGGCGTCTCTTGCTACCCATCTTCTGGAGACTGGCAGACCCCTGTGAATGTCGTCTTAGTGGAGTGTGGTGCGATGATGAAGTTCCTATGGGATAAAATAGACATTATAATTCTGTCTTTCTATGTGTTTTCAGAATATGTGTACGCACAAAAATATTACCTGCATCGCAAGCATCCGCATCTCTTGGCAGTGTGGTTTGTGTCCTGGCTGTGCTGGCTCTCTTCCGTACTGTAGAAATATGAAGTTTGACCTTATGATCATTATATTGTGATTTGATATTTAATCAAAAACCTTATTGTGATGTGGACATATGAAGAACATTATGAGAATTAAACAAAATTTTGGTTATGCTTTTCTGGCTGACTTCATTGGGTGTGTATACTTTAATTATGAACCAATTACACCAACCAATCCATACCCTAAGGAGCAGAATTAACAATATTATACAACTACAAAACCAACCGTGGATGTTTAACACAACAAGAATATTAGTCTGTAAAAAATAATTTATTTCTGACAAAGATAACTCACAACAACCAAATATATTATTTAAAAAAAAAAAATGATTCATCTGCAATAATCACATCTTGCACACAAAGGCCTACCCAGAACAACATACATTAACCATAAATACATTAACCAAAATGGAATAAACATTCATGAAAACACATGAGTAACACTTCATTTAAAGTCCCACCCAAAAATGGCAAAAAAACAATAAAAAAATTAAAAAACCTGAACAGAATAAATTGATGCAGCAAAAGGGCCAGGACAACTGCTAACTTCACAATACAAAGGAAAAATACATAACTATTTATGTACAAAACTACATCACCAACACATTCGAACAATGGGGGTCATTCCGAGTTGTTTGCTCGTTATTTTTTTTCTCTACGGAGCGATTAGTCGCAAACTGCGCATGCGCAATGTACGCAGCGTGCCTGCGCCAAGTAAATTAGCACAAAAGTTTGGTATTTTACTCACGGCGTAACAAAGTTTTTTCATCGTTCTGCTGATCGTAGTGTGATTGACAGGAAGTGGGTGTTTCTGGGCGGAAACTGGTCGTTTTCAGGGAGTGTGCGGAAAAACGCAGGCGTTTCAGGGAAAAACGCTGGAGTGTCTGGAGAAACGAGGGAGTGGCTGGGTGAACGCTGGGCGTGTGTGTGACGTCAAACAAGGAACGAAACTGACTGAACTGATCGCAATTTGTGAGTAGGTCTGGAGCTACTCAGAAACTGCTAAGAATTTTCTATTCGCAATTCTGCTAATCTTTCGTTCGCCATTCTGCTAAGATACACTCCCAGAGGGCGGCGGCTTAGCGTGTGCAATGCTGCTAAAAGCAGCTAGCGAGCGAACAACTCGGAATCACCCCCAATGAACCAACTTACAATCACAATTAGCTACAATACATTTCAGACAACAAAGGACGGGTTCAGTATGGTATGCCGGCGGTCGGGCTCCCGGCGACCAGCATACCGGCGCTGGGAGCCCGACCGCCGGCTTACCGACAGTGTGGCGAGCGCAAATGAGCCCCTTGCGGGCTCGCTACGCTTGCCACGCTACGGGCACGGTGGCGCGCTACACGCGCCATGCTATTTTATTCTCCCTCCAGGGGGGTCATGGACCCCCACGAGGGAGAATAAGTGTCGGAATGCTGGCTGTCGGGATTCCGGCGCAGGTATACTGTGCGCCGGGATCCCGTCAGTTGGCATATTGAAGACCACTAAGGACAAAGCACATATGTTAAAACAATATAAATTTAGAGATGAGCGCCGGAAATTTTTCGGGTTTTGTGTTTTGGTTTTGGGTTCGGTTCCGCGGCCGTGTTTTGGGTTCGACCGCGTTTTGGCAAAACCTCACCGAATTTTTTTTGTCGGATTCGGGTGTGTTTTGGATTCGGGTGTTTTTTTCAAAAAACCCTAAAAAACAGCTTAAATCATAGAATTTGGGGGTAATTTTGATCCCAAAGTATTATTAACCTCAAAAAACATAATTTACACTCATTTTCAGCCTATTCTGAACACATCACACCTCACAATATTATTTTTAGTCCTAAAATTTGCACCGAGGTCGCTGTGTGAGTAAGATAAGCGACCCTAGTGGCCGACACAAACACCGGGCCCATCTAGGAGTGGCACTGCAGTGTCACGCAGGATGTCCCTTCCAAAAAACCCTCCCCAAACAGCACATGACGCAAAGAAAAAAAGAGGCGCAATGAGGTAGCTGTGTGAGTAAGATTAGCGACCCTAGTGGCCGACACAAACACCGGGCCCATCTAGGAGTGGCACTGCAGTGTCACGCAGGATGTCCCTTCCAAAAAACCCTCCCCAAACAGCACATGACGCAAAGAAAAAAAGAGGCACAATGAGGTAGCTGACTGTGTGAGAAAGATAAGCGACCCTAGTGGCCGACACAAACACCGGGCCCATCTAGGAGTGGCACTGCAGTGTCACGCAGGATGTCCCTTCCAAAAAACCCTCCCCAAACAGCACATGACGCAAAGAAAAAAAGAGGCGCAATGAGGTAGCTGTGTGAGAAAGATAAGCGACCCTAGTGGCCGACACAAACACCGGGCCCATCTAGGAGTGGCACTGCAGTGTCACGCAGGATGTCCCTTCCAAAAAACCCTCCCCAAACAGCACATGACGCAAAGAAAAATAAAAGAAAAAAGAGGTGCAAGATGGAATTGTCCTTGGGCCCTTCCCACCCACCCTTATGTTGTATAAACAAAACAGGACATGCACACTTTAACCAACCCATCATTTCAGTGACAGGGTCTGCCACACGACTGTGACTGAAATGACGGGTTGGTTTGGACCCCCACCAAAAAAGAAGCAATTAATCTCTCCTTGCACAAACTGGCTCTACAGAGGCAAGATGTCCACCTCATCATCATCCTCCGATATATCACCGTGTACATCCCCCTCCTCACAGATTATCAATTCGTCCCCACTGGAATCCACCATGTCAGCTCCCTGTGTACTTTGTGGAGGCAATTGCTGCTGGTCAATGTCTCCGCGGAGGAATTGATTATAATTCATTTTAATGAACATCATCTTCTCCACATTTTCTGGATGTAACCTCGTACGCCGATTGCTGACAAGGTGAGCGGCGGCACTAAACACTCTTTCGGAGTACACACTTGTGGGAGGGCAACTTAGGTAGAATAAAGCCAGTTTGTGCAAGGGCCTCCAAATTGCCTCTTTTTCCTGCCAGTATAAGTACGGACTGTGTGACGTGCCTACTTGGATGCGGTCACTCATATAATCCTCCACCATTCTATCAATGGTGATAGAATCATATGCAGTGACAGTAGACGACATGTCCGTAATGGTTGTTAGGTCCTTCAGTCCGGACCAGATGTCAGCATCAGCAGTCGCTCCAGACTGCCCTGCATCACCGCCAGCGGGTGGGCTCGGAATTCTGAGCCTTTTCCTCGCACCCCCAGTTGCGGGAGAATGTGAAGGAGGAGATGTTGACAGGTCGCGTTCCGCTTGACTTGACAATTTTCTCACCAGCAGGTCTTTGAAACCCAGCAGACTTGTGTGCGCCGGAAAGAGAGATCCAAGGTAGGTTTTAAATCTAGGATCGAGCACGGTGGCCAAAATGTAGTGCTCTGATTTCAACAGATTGACCACCCGTGAATCCTTGTTAAGCGAATTAAGGGCTCCATCCACAAGTCCCACATGCCTAGCGGAATCGCTCTGTCTTAGCTCCTCCTTCAATGTCTCCAGCTTCTTCTGCAAAAGCCTGATGAGGGGAATGACCTGACTCAGGCTGGCAGTGTCTGAACTGACTTCACGTGTGGCAAGTTCAAAAGGTTGCAGAACCTTGCACAACGTTGAAATCATTCTCCACTGCGCTTGAGACAGGTGCATTCCACCTACTATATCGTGGTCAGTTGTATAGGCTTGAATGGCCTTTTGCTGCTCCTCCAACCTCTGAAGCATATAGAGGGTTGAATTCCACCTCGTTACCACCTCCTGCTTCAGATGATGGCAGGGCAGGTTCAGGCGTTTTTGGTGGTGCTCCAGTCTTCTGTACGTGCTGCCTGTACGCCGAAAGTGTCCCGCAATTTTTCTGGCCACCAACAGCATCTCTTGCACGCCCCTGTCGTTTTTTAAAAAATTCTGCACCACCAAATTCAAGGTATGTGCAAAACATGGGACGTGCTGGAATTTGCCCAGATGTAATGCACGCACAATATTGCTGGCGTTGTCCGATGCCACAAATCCACAGGAGAGTCCAATTGGGGTAAGCCATTCCGCGATGATCTTCCTCAGTTGCCGTAAGAGGTTTTCAGCTGTGTGCGTATTCTGGAAACCGGTGATACAAAGCGTAGCCTGCCTAGGAACGAGTTGGCGTTTGCGAGATGCTGCTACTGGTGCCGCCGCTGCTGTTCTTGCGGCGGGAGTCCATACATCTACCCAGTGGGCTGTCACAGTCATATAGTCCTGACCCTGCCCTGCTCCACTTGTCCACATGTCCGTGGTTAAGTGGACATTGGGTACAGCTGCATTTTTTAGGACACTGGTGACTCTTTTTCTGAGGTCTGTGTACATTTTCGGTATCGCAACCCTAGAGAAATGGAACCTAGATGGTATTTGGTACCGGGGACACAGTACCTCCAACAAGTCTCTAGTTGGCTCTGCAGTAATGATGGATACCGGAACCACGTTTCTCACCACCCAGGATGTCAAGGCCTCAGTTATCCGCTTTGCAGTAGGATGACTGCTGTGATATTTAATCTTCCTCGCAAATGACTGTTGGACAGTCAATTGCTTGGTGGAAGTAGTAAAAGTGGTCTTACGACTTCCTCTCTGGGATGACCATCGACTCCCAGCAGCAACAACAGCAGCGCCAGCAGCAGTAGGCGTTACACGCAAGGATGCATCGGAGGAATCCCAGGCAGGAGAGGACTCGTCAGACTTGCCAGTGACATGGCCTGCAGGACTATTGGCATTCCTGGGGAAGGAGGAAATTGACACTGAGGGAGTTGGTGGGGTGGTTTGCGTGAGCTTGGTTACAAGAGGAAGGGATTTACTGGTCAGTGGAGTGCTTCCGCTGTCACCCAAAGTTTTTGAACTTGTCACTGACTTATTATGAATGCGCTGCAGGTGACGTATAAGGGAGGATGTTCCGAGGTGGTTAACGTCCTTACCCCTACTTATTACAGCTTGACAAAGGGAACACACGGCTTGACACCTGTTGTCCGCATTTCTGGTGAAATACCTCCACACCGAAGAGCTGATTTTTTTGGTATTTTCACCTGGCATGTCAACGGCCATATTCGTCCCACGGACAACAGGTGTCTCCCCGGGTGCCTGACTTAAACAAACCACCTCACCATCAGAATCCTCCTTGTCAATTTCCTCCCCAGCGCCAGCAACACCCATATCCTCCTCATCCTGGTGGACTTCAACACTGACATCTTCAATCTCACTATCAGGAACTGGACTGCGGGTGCTCCTTCCAGCACTTGCAGGGGGCGTGCAAATGGTGGAAGGCGCATGCTCTTCACATCCAGTGTTGGGAAGGTCAGGCATCGCAACCGACACAATTGGACTCTCCTTGTGGATTTGGGATTTCGAAGAACGCACAGTTCTTTGCTGTGCTTTTGCCAGCTTGAGTCGTTTCATTTTTCTAGCGAGAGGCTGAGTGCTTCCATCCTCATGTGAAGCTGAACCACTAGCCATGAACATAGGCCAGGGCCTCAGCCGTTCCTTGCCACTCCGTGTGGTAAATGGCATATTGGCAAGTTTACGCTTCTCCTCCGACAATTTTAGTTTAGGTTTTGGAGTCCTTTTTTTTCTGATATTTGGTGTTTTGGATTTGACATGCTCTGTACTATGACATTGGGCATCGGCCTTGGCAGACGACGTTGCTGGCATTTCATCGTCTCGGCCATGACTAGTGGCAGCAGCTTCAGCACGAGGTGGAAGTGGATCTTGATCTTTCCCTAATTTTGGAACCTCAACTTTTTTGTTCTCCATATTTTATAGGCAGAACTAAAAGGCACCTCAGGTAAACAATGGAGATGGATGGATTGGATACTAGTATACAATTATGGACGGACTGCCACGGTTAGGTGGTATAAAAAAACCACGGTTAGGTGGTATATATTATAATAATAATACAATTATGGATGGACGGACTGCCTGCCGACTGCCGACACAGAGGTAGCCACAGCCGTGAACTACCGCACTGTACACTGGTTGATAAAGAGATAGTAGTATACTCGTAACAACTAGTATGACACTATGACGACGGTATAAAGAAAGAAAAAAAAATACCACGGTTAGGTGGTATATATTATAATAATAATACAATTATGGATGGACGGACTGCCTGCCGACTGCCGACACAGAGGTAGCCACAGCCGTGAACTACCGCACTGTACACTGGTTGATAAAGAGATAGTAGTATACTCGTAACAACTAGTATGACACTATGACGACGGTATAAAGAAAGAAAAAAAAATACCACGGTTAGGTGGTATATATTATAATAATAATACAATTATGGATGGACGGACTGCCTGCCGACTGCCGACACAGAGGTAGCCACAGCCGTGAACTACCGCACTGTACACTGGTTGATAAAGAGATAGTAGTATACTCGTAACAACTAGTATGACACTATGACGACGGTATAAAGAATGAAAAAAAAACCACGGTTAGGTGGTATATATTATAATAATAATACAATTATGGATGGACGGACTGCCTGCCGACTGCCGACACAGAGGTAGCCACAGCCGTGAACTACCGCACTGTACACTGGTTGATAAAGAGATAGTAGTATACTCGTAACAACTAGTATGACACTATGACGACGGTATAAAGAAAGAAAAAAAAATACCACAGTTAGGTGGTATATATTATAATAATAATACAATTATGGATGGACGGACTGCCTGCCGACTGCCGACACAGAGGTAGCCACAGCCGTGAACTACCGCACTGTACACTGGTTGATAAAGAGATAGTAGTATACTCGTAACAACTAGTATGACACTATGACGACGGTATAAAGAAAGAAAAAAAAATACCACGGTTAGGTGGTATATATTGTAATACAATTATGGATGGACGGACTGCCTGCCGAGTTCCGACTGCCGACACAGAGGTAGCCACAGCCGTGAACTACCGCACTGTACTGTGTCTGCTGCTAATATAGACTGGTTGATAAAGAGATAGTATACAATACATACAACAATATACTACTATACTGGTGGTCAGGCACTGGTCACCACTAGTCACACTGGCAGTGGCACTCCTGCAGCAAAAGTGTGCACTGTTTAATTTTAAATTAATATAATATTATGTACTCCTGGGGGCTCCTGCTATAACAACCTGCAGTGCTCCCCAGTCTCCCCCACAATTATTATAAGCTTTGCCTTTTATACATTGATGTGCAGCACACTGGGCTGAGCTGAGTGCACACAGACTGAGTCACACTGTGTGACTGGCTGCTGCTGTGTATCGTTTTTTTTCAGGCAGAGAACGGATATAGCAGAGAACGGACGGATATATTATATTAAAATAAATAAAAGTTAACTAACAACAACTGCACTGGTCACTGTGGTAAACTCTGTCTGACTCTGCACAATCTCTCTCTCTCTTCTAATCTAATTTCTAATGGAGAGGACGCCAGCCACGTCCTCTCCCTATCAATCTCAATGCACGTGTGAAAATGGCGGCGACGCGCGGCTCCTTATATAGAATCCGAGTCTCGCGAGAATCCGACAGCGTCATGATGACGTTCGGGCGCGCTCGGGTTAACCGAGCAAGGCGGGAGGATCCGAGTCTGCTCGGACCCGTGAAAAAAAACATGAAGTTCGTGCGGGTTCGGTTTCAGAGAAACCGAACCCGCTCATCTCTAATAAATATTGTACAACAAACTCACCATCCTGCCTTGGACGATCCGAATCCCGGACATTAGTCGCACCAACCACTTCTGGCGGAATAAGGGACTGCACAGGCTCCTCCCACTCCCGATACGACGCTCTGAAGGGATGGCTACCCCCTGTTTGTCTGGCTGACTTTGCCTCCTTGGCCATCTTAGCCTTGACACGGTGCTTGATGTCGTAGAATCGCTTACGACACGTGTCCTCGGTCCTCCTCACCACACCCTCACTGTTAACTGCCGCTGCTACCTTCCCCCACAGAACACTCTTCCTGCGTGAAGGAACCTTGGCAGCATCAGGCCCAAACAGCTGACGATGATGGCTCATCAGCTCCCGCACCAATGCAACATTCTATGCATAGCTGAACTTCACATTGCGCCCCATCTTTGTAGTGGTGCGTGGCTGCGGAGCCACAGCACCATCAGTGTCACTCTCACTCGAGGCCGCAGCACCAACCTCCCCCTCCTCCTCCTCCTCCCCCTCACTAACCTCCTCCACCTCACTCACCTCCTCCCTCTCACTCACCTCCTCCACCTCACTCACCTCCTCCACCTCTGACTGGGACATATTCCGGACAAACAACAAATAACACTTATAAAAATTAAACACAAAATCTCTCCAGCACTACCACTACACACCACACACCAAACACACACACACACACACACACACACACACACACACACACACACACACACACACACACACACACACACACTCACAAACAATGACAATAGACTGAATTTTTTTTTACAAAGACAAAAAAATAAACAAACTTTTAAATAACTACATAACAAGTATGACAAGACTACTTACACACACAGTACAGCACTCAACAATCGCAAAAAAACACCTCAAATCCTCCAAAAACTCCAAACAACTCTCCAACACCAAACACCACTTCCTCTCACGTCTCCACTAGCTAAACCCACGAGGTTCGGTCGGTTTGGGGCGGTTTTATAGTAATGAGCACAGACACTCCTCCATCAGAAAACAATCCAATCACGGACGAGTGACAAAAACGAAAGTTAAAAAAAAATCGCGGCTAGGAACGGAAAAACACTGCCGTAACATTCAAATGACGAATTCGTAAAAAAAAACACAACACGGCCGCAAAAGCACAAAATCGGCCGCATTCTACCTTTGAAAAACACGAATGACATCGACATCGAAAAATTAAAATAATCAAAATACTACAGCATAGTAAATGAGGCGTAAAAAATTTAAAAAAGTTTCAAATTAACACATTCGATGCCAGTCGTGATTCATCTCCCACCAAATCGACAGAAATACGAATTTTAGTAAATATACCCCATGATATAATTATATTTTCTCCTAATTTTGAGGAAATCATGGATGCAGACAAGAATTGTGTTTGGAAGCAGACAGAATGGCAAATATTGTTTGGTCAAACCTCCCAAAATGCTGTTTCCGGAGGTTTGGCCTTATACCACATATGCACCAAGCCCCAGAATGCAATATATTCTGCGGCTTGGATACGGTTGGCAGTGCCATCTAGAGATGGCATTGCCTAACAGAAGCCTGTAGGCTTCTTTTCAAGTTTGTCCCCTAAAGGGGATTCAATTGGATCCTTCCCAGCACACACGCAGTGTGTGTTTGCCACTCAAAGTATTCACAGAAGGACTCCCGGGTCCTACACCCAGAAGTCGTCCTATTGGGAGAGCTGTCCATTTTCTTCAAGCATACAGTGTTATGCCATTATACAGTGCCGTAACTAGGCATTTTAGCGCTGTGAGCAAGAAACGGCATTGGCGCCCCCCTCTATGCAAAATATGAGCAGTGCGCGCTGGAGGCGCGCGCACATTTTTTAGGGGCGTGGCTTCATGGGGAAGGGGTGTGGCCACAAATTAATACTAATAATTCAAAATAATAATAATTCATACTACGGTGCACAGTAGTCTCCATTATTCAAATTGTGCCGCACAGTAGCGCCACTACATCAGGTAGAGCCCCTTTTACACATTACGGCAGACAGTCCCCCTTTTTACACATTACGGCAGCCAGTCCCCCTTTTTACACATTACGGCAGACAGCATCCCCCTTTTTACACATTACGGCAGACAGCGTCCCCCTTTTTACACATTACGGCAGACAGCGTCCCCTTTTTACATATTACGGCAGACAGCGTCCCCCTTTTTACACATTATGGCAGACAGATGTCCCCCTTTTTACTAGTGATGAGCGGGTTCGGTTCCTCGGAAACCGAACCCACCCGAACTTCACCCATTTTACACGGGTCCGTATGGCTCGGTTAACCCGAGCGCGCCCGAACGTCATCATCCCGCTGTCGGATTCTCGCAAGATTCAGATTCTATATAAGCAGCCGCGCGTCGCCGCCATTTTCACTCGTGCATTGGAAATGTTAGGGAGAGGACGTTGCAGGCGTCCTCTCCGTTTATTGTTGAACTTGATTGATTGTGCTTTATTGCTTAATTGTGGGGAGGACTGGGGAGCAGCTGTATAATATAGGAGGAGTACAGTGCAGAGTTTTGCTGATCAGTGACCACCAGTTTTATCCGTTCTCTGCCTGAAAAAAACGCTCCTTATCTGTGCTCAGTTGCTGCATATATCTGTGCTCACACTGCTTAATTGTGGGGACTGGGGAGAAGCTGTATATATAGCAGGAGTACAGTGCAGAGTTTTGCTGACAGTGACCACCAGTATACATTGTCTGCCTGAAAAACACTCCATATCTGTGCTCAGTGTGCTGCTTTATTGTGGGGACTGGGGACCACCAGTATAATATTATATAGGAGGAATAGTACAGTGCAGAGTTTTGCTGATCAGTGACCACCAGTATACATTGTCTGCCTGAAAAACACTCCATATCTGTGCTGCATTGTAGACAGTATATAGTAGGAGTACAGTGCATAATTTTGCTGACCACCAGTATATAATATATAGGAGTACGGTACAGAAGGCCACTGCTGTACCTACCTCTGTGTCGTCAAGTATACTATCCATCCATACCTGTGGTGCATTTCAGTTTTGCACAGTTTGCTGACCACCAGTATATAATATATAGCAGTACGGTACAGTAGGCCACTGCTGTACCTACCTCTGTGTCGTCAAGTATACTATCCATCCATACCTGTGGTGCATTTCAGTTTTGCACAGTTTGCTGACCACCAGTATATAATATATAGCATTATGGTACAGTAGGCCACTGCTGTACCTACCTCTGTGTCGTCAAGTATACTATCCATCCATACCTGTGGTGCATTTCAGTTTTGCACAGTTTGCTGACCACCAGTATATAATATATAGCATTACGGTACAGTAGGCCACTGCTGTACCTACCTCTGTGTCGTCAAGTATACTATCCATCCATACCTGTGGTGCATTTCAGTTTTGCACAGTTTGCTGACCACCAGTATATAATATATAGCATTACGGTACAGTAGGCCACTGCTGTACCTACCTCTGTGTCGTCAAGTATACTATCCATCCATACCTGTGGTGCATTTCAGTTTTGCACAGTTTGCTGACCACCAGTATATAATATATAGCATTACGGTACAGTAGGCCAATGCTGTACCTACCTCTGTGTTGTCAAGTATACTATCCATCTATACCTGTGGTGCATTTCATTTTTGCACAGTTTGCTGACCACCAGTATATAATATATAGCAGTACGGTACAGTAGGCCACTGCTGTACCTACCTCTGTGTCGTCAAGTATACCTGTGGTGCATTTCAGTTTTGCACAGTTTGCTGACCACCAGTATATTATATATAGCATTACGGTACAGTAGGCCACTGCTGTACCTACCTCTGTGTCGTCAAGTATACTATCCATACATACCTGTGGTGCATTTCATTTTTGCACAGTTTGCTGACCACCAGTATATAATATATAGCAGTACGGTACAGCAGGTCACTGCTGTACCTACCTCTGTGTCGTCAAGTATACTATCCATCCATACCTGTGGTGCATTTCAGTTTTGCACAGTTTGCTGACCACCAGTATATAATATATAGCATTACGGTACAGTAGGCCACTGCTGTACCTACCTCTGTGTCGTCAAGTATACTATCCATCCATACCTGTGGTGCATTTCAGTTTTGCACAGTTTGCTGACCACCAGTATATAATATATAGCATTACGGTACAGTAGGCCACTGCTGTACCTACCTCTGTGTTGTCAAGTATACTATCCATCTATACCTGTGGTGCATTTCATTTTTGCACAGTTTGCTGACCACCAGTATATAATATATAGCAGTATGGTACAGTAGGCCACTGCTGTACCTACCTCTGTGTCGTCAAGTATACCTGTGGTGCATTTCAGTTTTGCACAGTTTGCTGACCACCAGTATATTATATATAGCATTACGGTACAGTAGGCCACTGCTGTACCTACCTCTGTGTCGTCAAGTATACTATCCATACATACCTGTGGTGCATTTCATTTTTGCACAGTTTGCTGACCACCAGTATATAATATATAGCAGTACGGTACAGCAGGCCACTGCTGTACCCACCTCTGTGTCGTCAAGTATACTATCCATCCATACCTGTGGTGCATTTCAGTTTTGCACAGTTTGCTGACCACCAGTATATAATATATAGCAGTACGGTACAGTAGGCCACTGCTGTACCTACCTCTGTGTCGTCAAGTATACTATCCATCCATACCTGTGGTGCATTTCAGTTTTGCACAGTTTGCTGACCACCAGTATATAATATATAGCATTATGGTACAGTAGGCCACTGCTGTACCTACCTCTGTGTCGTCAAGTATACTATCCATCCATACCTGTGGTGCATTTCAGTTTTGCACAGTTTGCTGACCACCAGTATATAATATATAGCATTACGGTACAGTAGGCCACTGCTGTACCTACCTCTGTGTCGTCAAGTATACTATCCATCCATACCTGTGGTGCATTTCAGTTTTGCACAGTTTGCTGACCACCAGTATATAATATATAGCATTACGGTACAGTAGGCCACTGCTGTACCTACCTCTGTGTCGTCAAGTATACTATCCATCCATACCTGTGGTGCATTTCAGTTTTGCACAGTTTGCTGACCACCAGTATATAATATATAGCATTACGGTACAGTAGGCCAATGCTGTACCTACCTCTGTGTTGTCAAGTATACTATCCATCTATACCTGTGGTGCATTTCATTTTTGCACAGTTTGCTGACCACCAGTATATAATATATAGCAGTACGGTACAGTAGGCCACTGCTGTACCTACCTCTGTGTCGTCAAGTATACCTGTGGTGCATTTCAGTTTTGCACAGTTTGCTGACCACCAGTATATTATATATAGCATTACGGTACAGTAGGCCACTGCTGTACCTACCTCTGTGTCGTCAAGTATACTATCCATACATACCTGTGGTGCATTTCATTTTTGCACAGTTTGCTGACCACCAGTATATAATATATAGCAGTACGGTACAGCAGGTCACTGCTGTACCTACCTCTGTGTCGTCAAGTATACTATCCATCCATACCTGTGGTGCATTTCAGTTTTGCACAGTTTGCTGACCACCAGTATATAATATATAGCATTACGGTACAGTAGGCCACTGCTGTACCTACCTCTGTGTCGTCAAGTATACTATCCATCCATACCTGTGGTGCATTTCAGTTTTGCACAGTTTGCTGACCACCAGTATATAATATATAGCATTACGGTACAGTAGGCCACTGCTGTACCTACCTCTGTGTTGTCAAGTATACTATCCATCTATACCTGTGGTGCATTTCATTTTTGCACAGTTTGCTGACCACCAGTATATAATATATAGCAGTATGGTACAGTAGGCCACTGCTGTACCTACCTCTGTGTCGTCAAGTATACCTGTGGTGCATTTCAGTTTTGCACAGTTTGCTGACCACCAGTATATTATATATAGCATTACGGTACAGTAGGCCACTGCTGTACCTACCTCTGTGTCGTCAAGTATACTATCCATACATACCTGTGGTGCATTTCATTTTTGCACAGTTTGCTGACCACCAGTATATAATATATAGCAGTACGGTACAGCAGGCCACTGCTGTACCCACCTCTGTGTCGTCAAGTATACTATCCATCCATACCTGTGGTGCATTTCAGTTTTGCACAGTTTGCTGACCACCAGTATATAATATATAGCAGTACGGTACAGTAGGCCACTGCTGTACCTACCTCTGTCTCGTCAAGTATACTATCCATCCATACCTGTGGTGCATTTCATTTTTGCACAGTTTGCTGACCACCAGTATATAATATATAGCAGTACGGTACAGTAGGCCACTGCTGTACCTACCTCTGTGTCATCAAGTATACTATCCATCCATACCTGTGGTGCATTTCAGTTTTGCACAGTTTGCTGACCACCAGTATATTATATATAGCATTACGGTACAGTAGGCCACTGCTGTACCTACCTCTGTGTCGTCAAGTATACTATCCATCCATACCTGTGGTGCATTTAATTTTTGCACAGTTTGCTGACCACCAGTATATAATATATAGCAGTACGGTACAGTAGGCCACTGCTGTACCTACCTCTGTGTCGTCAAGTAAACTATCCATCCATACCTGTGGTGCATTTCAGTTTTGCACAGTTTGCTGACCACCAGTATATAATATATAGCAGTACGGTACAGTAGGCCACTGCTGTACCTACCTCTGTGTCATCAAGTATACTATCCATCCATACCTGTGGTGCATTTAATTTTTGCACAGTTTGCTGACCACCAGTATATAATATATAGCAGTACGGTACAGTAGGCCACTGCTGTACCTACCTCTGTGTCGTCAAGTATACTATCCATCCATACCTGTGGTGCATTTCATTTTTGCACAGTTTGCTGACCACCAGTATATAATATATAGCAGTACGGTACAGTAGGCCACTGCTGTACCTACCTCTGTGTCGTCAATTATACTATCCATCCATACCTGTGGTGCATTTCAGTTTTGCAGTTTGCTGACCACCAGTATATAATATATAGCAGTACAGTACAGCAGGCCACTGCTGTACCTACCTCTGTGTCGTCAAGTATACTATCCATCCATACCTGTGGTGCATTTCATTTTTGCACAGTTTGCTGACCACCAGTATATAATATATAGCAGTACGGTACAGTAGACCACTGCTGTACCTACCTCTGTGTCGTCAAGTATACTATCCATCCATACCTGTGGTGCATTTCAGTTTTGCACAGCTTGCTGACCACCAGTATATAATATATAGCAGTACGGTACAGTAGGCCACTGCTGTACCTACCTCTGTGACGTCAAGTATACTATCCATCCATACCTGTGGTGCATTTCAGTTGTGCACAGTATATATAGTAGTAGGCCTTTGCTATTGATACTGGCATATAATTCCACACATTAAAAAATGGAGAACAAAAATGTGGAGGTTAAAATAGGGAAAGATCAAGATCCACTTCCACCTCGTGCTGAAGCTGCTGCCACTAGTCATGGCCGAGACGATGAAATGCCATCAACGTCGTCTGCCAAGGCCGATGCCCAATGTCATAGTAGAGAGCATGTAAAATCCAAAAAACAAAAGTTCAGTAAAATGACCCAAAAATCAAAATTGAAAGCGTCTGATGAGAAGCGTAAACTTGCCAATATGCCATTTACGACACGGAGTGGCAAGGAACGGCTGAGGCCCTGGCCTATGTTCATGGCTAGTGGTTCAGATTCACATGAGGATGGAAGCACTCATCCTCTCGCTAGAAAAATGAAAAGACTTAAGCTGGCAAAAGCACAGCAAAGAACTGTGCGTCCTTCTAAATCACAAATCCCCAAGGAGAGTCCAATTGTGTCGGTTGCGATGCCTGACCTTCCCAACACTGGACGGGAAGAGCTTGCGCCTTCCACCATTTGCACGCCCCCTGCAAGTGCTGGAAGGAGCACCCGCAGTCCAGTTCCTAATAGTCAAATTGAAGATGTCACTGTTGAAGTACACCAGGATGAGGATATGGGTGTTGCTGGCGCTGGGGAGGAAATTGACAAGGAGGATTCTGATGGTGAGGTGGTTTGTTTAAGTCAGGCACCCGGGGAGACACCTGTTGTCCGTGGGACGAATATGGCCATTGACATGCCTGGTCAAAATACAAAAAAAATCACCTCTTCGGTGTGGAATTATTTCAACACAAATGCGGACAACAGGTGTCAAGCCGTGTGTTGCCTTTGTCAAGCTGTAATAAGTAGGGGTAAGGACGTTAACCACCTAGGAACATCCTCCCTTATACGTCACCTGGACCGCATTCATCAGAAGTCAGTGACAAGTTCAAAAACTTTGGGTGACAGCGGAAGGAGTCCACTGACAACTAAATCCCTTCCTCTTGTAACCAAGCTCCTGCAAACCACACCACCAACTCCCTCAGTGTCAATTTCCTCCTTACCCAGGAAAGCCAATAGTCCTGCAGGCCATGTCACTGGCAAGTCTGACGAGTCCTCTCCTGCCTGGGATTCCTCCGATGCATCCTTGAGTGTAACACCTACTGCTGCTAGTGCTGCTGTTGTTGCTGCTGGGAGTCGATCGTCATCCCAGAGGGGAAGTCGGAAGACCACTTGTACTACTTCCAGAAAGCAATTGACAGTCCTTTGCGAGGAAGATGAAATATCACAGCAGTCATCCTGCTGCAAAGCAGATAACTCAGGCCTTGGCAGCCTGGGCGGTGAGAAACGTGGTTCCGGTATCCACTGTTAATTCAGAGGCAACTAGAGACTTGATTGAGGTACTGTGTCCCCGGTACCAAATACCATCTAGGTTCCATTTCTCTAGGCAGGTGATACCGAAAATGTACACAGACCTCAGAAAAAGAGTCACCAGTGTCCTAAAAAATGCAGTTGTACCCAATGTCCACTTAACCACGGACATGTGGACAAGTGGAGCAGGGCAGACTCATGACTATATGACTGTGACAGCCCACTGGGTAGATGTATTGCCTCCCGCAGCAAGAACAGCAGCGGCGGCACCAGTAGCAGCATCTCGCAAACGCCAACTCGTTCCTAGGCAGGCTACGCTTTGTATCACCGCTTTCCAGAAGAGGCACACAGCTCTTACGGAAACTGAGGAAGATCATCGCAGAATGGCTTACCCCAATTGGACTCTCCTGGGGATTTGTGACATCGGACAACGCCAGCAATATTGTGCGTGCATTACATCTGGGCACATACATTGAATTTTGTGGTGCAGAATTATTTAAAAAACGACAGGGGCGTGCAAGAGATGCTGTCGGTGGCCCGAAGAATTGCGGGCCACTTTCGGCATTCAGCCACCGCGTGCCAAAGACTGGAGCACCACCAAACATTCCTGAACCTGCCCTGCCATCATCTGAAGCAAGAGGTGGTAACAAGGTGGAATTCAACCCTCTATATGCTTCAGAGGATGGAGGAGCAGCAAAAGGCCGTTCAAGCCTATACATCTGCCCACGATATAGGCAAAAAGGAGGGGGAATGCACCTGACTCAAGCGCAGTGGAGAATGATTTCAACGTTGTGCAAGGTTCTGCAACCCTTTGAACTTGCCACACGTGAAGTCAGTTCAGACACTGCCAGCCTGAGTCAGGTCATTCCCCTCATCAGGCTTTTGCAGAAGAAGCTGGAGACATTGAAGGAGGAGCTAAAACAGAGCGATTCCGCTAGGCATGTGGGACTTGTGGATGGAGCCCTTAATTCGCTTAACCAGGATTCACGGGTGGTCAATCTGTTGAAATCAGAGCACTACATTTTGGCCACCGTGCTCGATCCTAGATTTAAAACCTACGTTCTATCTCTCTTTCCGGCAGACACAAGTCTGCAGAGGTTCAAAGACCTGCTGGTGAGAAAATTGTCAAGTCAAGCGGAACGTGACCCGTCAACATCTCCTCCTTCACATTCTCCCGCAACTGGGGGTGCGAGGAAAAGGCTAAGAATTCCGAGCCCACCCGCTGGCGGTGATGCAGGGCAATCTAGAGCGAGTCCTGACATCTGGTCCGGACTGAAGGACCTGCCATTGATTACTGACATGTCGTCTACTGTCACTGCATATGATTCTCTCACCATTGAAAGAATGGTGGAGGATTATATGAGTGACCGCATCCAAGTAGGCACGTCAGACAGTCCGTACGTATACTGGCAGGAAAAAGAGGCAATTTGGAGGCCCTTGCACAAACTGGCTTTATTCTACCTAAGTTGCCCTCCCTCCAGTGTGTACTCCGAAAGAGTGTTTAGTGCAGCCGCTCACCTTGTCAGCGATCGGTGTACGAGGTTACTTCCAGAAAATGTGGAGAAGATGATGTTCATCAAAATGAATTATAATCAATTCCTCCGCGGAGACATTCAACAGCAGCAATTGCCTCCAGAAAGTACACAGGGACCTGAGATGGTGGATTCCAGTGGGGACGAATTAATAATCTGTGAGGAGGGGGATGTACACATTGAAAGGGGTGAGGAATCGGAGGATGATGATGAGGTGGACATCTTGCCTCTGTTTAGCCAGTTTGTGCAAGGAGAGATTGATTGCTTCTTTTTTTGTTGGGAGCCCAAACCAACCAGTCATTTCAGTCACAGTCGTGTGGCAGACCCTGTCGCTTAAATGATGGGTTCGTTAAAGTGAGCATGTCCTGTTTATACAACATAAGGGTGGGTGGGAGGGCCCAAGGACAATTCCATCTTGCACCTCTTTTTTCTTTCATTTTTCTTTGCATCATGTGCTGTTTGGGGACAATTTTTTTGAAGTGCCATCCTGCCTGACACTGCAGTGCCACTCCTAGATGGGCCAGGTGTTTGTGTCGGCCACTTGTGTCGCTTAGCTTAGTCACACAGCGACCTTGGTGCGCCTCTTTTTTTCTTTGCATCATGTGCTGTTTGGGGACAATTTTTTTGAAGTGCCATCCTGCCTGACACTGCAGTGCCACTCCTAGATGGGCCAGGTGTTTGTGTCGGCCACTTGGGTCGCTTAGCTTAGTCACACAGCGACCTTGGTGCGCCTCTTTTTTTCTTTGCATCATGTGCTGTTTGGGGACAATTTTTTTGAAGTGCCATCCTGCCTGACACTGCAGTGCCACTCCTAGATGGGCCAGGTGTTTGTGTCGGCCACTTGGGTCGCTTAGCTGAGTCACACAGCGACCTTGGTGCGCCTCTTTTTTTCTTTGCATCATGTGCTGTTTGGGGACAATTTTTTTGAAGTGCCATCCTGCCTGACACTGCAGTGCCACTCCTAGATGGACCAGGTGTTTGTGTCGGCCACTTGGGTCGCTTAGCTTAGCCATCCAGCGACCTTGGTGCGCCTCTTTTTTTCTTTGCATCATGTGCTGTTTGGGGACAATTTTTTTGAAGTGCCATCCTGCCTGACACTGCAGTGCCACTCCTAGATGGTCCAGGTGTTTGTGTCGGCCACTTGGGTCGCTTAGCTTAGCCATCCAGCAACCTCGGTGCAAATTTTAGGACTAAAAATAATATTGTGAGGTGTGAGGTGTTCAGAATAGACTGAAAATGAGTGGAAATTATGGTTATTGAGGTTAATAATACTATGGGATCAAAATGACCCCCACATTCTTTGATTTAAGCTGTTTTTGAAGGTTTTTTGTAAAAAAAAAACTGAATCCAAAACACACCCGAATCCGACAAAAAATTTTCAGGGAGGTTTTGCCAAAACGCGTCCGAATCCAAAAGACGGCCGCGGAACCGAATCCAAAACCAAAACACAAAACCCGAAAAATGTCCGGTGCACATCACTACTTTTTACACATGACAGCAGACAGAATAGATATAGAGATAGATAGATAGATAGATAGATAGATAGATAGATAGATAGATAGATAGATAGATAGATAGATAGATAGACAGAGATAGCTAGAGAGAGAGAGAGAGAGAGAGAGAGACAGACAGACAGACAGACAAACAGATAGATAGATAGATAGATACTTACCATCTCTCCCCGCCGGCTTAGGCAGTCATGCTTCTCGGTGCTGGCAGATCCCGGGCAGGGGAGAAGAAGGAGGAGGGAGGGGGAGGAGGGAGCCGCAGCAGCGCAGTGTAATTGGTAGCGGTGCCACTGCAGCTGTCCCTATCCTTCCGCATTGGCTGGCCGCCGCCGATGTGAATCCTGGGATGAGGGAGGTGCATCCAAGCATTCACAGCAGCGCCGGCAGCCAATGCGGAAGGAGAGGGACTGCTGCAGCGGCGCCGCTACCAATTACATAGCGCTGCTGCGGCTCCAGTCGCCCTCCCTCCTCCTCCTCCAGTTCCTCCCCTGACGCTCCTCCTCTCCTCTTCTTCTCCGGCGGCGCACACAGCACAGGCGGTTTGTAATGAGTCAATTTGACTCATTACAAGCCGCTGACATAGTTGTTGGCCGTGCGCCCTCAGGGCGACTGCGCTGTGTGCCAGGCACACCTGGCACACACGTAATTATGGCTCTGCCGTTATGCTTGTGATGACTGGCGGGATGCATTGCATTCAAAATGCCCATATCTTCAAGTTCCATTTTTGCTTAGTCATTCTGCAACATGGCATTCTGCGCTGTGGGGCAGATTCTGACATGGGTGCAAATCAATAAGTATTTCTGCACCTGCATAACACCATGCTGCACTGCAGGTGAGGCAGATGTAACATGTGAAATTGCAGTGTTAAAATAAAACTGACAGCATTTGTGAGCAACTGTACATGCAAAAGCAGACAGTATTTACCCTGCATGCAAAAATAATACATTTATTTGCTCCCCTTTCATTGGAACATTGGGAGTAATTCCAAGTTGATCGCAGCAGGATTTTTGCTAGCAATTGGGCAAAACCATGTGCACTGCAGGGGAGGCAGATATAACATGTGCAGAGAGAGTTAGATTTGGGTGGGGTGTGTTCAATCTGCAATCTAAATTACAGTGTAAAAATAAAGCAGCCAGTATTTACCCTGCACAGAAATAAAATAACCAACCCAAATCTAACTCTTTCTGCACATGTTATATCTGCCTCCCCTGCAGTGCACATGGTTTTGCCCTATTGCTATCAAAAATCCTGCTGCGATCAACTTGAAATTACCTCCATTCTGTGTTCCAGATACAAAATTCCTTGCTTTTTATTTTTTTGCTGTACGTCCAGCTCAAAATCAGTCAATATATATTCCCAGGGGCGTAGCTAAACCCATGGGTGTCCCATAGCAAAATGTTCCCAAAAATTATACATATCTATTTTTAATTAATTTCAATACCATTTTTCTTTTCCATATCACTTTATTAGCCTATTATTAGACGTTCAAAAATTTAATTTTTTGCATGCCCCTCCCCCCAAGAGGGGGTGTGAACAAATTAAAATGGGTGTGGCCTCACTAAAATGGGTATGGTATCATTAAAGTGGGTGTGGCCTTGCAGGAAAGACTACCTTTACTCCCCAGTTTTTGACCCTGCACCCCCAGACATCAGCCACCGCAGGAAAGAAAAAAAATTCCACCATATCACAGAAAAGTAATACCCCTTTCACATAGCAATGCCGGGTCACCCCCGGGAATTGGAAACAGGTCCTTCCCAGGTGCGAACCGGCTTTGGACCCTTTCACACTGGTTGGTTTCCATCAGGGGCAGGGACCGCGGCAGCATCGGGGGTGGGTGCGGAGGCGACGCTGAGACGTGAGGTCATCTCCACGCCGCCTCTGCCTATACTGTGAATGAGTCCCTGGTTGCATCGACCCGGCAACCTGTTCATACTGCACCTGACCCAGTAATAACCTGGGAATAACCCTTCTTTATTCCCGGGTTGAAGTACCGGGTCAGGTGACCCTGGAATTCTGCAGTGACCCCTTCACAACGCACATCGATCCGGCAATATGCGAGAGGGGTATTAATGTGTGAGCACATCAATTGAAACTGATCATGATACCTCCATAGAGCTATGTCTCCCTTAATAGTGGAAATATTTTGAGCTATAAATCTTTATTAAACCTGTATCCGCGGAATGTGCTTTTGTTTTACTGTCATAATGTATTTACCAGTTTAATAAGCGGCATGGACAGTATATTTGTACTGTGTAAGTAAACCAATAAATACTTACGTAGCAAGTCACACACAACTGTTAGGATGGTGAAGGAAATTGAATGCAAAATTTGAATGCGAGTGTTAATTTTAATTCACTTACTGACTGTTCATTTCTGTCAGTTGTTTGTTGACTGCCATGCCAGATGGGTAGAAAGTATCTTGCTATGAAATGCTTCGTAGGCACCTCTGTCAGCAAAGATTTCACATACCCTAAGGGTGCAGGAACACACAGGGATTTTAACATCAAGCTTAACAAATGGCTTTTTCTCCACAAAACTAACAGTGTGTGCGTGCTAACATCACTTGTCTCACCCTCTTACCCCCAGTAGTTCTATTAATTGTCATGTCAGATGTTATTGTTTTTTAATGCACATAAAATATTCCTGTTTAGTTCATGCACGAGTCGGTGACCAATAAATTAAGGCACTAGCAATACCTTTTAGTGCAGTTGTTGGATATTTAAAGAAGAAAAATCCCCATGAAGAGACCATCAGTGATAATTCAGCAGTTATCTCTAGTCTGTAGCTGTTTACAATGACTGGCAATCCGGAACCAGAGGTTAAGGAAAGTGGGTTGGACCAGCGCACTAGGTGTGGGTGGTTCGGCGAGCTGCTGCAAAAAATAGGGGTGACCACTGACCACCCTATAGATACAGAAATTGGATAACTTTGTAGCGCTCAATAAGCCTTAGGGTGTATTAAGGTAGCAACTGTATTGTAATTGTATAGCGTAATGAGTGGATGATTAGAGCGTATTTTTGTGTAAAACAAATCTTTTAATCACTCCTAAAACATTACTATAAATGAAAAAAATCAAATCAAAATCAATTTCAATTAGGTCATGCACTTAAGGTACTGCGTGACAACTATGAAGTGCCAACTAGATTCCAGCGTCTATAATAGCAAACTCCCGACCAGGGAGTGAAGTCTCTATTTGTCCATTTCAAAAGGAAAGAGAAAAATAAGTCCTTTATTGCTGTGATCCAGCTAAGTACAACAAAGTCAGTAGACATGTTCTAATTATATTATGTATATTTAAACCACTGATATGTTAGATGCATGCGATGTGATTGGAGGATGAGTTTAAAAAGGGACCCAATATGAAGCCTAAGATCAGGTTATCCACTGGTGGTTGTCCTATCTAATAGTGATTTTGGGAGTTCGAATTGCTGTACATTTTGATGGTGATTCAGATGGTATAAAAAGAGAATAATAGTCTGTTTATTTCTTGCAGATGATTGCTTTTACTACATTATCAAGATTGAGCCCATGAGGTATAAATGTTTTAAGTTCGTACATCCACCTTAGTTCTGTGGTGTTAATCTGATGTACGAAATCCCCCCCCCCTCCAATTGGGATGCACTTCCTGTATACCTAGGAACTTCAATGTTCTAGGATCGCTATTGTGTGTCTCCTTATAGTGTTTTGACAGGCTATGCTCTTCATAGCCTCTTTTAATGTTTCTTAAATGTTCAATTATTCTTATTTTTAATGGTCGTATGGTCCTCCCTACGTACTGTTTCTGACATGAGCATTGTAGGAGGCAAATTACCCCTTTGCTGTTGCATGTTATTCTTTCTTTCACTTTGTATTTTTTGTTTGTGGTGTTTGATGCAAATTCTGAAATGGGTTGAGTGCTCCGTATTTTTGTATTCGTGCACCCTTGGCACGAGCCACAATAATAGAAGCCACTCTTCGGTGAGTCGCTACAGATGGTGGTTTGTTTGAGAGTCTTTGGGGGAATGTGGTTGTGGACCAGATTCTTCTTGATATCTGGTGCCTTCCTGATTGTGAATTTTGGTCTAGTGGGTAGGATGTCATTAAGGATGTCGTCTTCTAATAGTAAAGGCCAGTGTTCCTTAATGATGTTTTAGACTTGAGCGGCTTGTCGTGAATAATTGGTTATGAAGGGAATGTTTGTGTCATGAGTTGCTTTTTTTGTTTCGTCCTTGTATGTGAGTAGCTCTGTCCTATCCATCTTGTTGACCTCATCAAATGCCTGTCTTACTCGGTCGGTGTCATACTGTTTTTCTGTAAATTTTGCGGCTAGTTCTTGACCTTGTGTTTGATAATCTTCTAGTTTGGAGCAATTCCTTCAGATTCTTAGGAATTGTCCCTTGGGGATTGTTTGTAGCCAGCTGGGGTGATGCCAACTGGTTGCCAGAATGAAACTATTGACATCCACTGGTTTTTGAAAAGTCTTGGTTTGTATCTGTCCATGATCGATGAAGATGCTGAGATCTAGAAATTCTACATTTGTTTTGCTGTAATTGGTGGTAAATTTCAGATTGTTATTGTTGGAGTTAATGTATTGTAAAAATTCTGTTAGTGTGTCCTCTTCTCCCTGCCAGATAAAGAGCACATCATCGATGTACCTCTTCCACAGTACGAGACTCGCCCCAAGCTCCGTGTTGGACCAGATGTTGTGGTACTCCCACCAACTCATAAAGAGATTGGCGTAGCTTGGGCCCAATCTCGAGCCCATGGCGGTGCCTGTTGTTTGCAAATAAAATTGGTTCTCAAACCATACATAGTTGTGTCGTAATATGAATGCTATGCTGTCAATTACAAAGGCTTTCTGTGTTTTTGTCATGGTTTTGTCTTGTTGCATATGATAGTCAATGCTGGTTAGTCCTTGATCATGATCTATTACTGAATATAAAGATGTCACATCTGTTGTCACCAACCATAGATCGTCATCCCATTGGATGTCTTTCAGGAGGTTGAGGGCATGTGTGGTGTCCCTTAAGTAGGACTGTTGTTGTTGAACATATGGCTGTAGGACAGTGTCTAGATATTCAGATAGATTTGATGTCAGGGATCCAATACCCGATATTATTGGTCTCCCTGGAGGATGAATGGGATTCTTGTGAACTTTTGGTAGATAATAAAATACCGGGATTATTGGGTGTTGGGTGAAAATGAAGTCATGTTCTTGCCTGCTTATGATCTTGTTTTGAAGACCTGTTTGTAAAAGTGTCTCTAACTGTTTTCTGAATGATTGTGTTGGATCATGGCTTAGTTTGGTGTATGTCTGGTTGTCGTTCAATATGCGGTGTGCCTCTGTCAGGTAGTCATTTTTGTTGAGTATTACTATGCCACCTCCTTTATCTGCCGGTTTTATTATCAAGGAATCATTGTCCTGTAGGTCCTTAAGTGCTTCAAATTCCTGTTTGGTCATGTTGCTGTTGTGATTGTTAGTGTTGACTTTTTTCTATATCTCTCTCTACCATTTTTACAAATGCATCTACTTGAGCTCCTTTCATGTGGCTTGGGTAGAAATTGGATGTTGGTTTCAAATCGGTATGTCGAACAGTATCTGTGGATGTATTGGGGTCTGGATAGTTCCTGACGGGAGCTGGTGTGGTTGTGGCAAAAAAACTTTTTTAGGGCCAGTTTCCTTGTGAACCTGTGTAGGTCTAAATTTGTATGACATTTGTCTACCTTGTTGGTCGGAGGGAACTTGAGACCTTTATCAAGTAGTTTGAGTTGGGTGTCTGTGAGTGTGGTATCGCTTAGATTGAATATTCCCTTACCTAACTCTACTCTTGGTCCTGGCGTAGTGCTCTTGTTCTTTTGTCCTCCCCTGCATCCTCTTCTAGTTTTTCTAGTTTCCTTTTGAGTGTTTTGATTGGGGTGCTGTTGGTGTGTGGTTTTCGTCCCACTGCTGGAGTCAGCTCTAAAAAAAAGAGGGGTTTGATTCTGGTTTGCACATGTTGTGTTTATGGTGTTCTCTGTTTGACCTGTACTTGGTGGTATATCTACCTGGTTGACCTGTATTGTTGACAAATGGTTGGTGGTTGTTAACTCACTGGCTAATAAGCTATGTTGATTGCTATTGGCCCAACCTCTTTCTAGGGAGAGTCTCGCTAGATTGTGGTACTGTGTTTCATCAGTTAATTCATAAATGGAAAAAGAGACTTCCGTTTCTGAACAGGTGACTGTAGTGTCTAGTGATTGGTTCAAATTGATTTGCGTGATCTGTGTAGGTTTTTCATGAATCTTTTTCATATATTGCTGATAAGTCAAATTTAATTTATTGTATGTGGGACTGATTTGATGATGTTTGGTGTTGTATTTGTTGTGTCTGATGAGTGGTCTCTTCTGATGGTGTTGGTGATTTGATGGTTTCTTAATACCAAATCTGTCTCTAAGGATTTTCCGTTTCTTAGTCTTAATGATTTTGTCCTCCCCTTTCAGTAGTCTCCTGGCTGTGAGTTCAGCAAGATGTTTGTATTCTGTTTCTGTCTTAAATGGTTCTAATTGTTGATCTAAGGTATTGATTTCGGTATTTATTAATTGAAGATGTTCCTCATTATGTTCAATAAGTAATTGTGTAAGTTTATTAGAACAGTCCCGGAGTGTTGCTTCCCACTTGGACATAAACAGTGTATCCTCTTGATAGTGTGTAGGTTTTTTTTTATTATGAGACCTTTGGGTATCAACGTGTTGCTTAAGCACCATTTGAGTGTGTGGGTGTCCCACCATACCCGTGTTTCCTTGTTGATGAGCGTCTCTAGTTTTAAAAAGGTATTACAGAAGTCATGATTTATCCCTGTTTGGTCTTGGGTCTTTACTAGTGTCTCAAATGCTGTTTTGGCTCTAATGTCCCTGTTCTGTCTGATGTCGGTTAGTCCCATATGTGTACCCTTGCTTCTGGTTCTTGGTCACGAGAGTAGAAGATCTAGGAAAGTGGGTTGGACCAGCGCACTAGGTGTGGGTGGTTCGGCGAGCTGCTGCAAAAAACAGGGGTGACCACCCTATAGATACAGAAAATTGGATAACTTTGTAGCACTCAATAAGCCTTAGGGTGTATTAAGGTAGCAACTGTATTGTGATTGTATAGCGTAATGAGTGGATGATTAGAGCGTATTTTTGTGTAAAACAAATCTTTTAATCACTCCTAAAACATTTTATACCATCTGAATCACCATCAAAATGTGCAGCAATTCGAACTCCCCAAATCACTATTAGATAGGACAACCACCAGTGGATAACCTGATCTTAGGCTTCATATTGGGTCCCTTTTTAAACTCATCCTGCAATCACATCGCATGCATCTAACATATCAGTGGTTTAAATATACATAATATAATTAGAACATGTCTACCCACATTCATCGAGATAATGTTTTCTATACATAGACTACCAACATGAGATGAACAAGTGAAACACTAAACCAATTGATATAAACAATTACTACTCCTAACAAACTGACTCAACACCAAGATTTTTAATATTCTTGAATTTCTGAGAAATTACAATAAATTGACAAATTATAAAGATTTTCGAAACAACACAAAGATAGATTTAGGGTTAAACGTGCAGAATGAGAAATAAACAGTCCTGCACAATCACTCAGATACCCTATACAATAGTTTAGTTATATTTACAACCAATAGATGGTCCAATAGAGGGCGGCACAAATAGGGTATCCACAAATATTGGACATAATTAATTAATAATCAGTCAGCAGAAAGCACCATCACCCGTTCTCCTCTGTTTACATGTGCGATTGACAGGTTTAAGAACCAATCACATCTTAATAATTAAAAAAACTTGTGGGACGTGCACCAAACACGGACCAATAGCCTCATCTAACAGGCAACCAATCACGGAAGGTCCCTCCCTATAAATGAATGGGACAAACCAGCCTGAAAACCACACAGCATCCCTAGAAGAAGACCCCCAGAGGGTTGAAACGCGTTGGGCACGGACATTTCAACATCAGAACCACCAACCAGCTGATGAATACAAAGCTAGTACCGGTACGAGCCGAAGAAGGGTCACGTGAAGCCCGATACCCGGAAGTAGAGAGCCGAGACTGAAGAGAGGACACGGATGGAAAAGAGAAGGTAAGCTGGTGGGGTACAGAGCAAACAGCGCAGGAGGGGGGGGGGGAGGAGAGGTCAATGTAAGAGACCTGGGGGGCCTAGGGCGCGACGCTGTTGGTGCCCGCGAGTACAGTTACTCACCCCGCGCTCGCCGCTGACTCTTACCTTCGGGTCAGTGATGATCCCGGATCCCTCGCTCCCCGTCGGCGGTCCTTCCGTCGGGTATATGTTGGTCCCCTTGATGGTCCGATGTCTTGGTCTCGGCACCTGGAACGAACTTCAAAACACAACAGCAACAACAACCACAACAACAACAAACGGCACCTTACCTTCCCTAGGGACCTACCGGTGGAGGGCCCGTGGACAGTCACGGGTATTACACCTCGCCATGTAAATAGTATACGACGGCGCTCGATGCTAGCGCGTAAGCAAGACGGTGCGGACAGTGTATGGAAAGGTGAACAGTGTACAACGATAACAAACACGGTGGTACAATGGTAAACAGTGTGCTACAACGGGTGCAACACACCCCAGGATAACAATGGTGGGCCTAGCGCCCGCTGCTGCTCAGGCCGTGGCCTGCCTGACTGTGGGGGAACAATGGGGGGGCCTAGCGCCCGCTGCTGCTCAGGCCGTGGCCTGCCTGTGGGGGAACAATGGGGGGGCCTAGCGCCCGCTGCGACTCAGGCCGTGGCCTGCCTGACTGTGGGGGAACAATGGGTGGGCCTAGCGCCCGCTGCGGCTCAGGCCGTGGCCTGCCTGACTGTGGGGGAGCAATGGGGGGGCCTAGCGCCCGCTGCTGCTCAGGCTGTGGCCTGCCTGACTGTGGGGGAACAATGGGGGGCCTAGCGCCCGCTGCGGCTCAGGCCGTGGCCTGCCTGACTGTGGGGGAGCAATGGGGGGGCCTAGCGCCCGCTGCTGCTCAGGCCGTGGCCTGCCTGACTGTGGGGGAACAATGGGTGGCCTAGCGCCCGCTGCGGCTCAGGCCGTGGCCCGCCTGACTGTGGGGGAACAGTGGTCTGGCCTAGCGCCCACTGCTGCTCAGGCCGTGGCCTGCCTGACTGTGGGGGCAATGTGGGCCTCGGCCTAACGCCGGCGTTGGTGGTGCGGTGGGGGCAGACCCGGTGATGGTACCTGCGGGAGAAAAGGGCCTCACTGAGGGCTTACCTGATCCACCGACGTCCGGACATCCGATCCCGAATCCTCCGCAGTGCCGCCTCCGCTAACCGCGCCTCCGTCCTCCGTCCGCTTGCCGTCCAAACAACCACCTTCCCGCCGCGTGCGGGCGTTTAAAAGCCCCGCCGCGCTGCTCTCTGGGATGGGTGATGCGGCAGGTCCTCATTGGCCCGCCGCGTCGCCCAGTGATGACGCGCCACAACAAGTGGGCGCGCCTTCTGCTGCGGCGGGCGGCAGCTGGGGGTTAGGCCCCGGACCGGCAGTGGGGGGTGGAGTGGGTCGCGCCAGCACTCCCACACTTCCCCCCGCCTTTTCCTTTGTGGTCCCCACAAAGACTGGGTTGTGCGACCACTCGAAGTCGGGGTCTGCGAAGAGTGGTGGGGGTACTCCCATGGTGGAATGGGCTGATCTCCGGACCGGTGCGGCTTGGGGCAGGGGGGTTGGTGTGGGCTCCCTGGGCGCCCCTCCCTGCCTTGCTGGGGACGAGTCAGTTGTCGGCTCCTCCGTGGGTGTGGGGCTGGTTTCCGTGGTTGCCCCCCCTGTGGCCGGGCCGACTGGTGGCGCTGGAGTTGGTGGGGGTACCCATAAGTCGAAGAGTATTGGCCCCAGGGTGGCGGCTGGTCCCCCTGGGGCCACCCTGGCTACTGGGGGGTCGCACAGCACTGGCTCCTCTGCTTCGCCCCTTGGGGCCTGTGGCTCGCAAGGGCGCAGCATGTCTCGATGTAGGGTGCGGGTACAACCGCTGTCGTCCCCGGCTCGCACCTGGTAGACTGGACTGCCGGGAGATGCCTGCCGCTGCACCACATAGGGCACTACTTCCCACCTCTTGCTCAGTTTGTTCTTGGGGCGTTTCTCCCGGACCCGGACCCGTTGACCCACCTCGAGGGGTTCCCTCTGAGCCTGGGGAGGTTGGGGGTGTTCGGCGGAGCTGATGTGGGACTCTGCCATTTCTGCCACAGTCTTTAGGCGACGTCTCTGCTCCTCGACCCATCCACCTTCGGTCCATTGGTCATCCCCCGTCGGTAAGGTCAAGTCAAGGTCCTGCAGCTCCCGCCCCGGTCGGCCAAACAACATGAAATAGGGGGAAATGCCTGTGGTCCGGTGTACTCTGTTGTTGTATGCCCACACGCACTCCTGGACAAAGTCGGGCCAGCGCCTTCTCTTCTCGGGTGCTAGCGTCCTCAGCATCTGTAAGAGGGTCCGGTTAAATCTCTCGCAGGCCCCATTCCCTTGAGGGTGATATGGGGTGGTCCTGGACTTCTGCATGCCATAGGTCTGGCAGAGTCGCTCCATCACTCGGCCTTGGAAGCACGCACCCTGGTCCGAGTGAATGCGCTCGGGGCACCCATACTTCCGGATGAACTGCTCCACAATGGCTTTGGCGGCCCCCTCTGCTGTCTGGTCCCGGGTGGGGGCCACCACGGTGAACTTGGTTAAGTGATCCGTCATCACCAAGGCATACTGGTATCCAGCCGCCGATTCACCTAGCGAGACATAGTCCACCATCAGTAGCTCCAGGGGCCTACTTGTCTTGATGGTTTGGACGGGGGCCCGTTGTTCGCTGGGCTTGGTCACTCCACACCTCTCGCACGTTCGGCATACGTCCTCCACCACCCCCTTGAGTCCAGGTAGGAAATACTGTCGGCGGATCCACTGGAGTGTCTTGGCCACCCCGAAGTGGGCCCCTTCCTCATGGGCCTCTGTCACTAAGGCCCGGGCTGTAGTTTCGGGGAGGACGATCTGCCACACATAGCGAAAATCCTGCTCCAGGTAGGCGCGCCGACATAATACATCCTCCTGGACCGCCAGCCGATCCCACTGGTGTAGTATTTTCTGCCCGTTAGCTCCAAGCTGTTCCCTCTCTCGGTTGGAGGGCCAGTGCCCTCCCTTTTTCCAGACGCGTAGAGCTCTCAGGTCTGGGTCCTGCTCCTGTTGAATGGCCCATTCCTTGGGGGTCTTTTGCAGGAGGAGACCGCAGCTGGTGGCCTGCCAGGACTGGGGGGCTGGTCCGACCCTGGTGAGGTCTGAGATCTCCAGTCCCTCTTGCTCCTCGTCGGTGGGGCCTGTGGGGCCTCCCACTGGAAACCGGGACAGGGCGTCCGCGTTGGCGTTGTCCCTCCCTGGACGATACTTGATTTTGTGGGGAAATTTCGCCAGTCGGGCAACCCAGCGTTGCTCCAGAGCCCTCAGTTTGGCTGTGCTGAGGTGGGCCAGGGGATTGTTGTCGGTTATGACCTCGAAGTCCACGCCTGTCAAGTACTTTTCTGTCACCGCCCACACCAGTGCCAGCAACTCCAGCTTGAACGAGCTGTAGTTATCGGGGTTCCGTTCGGAGTCCCGTAAACTCCGGCTTCCATAGGCGATCACCCTCTCCTGGCCGTCCTGTACTTGGGAGAGCACCGCCCCCAACCCCTGGTGGCTTCCGTCGGTATAGACCAAGAACGGTTTGTCGAAGTCCGCATAAGCCAAGACCGGGGCATGCATGAGGGCGTCTTTAAGCTGGTTGAACGTGTCGTCTTGGGCTCGCCCCCATTCCACCGCCCTCCTCCGGGCATCTGTCGCTACCCCTCGAAGTAGGTCATGCAAGGGTCCGGCAATCTTGGCAAAGCCCTTGATGAATCGTCGGTAGTATCCCACCAGTCCCAAGAAGGCCCTCACCTCCGTCACAGTGGTTGGGGCTTTCCATCCACGGATTGCGGCGAGTTTGTTGGGGGTCGGCTGTACCCCCTGCTGGGAGACCACATGCCCCAAGTACTCAAGGCTGGGCTTGAGGAGGTGACATTTCCTTGGCTTTAGTTTGAGCCCGAACTGTTACAGCCTTTGCAGGACCAAGTCCAGTCTCCGCAAGTGTTCCTCCAACGTTGGGGCGAACACGATGATGTCATCGAGGTAGATCAGAATCGCATCGAAGTTCAAGTCCCCCAGGCAGCGTTCCATGAGGCGTTGGAACGTGGCAGGGGCATTGAAGAGTCTGAAGGGCATCCTACAAAAATCGAACAGACCCATGGGGGTGATGAAGGCGGTTTTAGCCTGGTCCTTCTCGGCTACCGGCACCTGTCAGTACCCACTGGCCAGATCCAATGTTGAAAAATAGCGGGATTTACCTAGGGCTGCCAAAGACTCTTCGATCCGGGGCAGCGGGTACGTGTCCCGCACAGTGCAGTGGTTGAGCTTCCGGTAGTCCACGCAGAAGCGTAGCGCGCCATCCTTTTTCTTTACCAGTACGTTAGGGGCCGCCCAGGGGCTTTTGCTCTCTCAAATAACCTGGTTGTCCAGCATCTGGCGGATCATGCTCTTTACTTCCTGGTACAATTTGGGCGGGATCGGCCGGTATCGCTCCCGGACAGGGGCGTTGTCCCCCGTGTTGATCTCGTGCTCCAATTCTCGGGTGTAGCCGAAATCTTCCTCGTGCCGCGAGAACGCCTTTTGCCTCTTCCATAGCATCCGTTCTAATCTTTTGATGTCGGAGGGGCTGGCCTGCTCCAGAGAGACGTCCATCTGGGCCAGTATGGTTTGGCCGTTCCAGCTGGCAGTGGGTTCCTCCGATTCTTCCAGGCTCACGGCCAGTGTCCAAGGATTCCGCCCATCCGAATCCAGGACTAGGCCTCGTCCTGTCTCCACGCCTTCCGCCGGGATAGCGTCCACCTGTGCGAGGATGGTCTGGGGGGGATTATGTGTGGGGAGGTCCCCCAGGTTACAAATCCGTATGGGGACCATGCCGTTCTGGACCACGGCCAGGACCCGGGCCACAACCAGCCCCGCACCGGACTGGCTGAACCAGCATGGCTCGATCAGTACCGCCTTACCTTCCAGGCGGTGCTGCGTCCGTACGGGGAAGTCCAACACTACCTCCTGTCGGGCGGGTATCTTCACCCTTTGATTGTGGTGGGTCTTAATACGCCCCAAAGGGGCCCAGGCCTCGGGCAGACAACAAACCGTTGCCTAGCTGGACCACTCTCTGTAGGGCCTGCTGTACGGGCTTCTGTATCCCCTGGTATTTCCAATATCGGGGGCCTTTCTCCTGGGCCAGGGCTTGACCCAAGTCTCGCAATATGTTGGTCCCCAGGATGATGGGCCCATGTCTTAACTCGTCTCCGGCGACTACCATTATTCCTTTTTTTTCAAGGGATTGCCCATACAGTTCTACCTCGAGCCACACAACGCCCAGGATTGGGAGGGGCAAGTTGTTGGCGGCCGTGAGGGTTATCCAGTCTCCCACGTCCGTCCTCTTCAAGTGGCTGTAGTCCTGTTGGAAGCATCTCTCGGACATGGTGGACACCTGAGAACCGGTGTCCAGCAGGCAGCGTTGGCTCTGACCATCTAGCCGCGCTATCACGGTGGGGCATTCTCCAATTAGATCCGAGGAATAGGCGATATCCACCAAGTCGTCTCCGTTCCTCGCAGTTTTGCCCGCAACTGCGAGGGATGTTAGTTTAAAGCCCTCCTGCGATCGCTCCGGTGGCGTTGGGCATCTGGACACTCCCGCGCGAAGTGTCCCGGACGTTCACACTCCCAACACGTCATCTCCCGGGGTCCCCTCCGTCGGGTGTCCTCCGTTCGTCTGCGCGGCTCCTCCCGCCGGCGTAGACGTTGAAAGGAGTCTCCGATCTCCTCCTCGGCGTCCCTGGTGCTGCCTCCCGTAATTACATTGCGGCTTTCCGATTGTTCCACCCGTCGCTTCAGTTTGGACATCTCTTCCTGGACTAGTAGGAGGGCATTGGTCAGGTCCTTGACGCACCCTTCCAGGGGACTGACCTCTGGCTTGGGGGGCGGTGGTGGTGGCTGGGCCTGCGCCAGGGGTTGGGCCTGCTGGAGAGCTATGACGCAGGACCCAAATTCCGCATCCTGGTCCTTGGTCAAGGCCCTCTCCAGCGCGTCGGGGAAGGTCATGGTCGGCTGAGCCTCGATCTTGTCCAGGAGGTGGTTTCGTTATTGTTTATTCCTCAGGCCGGCCACGAAACGGTCCCGGAGGCCAAAGTCCGCGTCTCCGGTCAACCACTTCTCGTCGGGACGTGCCTGCGCGCATTTCTGTAAGGCGTTGGCAAACTGGGAGATAGTTTCATCCTCCGTCTGGAATCGCGCGAAGAGGCGCCTCCGGAGGCCATCTGCCGTTGACCTCTCCCGGTAGACATCCTTGAGGATCTTGTATACCCCGTCGAGGTCCGTCCTCTGCTCATCCGGTCGCAGCATCACGGTCTCCCTGGCTTCTCCTTGGAGGAACTGTAGGGCCAGATCCACGTGCGCCGAAGCGGGTAGGCGGTGTAGCCGGATGACAGAGTCCAGCTGATGCTTCCACTCCTCGAGGGGCATGTTCCACCCATCGTACCTAGACAGAAAATGGATGGCCGTCCCGAGGGGCAGACCAAGCCAATCCGGTGCCGGGTCCGTTGCTGGGACCGACATGTCGGATCCTGCCGGCTACGCCAAATGTAAGAGACCTGGGGGGCCTAGGGCGCGACGCTGTTGGTGCCCGCGAGTACAGTTACTCACCCCGCGCCCGCCGCTGACTCTTACCTTCAGGTCAGTGATGATCCCGGATCCCTCGCTCCCCGTCGGCGGTCCTTCCGTCGGGTATATGTTGGTCCCCTTGATGGCCCGATGTCTTGGTCTCGGCACCTGGAACGAACTTCAAAACACAACAGCAACAACAACCACAACAACAACAAACGGCACCTTACCTTCCCTAGGGACCTACCGGTGGAGGGCCCGTGGACAGTCACGGGTATTACACCTCGCCATGTAAATAGTATACGATGGCGCTCGATGCTAGCGCGTAAGCAAGACGGTGCGGACAGTGTATGGAAAGGTGAACAGTGTACAACGATAACAAACACGGTGGTACAATGGTAAACAGTGTGCTACAACGGGTGCGACACACCCCAGGATAACAATGGTGGGCCTAGCGCCCGCTGCTGCTCAGGCCGTGGCCGGCATGACTGTGGGGAAACAATGGGGGGGGGGGGGCTAGCGCCCGCTGCTGCTCAGGCCGTGGCCTGCCTGACTGTGGGGGAACAATGGGGGGGCCTAGCGCCCGCTGCGACTCAGGCCGTGGCCTGCCTGACTGTGGGGGAACAATGGGGGGGCCTAGCGCCCGCTGCGGCTCAGGCCGTGGCCTGCCTGACTGTGGGGGAGCAATGGGGGGGCCTAGCGCCCGCTGCTGCTCAGGCCGTGGCCTGCCTGACTGTGGGGGAACAATGGGGGGCCTAGCGCCCGCTGCGGCTCAGGCCGTGGCCTGCCTGACTGTGGGGGAGCAATGGGGGGGCCTAGCGCCCGCTGCTGCTCAGGCCGTGGCCTGCCTGACTGTGGGGGAACAATGGGGGGGCCTAGCGCCCGCTGCGGCTCAGGCCGTGGCCCGCCTGACTGTGGGGGAACAATGGGGGGGCCTAGCGCCTGCTGCGGCTCAGGCCGTGGCCTGCCTGACTGTGGGGGCAATGTGGGCCTCGGCCTAACGCCGGCGTTGGTGGTGCGGTGGGGGCAGACCCGGTGATGGTACCTGCGGGAGAAAAGGGCCTCACTGAGGGCTTACCTGATCCACCGACGTCCGGACATCCGATCCCGAATCCTCCGCAGTGCCGCCTCCGCTAACCGCGCCGACGTCCTCCGTCCGCTCGCCGTCCGAACAACCACCTTCCCGCCGCGTGCGGGCGTTTAAAAGCCCCGCCGCGCTGCTCTCTGGGATGGGTGACGCGGCAGGTCCTCATTGGCCCGCCGCGTCGCCCAGTGATGATGCGCCACAACACGTGGGTGCGCCTTCTGCTGCGGCGGGCGGCAGCGGGGGGGGAAGGCCCTGGACCGGCAGTGGGGGGTGGAGTGGGTCGCGCCAGCACTCCCACATACGGTCCATGGTGACAGCCCTGAACAGGCTTACACCAGTGGATCTTGGCCTTAGACCCAGATTGCCTTCAGCTGCATTCCAGCTCCTGGCGTGTTGTCTGTGAACTGACGGGCACTAGGGGACGGGCACTGCACGGGGCCATCGGCGGTCCGGAGCTCCCAAATCCTCCTTACCCACCGCACGCACGCCTGATATCATCCTCGGGGCAACACCGCAATCACCGTTAGCCGGCACAGCACCAAGCACCATAGACAGTCAGCGGGACGCCGCAAACTGCCTATTCATAGACCTCTCTATGAACTACTGACTTTGTCGTACTTAGCTGGATCACAGCAATAAAGGACTTATTTTTCTCTTTCCTTTTGAAACGGACAAATAGAGACTTCACTCTCCGGTCGGGAGTTTGCTATTATAGACGCTGGAATCTAGTTGGCACTTTATAGTTGTCACGCAGTACCTTAAGTGCATGACCTAATTGATTTTGATTTGATTTTTTTCATTTATAGTAATGTTTTAGGAGTGATTAAAAGATTTGTTTTACACAAAAATACGCTCTAATCCTCCACTCATTACGCTATACAATTACAATACAGTTGCTACCTTAATACACCCTAAGGCTTATTGAGCGCTACAAAGTTATCCAATTTTCGGAACCAGAGGTTAGGCAGGAACAGAGAGCAAAGTGAGGTAAAGAGGAATAACAATAAAGCTGGATAGTCGACAAATGTTCAAGGACAGTGATACAAACTTACAGTACTGTATATCATAACTGTCCCAGTGACACAGCAAGAAACAAAGGTAATTATAATTATCAGTTGGCTTGTTGGTCTAGGGGTATGATTCTCGCTTAGGGTGCGAGAGGTCCCGGGTTCAAATCCACCTAGTTTAGCACCCTGCCCCACCCACCCCTCACTGATTTTAATTAGATAGCCCAGCACTCTGACTTACATATGTGGAGTGAGCACACCGAGGTAAGACTCCTACATTTGTTTACTATGATAGTCAAAATTGGGGTGATTCTCTGGGGTGCGGGGCTCCCTGTACCTGCCGTGGCTGGATGTCCCCGGGGCATCGCAATCTAACACTATTTCAATACACTATTTCACATTTTCTTTAACTCCTCACATCACTCACACATGCAGCAGTAGCTGCTCCTACCTCTAACTTTTTATTTGTATCACTCTTGCGATGACCTGGGGTTGTCTGGCTGGGTGGCTCTAGGTGGCTCCTGACCCCAGTGCCGTAACTAGGTATGTGCCGGTGGTGCCTGGCACACAGCGCATTGTGCACTGAGGGCGCAGGACCGCCGGCAACACCTGTTGGCTCCCGCTGCTTAGTGCTCATCTGTAGAAGCACTGTTGCTGCAGCGGCGGAGCAGGACACTGGGTATGATTGCCGTATGTCCGTTCCTGTGAAGCTAACTTCAGCCTCGTGGTCCTGTGCCTCCTTGTCTCCCAGGCCGCCTGTCTGTGCTGAAAGGGGGCGTGGCCACGGGTCGACGATTAGGCCATGCCCCCGACTTTGCTGTTTGGTCTGTCTGACTCTGCATCCGTCTCTGCTACAGCGCCTCTTCTTGAGGTAAAGTTGGCACGAGGGGAGGGGGGAGGGGGGGGGGGAGTTCTGTGTGTGGTGTGACTGTAGGTGACAGTCTGAGTGTGTGTGTGTGTGTGTGTGTAGGGACTGTCTGCCATAATGTGTAATATGGGGAAGCTGTCTGCCGTAATGTATAAAACGGGACGCTGTCTGCCGTAATGTGTAATATGGGGACGCTGTCTGCCGTAATGTGTAAAACAGGGGACCCTGTCTGCGGTAATGTGTAAAAAGGGGGACGCTGTCTGCCGTAATGTGTAATATGGGGACGCTGTCTGCCGTAATGCCGTAATGTGTAATAAGGGGACGCAATCTGCCGTAATGTGTAATAAGGGGACGCTTTCTGCCGTAATGTGTAAAAAGAGGACGCAGTCTGCCGTAATGTGTAATATGGGGACGCAGTCTGCCGTAATATGTAAAAAGGGGACGCTGTCTGCCGTAATGTGTTAAAAGGTGAATCTGTCTGCCATAATATGTAAAAGGGGCTCTACCTGGTGTAGTGGTGCTACTGTGTGGCGTAATTTGAATAATAGAGACAACTGTGCACAGTAATATGAATTGGTATTATTTTGTGGCACTGCCCCTGTTTTGCATAGAGGGGGGGCGCCAAGGCTATTTCTTGCACACAGCGCTAAAATGTCTAGTTACGGCACTGCCTGACCCCCGGACCTGAACCCCTATAGGTAGTGTTAGGGACTTACCCAATGAGAGGCTACCTTGGCGTGGTGGATAAGCTCATAGCCCTGGCCAGGTTTATGCTAAAAGCCTTTGGTAATTACAGGTTGAGCTAGTGTGAGATAGTGCACCTGTAACTTTTTTTGCCCTTGTATACTGTATCAAGTCTCAAGCAGAGTAGCACCTCATTACTTAATTATGGTGTGCAAACTAGGGCCCCCCTCCTTTCGTATAATTATCATACTGTGTGACTGTTGACTGGTTTTCAGATTTTAAAAGTAAAATCTAGAGATCTGTGAACATTATTTTAAAAAGTTTTCTTTGTTCTAAAAGTTTTTTTTTCCATTTGTTTATTTATTTTACAGAGTTTCTGTCCACAGTTTCTATATTCATGTCCTCTTCTGTTGGTCACTAGTGACCTGATGTGCGCGTGGTACCGTAGCTATGGTCTACAGTATATTACATATAGGGCCTTATTCAGCATGCCTCGCTGCTGTGATGCAATTGCATTTTCCTGGTTACTGGGCCAGTGTGCCGGTGCGAGAAATGCCATCACATTGCATTGATGCGAACGCCTCTGCCTGAATGTCAGGTAGAGGCATTCGCAGGGTGGTTGGATACGGCTATGGGGTGTTGTGGGGGTGTGGCCATGAAAACTCGGGTGGGTCCAGGCCTTTTTGGGCCAGCCGCATGGCGTTTTATGCAGCCTCTGCGAAAGGAAACATTACCGCGCTGTGCCTTCCTTCGCACCCAGGCTCAACAGGGGTCGACCCACGATCTAATTGCGGCGATGCGATTGCAATTACTGTAGATTGTGAATGCAGCACTGGACGACACTTAGAATGCTGGGCGGTCTTGCCCTGTGCTGGGCAGCTAAATTAGCAAAACTGCAACTGAAGCTGAATAAGGCCCATAGTTTGAGCAGCACCGCTGCAGAGGCGTAGCGAGGGTGGAGTGAGTGGAGCTTGAGCTCCAGGTGCCGGCAGGGACAAAAGGCGCTGGCATGGACAGAAGGCGCTGGCTGAAGTCAGAGCTCAGAGTAGAAAGAGAGGACTTGAAGAGAGGGAACAGGTGGCCTCCACACTGCCTGCATGTTCCATGTCACTGACTGCAGTGCAGAGAATCCAGTGTGGTGTTGGGGGCGAGGGGCGGTTTAGAGGTTTGTCAGAAAAACCTACCTGGCTCCATTCAGTGATATGGAACATTCAGGCAGTGTGGTGGCCACCCCTTTCCTCTCCTCAGTCCTTTCCTCCTAACCACAGAGGCCCAGCCTGTCAATCACATAGAAGCTCCGCCCCTCCAGATCAGAATGATGAGCTTGTGTCCTTGGTGAGAATTTATGTGTTTGTTCTATATGTGTATGTGTGTGTGTATATGTACAGTATGTGTGAGTGTGTTTATACTGTATGTGTGTGTAATATGATTACTATAACTCTAAAGTGGAAAATTATATGCCCAATGTATATATATAATTATGTACGTATTTATGAGTAATTTATATATATTAAATGAAGAAATGTGGTGGCATTTGGTATATACTTATAAATGTGTATATAGATGAATTTGGAAGTGATAAATATTTGTAATTATTTATTAAATATATATATATGACAAAGTGATGGGAGTATAGGTATTCAAAATTTAAATTACAGTAGCGTAACATAGGGAAAACGGAGGCTAAGTAGGTTCAGAAACAGCTGTCAATGAGCATTCTGTCAGGCACTGACAGCCTTGACAGAAAGCTCTGGAATGCCACGAGCGCCCCACGAGCGCTTCAGTGCCGCTGACCAGGGGGGATAGCTCGTGGCTTAGGCGGGAAGAGGGGGCACGAGCCGTGAGTCTGGAGCAGTATAAATACAGCTCCTTACCGGCAGTTGTCAGACCTGCGGATCCCTCTGTCAGCGCCCGCACCCTGATGCTCACCGCCGCTAAGAGCCGTAAACTTGCTGTAAACATACAGCGGCGGTGGAGACTAGGAGGAGCGGTGCCAGACGGAGCTTGCTTGGCGGAGCGGAGGCGCTGAGAGCGGGCAGCGGAGGCAGAAGTGACCGCTGAGCCAGTGTACCTGCACTCTGTGTCCGGGCGTAGGTGGAGACAGGAGAAGTGCCGTGTCGCTGAAGCGCCGCTGCCATCAAAGCGGCTGTGACATCCAGGTGGGCGGTCGCAAGTGGAAGGCAGCGGGGGAAAGCAGCGGAGACCCGAGTGTCTATGGTGGCAGAAGCGGGGGAGGAGCGTGGTGCCGCAACAGTCAAGACCTCAGTAACACTCTCTTTAAGACTTCCCATCAGAGGCAGTGATCTAAGGCAAGTCTCCAATAAGCTGTAGAGAGGCGGTGCTTGTCGCTCACAAGAACACTTCACACCAGCGCTGCTGCAGGACAGAAGTAAGTGTATAACCAGCCATTTACACTACAATTAGTACCACAAGCAAGGAGAGGCTATTGGACATTTTGCCAAGCATAGACTGGGACTAAGACAATCCAAGGTGGGCAGCAGTTAATGAGGATATCAGTATACTGTAGCCATAACTATAGTGATACATAATAACAGTGTCACTTAAGACATTACTATCGAAGACAGGGTCCCAGAGTTGGTGCTCATACAATTGATGTAAAACCAACACCCACGTGAGAGGAGCCAGGGGTAGTGCTTTACAGCAGCGCAGTTAAATGGGTAAATTGTCATTTATATAATAATAAGTCCTACAAACCGTGGAGGATAGTTAGCTGCGCTTAGCTGGAATAATAGAAGGAAGAAGGTGACAAGCTAACAGTCCAGGGACTGATAAATCTGACGTGCATTGTTAATATACAATAGCTGAGGGAGCATAATAAGTACCCAGGATCACTGTCCAACTATATAGAAAGCCGTGTGGATAGATTGCACATTTAAAGTAATTTGCTCCCAAATACACTTTGCATCAATTCAGCATATGCCGAGAGACAGTGGAGTTATACTACACAGATAGTGAATCTTCAACAGCTACATAGGTGAAGCGTGAATCTGGTTGAGAGGTCGATTGTACCAGAAGTACAGACATTAAAGCGCTATTATAACATAGAGGCAATTGATAAGAGGAGAGTCTATTAACAGCATAGAATTAACTCAATTTCTCGTGACACCTACTTAAATAATCTACTGTTAAATAATTTACCTGCTCTGTGAAACAATTAGAAAGTGACAAAAGGAGACTGTCTACTAAAGTAAAATAAATTGTCAAGCTGCAGAGCCAAAGGACTTAAGCGAATAGAGACTGTGGACACATTCCACTTAATATTTTTCCAACCGGAATCTTGCTCAAAGACTGTAATTTTAGTCTAAGCAAGTAGATCTAGAGGAGATTTATTCGTTTGGATCATAATAGACTACAGTTTCCTTAGCGAAACATTGTTATACAACTTTGGATACATCACCCCTTTAGACATTTTGTTACAGAACAGTACAGCTGCAAGTTACCTTTTATTAAGAGAAAGACTTGCAATTTATACCAGAGAAAGAAAGATACTTTCTTATATCAGGGAAAGGAGATTTATGTAGCATTATACAAGACAGGAATTGCACAAAGCATAGGCAGAACTACATATTGTTTACCAAAGGGAGAAGGAAAACTGAATGTTAAAGCTATAGTATGGTGTAAGATGTTATGTATAAATACTGTTATTTACTAGTTTTTGGTCTCTAAAGTGCACTATCACACTAAGAGTACCCGGGTCACTCTAACACCTAAGGGTGTCACTCAAAGAAGGTAATTTTTGTATTGCATGCGAAAAATTCATGTATAGGTGTTGTGAGGGATATAGTATATGAACAACATTTCTTTAAATTACATGAAAGAATGTTATTATAGTATAATAGTAATGCTTTTACAATAAATTAGACTAATTATACTTACCACCTGTGTCTGTGAACTGGAGTTGGACCCATGAATCCTGAAAGAGAGAACAGGTAAAACATTTGTGGTGTGTGATTTAATTAAGGGTGTGCACTTACAGTAAGGGATTAAGGGAGGCTTACCCAGGCAAGCCCTTTTTTCACATTTAGTCTGGGTGGAGGCACAATCAGTTATTAGGTAACCTATACCGTAATAGTTAGGGAGGGTTACATTTGGAGGCACTTAGCCGAGACGAATATATTCAGGATACAACAATGGAAAAGTTTACTGGGAAGATATCAGTGCTTGGTGTCAAAGGAAGAAAAAAAATCCCAAGAAATGTTTAAGTGTAGGAGGGAATTTTTCGGAATTCTCTGATGAAGAGATAATCGAAAGGCTAGCCAGGTTATATGGAATAATTAGACCCAGGATTGTAGATAAATGGATGGGAGGATTGGGAAGAGTAGTGGCAGTACTGATAGAAACGGAAAATGAATTGGAGGCTGATGTAATACCATTGACAGTAGTAGCTAGTGAAGAGATGGGTAGGAGGTGGAATGTGATGTGGCCCAATATATGGGAGGATGAAGAAGCAGCAACTATTGCACATATATCAGCGTCTCCTCTAGACAACCCTAATAGAGGTGAAAGGAATAGTAGTGGTGAAGGGGGTGATGCTCAAGATACTGGTGAAAACGCCACAGGTGGGCAGTTTGAAGTCATCATGGATAGAGTGGTCACTCAGAAAGGTGGCATTATGAAGGGAGTTATAGGCGATTACGGATTTTTTCCGGAATTATACCTGTACCGTCAGGAGAGGAGACGTATGAGGCCTGGAAAGAAGCGGCGGTACAGCAAGTGGAAGAATGGCAGTGCCCTGATAAGATCAAAAGACAGAGGGTAGTAGAAAGCTTGAGAGGGCCGGCTATGGGAATTATACAAGCTGCTAGACGAAGTAATCCTAATGCTACTTTAGAAACATTCTTTGAGGCATTAGATTATGCATATGGCACCCTTGAAGACGTGGGAGACCTTACTTCTAGGTTATACCACACGTTCCAAGAACCAACAGAAAAGCTAAGTGCATTTTTTATTAGATTAGACAAGTTATTATACAAGATAGTCGATAAAGGAGGTATAGTAAAGGATGATGTGGACAGAAGTCGAATGAAACAGTTACTGCGGGGTGCCTTGACCACTGACCCAGTAGCTCAGAAATTAAGATGTTCAGGAATTAAAGAACCTTTTCCTACCTTTAATGAACTATTAAAAGAAGTCAAACAAGAAGAGTTATTAATAGAGATGAGAGAGAAGACAGTGAAGAAAGTCAAGGTAATACAACCAGTAGTAGAAAGCAATGCATTTGAGGAGAAAATATTAAAGCTTATGGACGAACAAAATAAGAAAATTGACAAATTCATTGCAGCCCAGACTGTGAATACTTCTCTGCAAATATCTAATGACAGCAGCCCCGTAAGAGGATTAGGTAGAGGGAGTAACAACTTTAATAGAGGATGTTTTAGATGTGGGAGAACAGGACATTGGGCCTTTGAATGTAACTTGAATAGAAATTTGAATCGAAACTCTGACCGTGCTTCAGGTGGTAACCAAAATACGGAAAGTTTGGGGTCGGGAAACGGATGGGGGCGGTCTGTGGGCCCCTCACAGGCCCCCTAGAGGTTAGTCACTGTGCTATGGGGAATTCCTGGAGGAGTGGAAGTCTACCAGAAGGATTGCTGGGACCTGCTCCCCTTTTGGCTGCTAATATAAATGGACGACACTGCAAGATTTTGGTGGATAGTGGATCCCAGGTTTCTATTATAATTGAAAACTGGTACCATGAAAACATCCCTGATGTACCCATCCAGCCCTTAAGTGGATTAGTGATATGGGGCCTAAGTGTTGAGAAGTACCCGTATCTAGTTACTCTTGGAATCAACAACTGTGTGAGAGAAGAGGAAGGGATGCAGACATCACTTATTGCATTGATATGCCCAGAAGTTCCTGAAGGGAGGGATGAACCACCTGTAATTATAGGGACCAACACCCGAATATATCCTTTACTCGCTGAATGGTACGAAGGAAGAGAGAAACTATCTTCTGTACAGGCTTGTTGCATCCAATCCCCTGAGGGTGTAATTGTTTCAGAAAATAAATTTGATATATGTTTCCAAGGGAGTGACATTTCTTTGGAAGAAAAATTTGCTTTAATCAAAGAACTAGAATCTAAGAACCAGGTATTTTCCATGGGAGAATGGGATCTGGGAACAGCTAATGGGGTAGAGCACAGTATTAGACTAATGGATGAGACTCCTTTCTGGGAACGGTCCCGTAGGATAGCTCCTGCAGACTTTGAAGACGTAAGGCAACATCTTAAAGGACTACTAGAGAATCAAGTAATAATCGAGTCCAGAAGTCCCTATCCCCATAGTGATTGCGCGGAAAAAGAGTGGAAAAATACGAATGTGTGTAGACTACCGCACACTGAACCAAAGAACTGTTGCAGATCAGTATACGGTACCAAGGATAGACGAAGCTCTAGACTGTCTCCAAGGGAGCACTTGGTTTTCTGTATTGGAACTAAGGAATGGGTTTTATCAAATTCCCATGAAGCCGGAGGACCGTGAGAAAACAGCATTTATATGCCCTCTGGGTTTCTTTGAATTTCTGCACATGCCCCAAGGAGTGAAAGGAGCCCCAGCTACCTTTCAAAGAACAATGGAAAGAACCGTGGGGGATATGAACTATAGGGAAGTCATTGTATATCTGGACGATATAATCGTTTTTGGAGCCACCTTGAAGGAACATAATAAACGACTTTTTAAGGTTCTGGATAGACTGATGGAAGGGGGCTTGAAATTATCCCTGGACAAATGTCGTCTTTGCCAATCCACGGTCAAATACTTAGGTCACATTGTAAGCAGAAACGGGGTTTCCACTGACCCAGAAAAAGTGGAGGTCGTTAAGAATTGGCCTAGACCAGCAAAGTTAAAAGAACTAAGATCTTTCCTAGGCTTTTGCGGGTACTACCGCAGGTTTGTCCCGAATTATTCCAGTATAGCTAGGCCATTAACTGATTTGACAAGAGGATATCCAACGTCGAATAAGAAGAAGGGACGAGAACGGTCGGGTGAAGGAGGCCCCTTGCATAAAGTAAATGATCCGTTTGGAGAAAGATGGACTACCGACTGTGAAATGGCCTTTAATTTGTTAAAACAAAAACTGACTTATGCTCCTGTATTAGCCTATGTAGATCCTGGGTTGTCCTATGTCCTTCATATTGATGCCTCTTTAGAAGGATTGGGGGGTGTTCTGTATCAAAAACATTCCGATAGATTGAAACCTGTTTCATTCATAAGTCGAGGCCTAACTAGTAGCGAAAAACGGTACCCCACTCACAAATTAGAGTTCTTGGCTTTGAAATGGAGTGTAATAGATAAATTCCATGATTATCTATATGGAGTGACATTTGAAGTACAAACAGATAATAATCCTCTGACCTATGTCCAAACAACGGCAAAACTGGACGCCACGGGTCACCGGTGGTTGGCTGCCCTGGCGCTATATGATTTCACACTGAAATACAGGCCAGGTGTGAGCAATATTGACGCCGACTCCCTTTCCAGAATTCCAAACCAGCAGATGGAAAATACAGAAGAAGAGTGGATAGAGATACCAGCGGGAGAAATCAAAGGAATGTGTCATAAAATGAGTTTGAAAGTATCAGCTGGAAGTGAACAAGTTAGCGCTTTGGGAATGAAGTCAACAACACTGCCTCCATCATATTGCTGGATTAGTCATATAGAGCTTGAAGATTTGCCTAAACTGAAACGCTATCAAATTCGGCAAGAGCAACAACAGGACCCCAGCATACGACACTTAATTCCCGGCAGTAGAAAATCGTCAATTGCCCATGAATCTCTATTAGAAGTCAGACTGTTGAGGAAACAAAAGCGTAATTTGCTTATAAAAGCAGGGATATTATACCGCAGCATTAGACAAGTAGATGGGCGAAAGAAGTTTCAGCTAGTGTTACCTAAGAAACACCGTGCTCTAATAATGCACGCATTACACGACAAGCATGGTCACTTAGGGTTTGAGAAAACGTTAAACCTTATAACTGATAGATTTTACTTGCCGCGTATGGGGAAGGAAGTAAAAGAATACTGTCAAAACTGCGGAAACTGTGTATTGCGGAAAACACTACCATCCAGAGTAGCTCCTTTAGTGACATTTAAAAGCAAAGGGCCCATGGACTTGATCTGTATGGACTTTCTCTCCCTTGAAGTAGAAGAAGGAAAGAAGTGTAATATATTAATTGTAACAGACCACTTCACTCGCTATGCTCAGGCATATGTGACGCCAAATCAAAAGGCCACCACTGTAGCAAACACTTTGTGGGATAAGTTTTTTATCCATTATGGTTTGCCGAACAGGTTGCATACGGATCAGGGGAGAGATTTTGAAAGTCGACTAATAAAAGAAATGTGTTTGAGCTGTGGGATTACTAAATCTAGGACTACTCCATATCACCCTCAAGGTGATCCGCAACCCGAGAGGCTCAACAGAACCTTGTTAGACATGTTAGGGACCCTGAATCCCTTAAACAAACAGTATTGGAAGAGGCATATCGACCGTCTAATACACGCGTACAATTGCACCCGAAATGAGGCCACTGGGTTCTCACCTTATTATTTAATGTTTGGGAGGGAGGCTAAGCTCCCAATAGATGTATGTATGGGAACTAATGCAGGCAATGACCCTTGTGTTTCACATTTAAAGTATGTAGAAAGACTGAGAAGAGAATTGGGGGATGCCTATGCTTTAGCTGAGCGAACTGCCAGTAGATTGGGGGAGAGGAACAAGGTTCGCTATGATAGAAGTGTGCGGGATCAGGTTCTGTTTCCTGGGGACCGAGTGTTGTTAAGACGACTAGGGATTCCAAGGAAATTTAAAATTTCCAATCGATGGAGAGAGGACCCCTATATAGTGATAGAAAAGTTTAAGACCTACCTGTGTATAGAATTCAGCTTGAAAATGGACAAGGTGCAGTTTTAACTCATCATAGGCAAAATCTACTTCCCATAGGTAGAGAAGTACGCCTAAAAGATCTTGAAAGTAAAGATGAGGTAGTACCATTTGAGAGGGAGACATCTAATAAGCTAACTGACTCATTAAGATCTAACAATAATGATAGTTATGAGGGAGAAGATGAAGGTCAGGGCTGTTACTATAAGGATCAACATGTTGAAAGTGGGAAAGTGATTGACACAGAAGACATCAGGGGGCCCCTTGAGTTTTTTTCAGAGCTTGACCACACAATTACCTGTATAGATCCTGTGGAATATGATAGTGCTGTTCAAGGTGAAGGAAGTAGTAATTCCTTGGAGAGATTTGATCATTATTCTCCCTGTAGTGATATAAGCATAGAACAGGAAACTGTAAATAGGCCGAAGAGAACGTGTCAACCCCCATCTATGCTGACTTATGATGAATTGGGAATACCTAGCATTGTACCCAAGATAATACATCCCAATATGATAGATGTATGGCCTTACTATGGATACTTACCAATGCAAGCCCAGGGTTAATTAATTTAGAGATGGTGATCTATCTGCTTTAGCATGGTTTCTAATTATTTAAAATAGATCACCAGGGGGAGAGTGTAATATGATTACTATAACTCTAAAGTGGAAAATTATATGCCCAATGTATATATATAATTATGTACGTATTTATGAGTAATTTATATATATTAAATGAAGAAATGTGGTGGCATTTGGTATATACTTATAAATGTGTATATAGATGAATTTAGAAGTGATAAATATTTGTAATTATTTATTAAATATATATATATGACAAAGTGATGGGAGTATAGGTATTCAACATTTAAATTACAGTAGCGTAACATAGGGAAAACGGAGGCTAAGTAGGTTCAGAAACAGCTGTCAATGAGCATTCTGTCAGGCACTGACAGCCTTGACAGAAAGCTCTGGAATGCCACGAGCGCCCCACGAGCGCTTCAGTGCCGCTGACCAGGGGGGATAGCTCGTGGCTTAGGCGGGAAGAGGGGGCACGAGCCGTGAGTCTGGAGCAGTATAAATACAGCTCCTTACCGGCAGTTGTCAGACCTGCGGATCCCTCTGTCAGCGGCCGCACCCTGATGCTCACCGCCGCTAAGAGCCGTAAACTTGCTGTAAACATACAGCGGCGGTGGAGACTAGGGGGAGCGGTGCCAGACGGAGCTTGCTTGGCGGAGCGGAGACGCTGAGAGCGGGCAGCGGAGGCAGAAGTGACCGCTGAGCCGGTGTACCTGCACTCTGTGTCCGGGCGTAGGTGGAGACAGGAGAAGTGCCGTGTCGCTGAAGCGCCGCTGCCATCAGAGCGGCTGTGACATCCAGGTGGGCGGTCGCAAGTGGAAGGCAGCGGGGGAAAGCAGCGGAGACCCGAGTGTCTATGGTGGCAGAAGCGGGGGAGGAGCGTGGTGCCGCATCAGTCAAGACCTCAGTAACACTATCCTTAAGACTTCCCATCAGAGGCAGTGATCTAAGGCAAGTCTCCAATAAGCTGTAGAGAGGCGGTGCTTGTCGCTCACAAGAACACTTCACACCAGTGCTGCTGCAGGACAGAAGTAAGTGTATAACCAGCCATTTACACTACAATTAGTACCACAAGCAAGGAGAGGCTATTGGACATTTAGCCAAGCATAGACTGGGACTAAGACAATCCAAGGTGGGCAGCAGTTAATGAGGATATCAGTATACTGTAGCCATAACTATAGTGATACATAATAACAGTGTCACTTTAGACATTACTATCGAAGACAGGGTCCCAGAGTTGGTGCTCATACAATTGATGTAAAACCAACACCCACGTGAGAGGAGCCAGGGGTAGTGCTTTACAGCAGCGCAGTTAAATGGGTAAATTGTCATTTATATAATAATAAGTCCTACAAACCGTGGAGGATAGTTAGCTGCGCTTAGCTGGAATAATAGAAGGAAGAAGATGACAAGCTAACAGTCCAGGGACTGATAAATCTGACGTGCATTGTTAATATACAAAAGCTGAGGGAGCATAATAAGTACCCAGGATCACTGTCCAACTATATAGAAAGCCTTGTGGATAGATTGCACATTTAAAGTAATTTGCTCCCAATTACACTTTGCATCAATTCAGCATATGCCGAGAGACAGTGGAGTTATACTACACAGATAGTGAATCTTCAACAGCTACATAGGTGAAGCGTGAATCTGGTTGAGAGGTCGATTGTACCAGAAGTACAGACATTTAAGTGCTATTATAACATAGAGGCAATTGATAAGAGGAGAGTCCATTAACAGCATAGAATTAACTCAATTTCTCGTGACACCTACTTAAATAATCTACTGTTAAATAATTTACCTGCTCTGTGAAACAATTAGAAAGTGACAAAAGGAGACTGTCTACTAAAGTAAAATAAATTGTCAAGCTGCAGAGCCAAAGGACTTAAGCGAATAGAGACTGTGGACACATTCCACTTAATATTTTTCCAACCGGAATCTTGCTCAAAGACTGTAATTTTAGTCTAAGCAAGTAGATCTAGAGGAGATTTATTCGTTTGGATCATAATAGACTACAGTTTCCTTAGCGAAACATTGTTATACAACTTTGGATACATCACCCCTTTAGACATTTTGTTACAGAACAGTACAGCTGCAAGTTACCTTTTATTAAGAGAAAGACTTGCAATTTATACCAGAGAAAGAAAGATACTTTCTTATATCAGGGAAAGGAGATATATGTAGCATTATACAAGACAGGAATTGCACAAAGCATAGGCAGAACTACATATTGTTTACCAAAGGGAGAAGGAAAACTGAATGTTAAAGCTATAGTTTGGTGTAAGATGTTATGTATAAATACTGTTATTTACTAGTTTTTGGTCTCTAAAGTGCACTATCACACTAAGAGTACCCGGGTCACTCTAACACCTAAGGGTGTCACTCAAAGAAGGTAATTTTTGTATTGCATGCAAAAAATTCATGTATAGGTGTTGTGAGGGATATAGTATATGAACAACATTTCTTTAATTTACATGAAAGAATGTTATTATAGTATAATAGTAATGCTTTTACAATAAATTAGACTAATTATACTTACCACCTGTGTCTGTGAACTGGAGTTGGACCCATGAATCCTGAAAGAGAGAACAGGTAAAACATTTGTGGTGTGTGATTTAATTAAGGGTGTGCACTTACAGTAAGGGATTAAGGGAGGCTTACCCAGGCAAGCCCTTTTTTCACATTTAGTCTGGGTGGAGGCACAATCAGTTATTAGGTAACCTATACCGTAATAGTTAGGGAGGGTTACATGTGTGTATATTTCTGAGTGTGTGTGTGTGTGCGCGCGTGTAAATGTGTGTTGATAATGTGTGCATATGTGTGTTTATGTGTATATGTGTGTGTTTATGTGTGTATCTGTGTGTATATGTGTGTGTGAATCTATCTCGTATGTGTGTGTGGTGTGGGTGACACGGGCCTGCTCCAGGGGTCCTGGCTTTATGCTACACCTCTGCACTGCTGACTTGCACCAAGTCTAAAATAAGCAAAATAAGCAAAAACGTTCATACTGTACTAGTGATGAGCGGGTTCGGTTCCTCGGAATCCGAACCCCCCCGAACTTCAGCCTTTTTACACGGGTCCGAGGCAGGTTCGAACCTTCCCGCCTTGCTCGGCTAACCCGAGCGCGCCCGAACGTCATCATCCCGCTGTCAGATTCTCGCGAGGCTCGAATTCTATCGCGAGACTCGGATTCTATATAAGGAGCCGCGCATCGCCGCCATTTTCACACGTGCATTGAGATTGATAGGGAGAGGATGTGGCTGGCGTCCTCTCCGTTTATAGAGAAGAGAGTAGAGAGTTAGAGACACTATTTAGTATTTACTAATTTTGGGGAGCATATTAGGACTGGAGTACTACTACTTGCTGATAGTGTGACCATTGACCACCAGTTTAATTAATCCGTTCTCTGCCTGAAAAAAAACGATACACAGTGTGACACAGTCACATACCATATCTGTGCTCAGCCTCAGTGTGCTGCATCATCATATGTAATACTGTATATCTGACTGTGCTGAGTGCTCACTGCTCACACAGCTTAATTGTGGGGGAGACTGGGGAGCAGTTAGAGCAGGAGTACATAAATAATATATTTTAAGTACAGTGCACACTTTTGCTGCCAGAGTGCCACACTGCCAGTGTGACTGACCAGTGACCACACTGACCACCAGTATATTGTGATTGTCTGCTTAGGACGGAGTACTACTTGCTGATAGTGTGACCAGTGACCAGTGACCACCACCAGTTTAATTAATCCGTTCTCTGCCTGAAAAAAAAACGATACACAGTGTGACACAGTCACATACCATATCTGTGCTCAGCCCAGTGTGCTGCATCATATGTAATACTGTATATCATTATCTGACTGTGCTGAGTGCTCACTGCTCACACAACTTAATTGTGGGGGAGACTGGGGAGCAGTTATAGCAGGAGTACATATTTTAAGTACAGTGCACACTTTTGCTGCCAGAGTGCCACTGCCAGTGTGACTGACCAGTGACCACTGACCACCAGTATATTGTGATTGTCTGCTGACCACCAGTATATTGTGATTGTCTGCCTGAAAAAGTTAAACACTCGTCGTGTGGTGTTTTTATAAACGCATTCTGCAGACAGTGTCCAGCAGGTCCGTCATTACATAATATATACCTGTCCGGCTGCAGTACTAGTGTGATATATATATATTTTTTAATTTTATCTCATTATCATCCAGTCTATATTAGCAGCAGACACAGTATGGTAGTCCACGGCTGTAGCTACCTCTGTGTCGGCAGTCGCTCGTCCATCCATAATTGTATACCACCTACCCGTGGTTTTTTTTTCTATCTTCTTGATACTAGTAGCTTACTTTAGGAGTCTGCAGTGCTGACAGACAGTGTCCAGCAGGTCCGTCATTACATAATATATACCTGTCCGGCTGCAGTACTAGTGTGATATATATATATATATTTTAATTTTATCTCATTATCATCCAGTCTATATTAGCAGCAGACACAGTACGGTAGTCCACGGCTGTAGATACCTCTGTGTCGGCAGTCGCTCGTCCATCCATAATTGTATACCACCTACCCGTGTTTTTTTTTTCTATCTTCTTGATACTAGTAGCTTACTTTAGGAGTCTGCAGTGCTGACAGACAGTGTCCAGCAGGTCCGTCATTACATAATATATATACCTGTCCGGCTGCAGTACTAGTGTGATATATATATATATATTTTATTTTTATCTCATTATCATCCAGTCTATATTAGCAGCAGACACAGTACGGTAGTCCACGGCTGTAGCTACCTCTGTGTCGGCAGTCGCTCGTCCATCCATAATTGTATACCACCTACCCGTGGTTTTTTTTTCTATCTTCTTGATACTAGTAGCTTACTTTAGGAGTCTGCAGTGCTGACAGACAGTGTCCAGCAGGTCCGTAATTACATAATATATATTCCTGTCCGGCTGCAGTACTAGTGTGATACATATATATATTTTATTTTTATCTCATTATCATCCAGTCTATATTAGCAGCAGACACAGTACGGTAGTCCACGGCTGTAGCTACCTCTGTGTCGGCAGTCGCTCGTCCATCCATAAGTATACTAGTATCCATCCATCTCCATTGTTTACCTGAGGTGCCTTTTAGTTGTGCCTATTAAAATATGGAGAACAAAAATGTTGAGGTTCCAAAAATAGGGAAAGATCAAGATCGACTTCCACCTCGTGCTGAAGCTGCTGCCACTAGTCATGGCCTAGACGATGAAATTCCATCAACGTTGTCTGCCAAGGCCGATGCCCAATGTCATAGTACAGAGCATGTAAAATCCAAAACACCAAATATCAGTAAAAAAAGAACTCCAAAATCTAAAATAAAATTGTCGGAGGAGAAGCGTAAACTTGCCAATATGCCATTTACCACACGGAGTGGCAAGGAACGGCTGAGGCCCTGGCCTATGTTCATGGCTAGTGGTTCAGCTTCACATGAGGATGGAAGCACTCAGCCTCTCGCTAGAAAAATGAAAAGACTCAAGCTGGCAAAAGCACAGCAAAGAACTGTGCGTTCTTCGAAATCCCAAATCCACAAGGAGAGTCCAATTGTGTCGGTTGCGATGCCTGACCTTCCCAACACTGGACGTGAAGAGCATGCGCCTTCCACCATTTGCACGCCCCCTGCAAGTGCTGGAAGGAGCACCCGCAGTCCAGTTCCTGATAGTCAGATTGAAGATGTCAGTGTTGAAGTACACCAGGATGAGGAGGATATGGGTGTTGCTGGCGCTGGGGAGGAAATTGACAAGGAGGATTCAGATGGTGAGGTGGTTTGTTTAAGTCAGGCACCCAGGGAGACACCTGTTGTCCGTGGGTGGAATATGGCCATTGACATGCCTGGTGAAAATACCAAAAAAATCAGCTCTTCGGTGTGGAAGTATTTCAACAGAAATGCGGACAACATTTGTCAAGCCGTGTGCTGCCTTTGTCAAGCTGTAATAAGTAGGGGTAAGGACGTTAACCACCTCGGAACATCCTCCCTTATACGTCACCTGCAGCGCATTCATAATAAGTCAGTGACAAGTTCAAAAACTTTGGGCGACAGCGGAAGCAGTCCACTGACCAGTAAATCCCTTCCTCTTGTAACCAAGCTCACGCAAACCACCCCACCAACTCCCTCAGTGTCAATTTCCTCCTTCCCCAGGAATGCCAATAGTCCTGCAGGCCATGTCACTGGCAATTCTGACGAGTCCTCTCCTGCCTACGATTCCTCCGATGCATCCTTGCGTGTAACGCCTACTGCTGCTGGAGCTGCTGTTGTTGCTGCTGGGAGTCGATGGTCATCCCAGAGGGGAAGTCGTAAGACCACTTTTACTACTTCCACCAAGCAATTGACTGTCCAACAGTCCTTTGCGAGGAAGGTGAAATATCACAGCAGTCATCCTGCTGCAAAGCGGATAACTGAGGCCTTGGCATCCTGGGTGGTGAGAAACGTGGTTCCGGTATCCATCATTACTGCAGAGCCAACTAGAGACTTGTTGGAGGTACTGTGTCCCCGGTACCAAATACCATCTAGGTTCCATTTCTCTAGGCAGGCGATACCGAAAATGTACACAGACCTCAGAAAAAGAGTCACCAGTGTCCTAAAAAATGCAGCTGTACCCAATGTCCACTTAACCACGGACATGTGGACAAGTGGAGCAGGGCAGGGTCAGGACTATATGACTGTGACAGCCCACTGGGTAGATGTATGGACTCCCGCCGCAAGAACAGCAGCGGCGGCACCAGTAGCAGCATCTCGCAAACGCCAACTCTTTCCTAGGCAGGCTACGCTTTGTATCACCGGTTTCCAGAATACGCACACAGCTGAAAACCTCTTACGGCAACTGAGGAAGATCATCGCGGAATGGTTTACCCCAATTGGACTCTCCTGTGGATTTGTGGCATCGGACAACGCCAGCAATATTGTGTGTGCATTAAATATGGGCAAATTCCAGCACGTTCCATGTTTTGCACATACCTTGAATTTGGTGGCGCAGAATTATTTAAAAAACGAGAGGGGCGTGCAAGAGATGCTGTCGGTGGCCAGAAGAATTGCGGGACACTTTCGGCGTACAGGCACCACGTACAGAAGACTGGAGCACCACCAAAAACGCCTGAACCTGCCCTGCCATCATCTGAAGCAAGAAGTGGTAACGAGGTGGAATTCAACCCTATATATGCTTCAGAGGTTGGAGGAGCAGCAAAAGGCCATTCAAGCCTATACAATTGAGCACGATATAGGAGGTGGAATGCACCTGTCTCAAGCGCAGTGGAGAATGATTTCAACGTTGTGCAAGGTTCTGCTGCCCTTTGAACTTGCCACACGTGAAGTCAGTTCAGACACTGCCAGCCTGAGTCAGGTCATTCCCCTCATCAGGCTTTTGCAGAAGAAGCTGGAGACATTGAAGGAGGAGCTAACACAGAGCGATTCCACTAGGCATGTGGGACTTGTGGATGGAGCCCTTAATTCGCTTAACAAGGATTCACGGGTGGTCAATCTGTTGAAATCAGAGCACTACATTTTGGCCACCGTGCTCGATCCTAGATTTAAAACCTACCTTGGATCTCTCTTTCCGGCAGACACAAGTCTGCTGGGGTTCAAAGACCTGCTGGTGAGAAAATTGTCAAGTCAAGCGGAACGCGACCTGTCAACATCTCCTCCTTCACATTCTCCCGCAACTGGGGGTGCGAGGAAAAGGCTCAGAATTCCGAGCCCACCCGCTGGCGGTGATGCAGGGCAGTCTGGAGCGACTGCTGATGCTGACATCTGGTCCGGACTAAAGGACCTGCCAACGATTACGGACATGTCGTCTACTGGCACTGCATATGATTCTCTCCCCATTGAAAGAATGGTGGAGGATTATATGAGTGACCGCATCCAAGTAGGCACGTCAGACAGTCCGTACTTATACTGGCAGGAAAAAGAGGCAATTTGGAGGCCCTTGCACAAACTGGCTTTATTCTACCTAAGTTGCCCTCCCACAAGTGTGTACTCCGAAAGAGTGTTTAGTGCCGCCGCTCACCTTGTCAGCAATCGGCGTACGAGGTTACTTCCAGAAAATGTGGAGAAGATGATGTTCATTAAAATGAATTATAATCAATTCCTCCGTGGAGACATTGACCAGCAGCAATTGCCTCCACAAAGTACACAGGGAGCTGAGATGGTGGATTCCAGTGGGGACGAATTGATAATCTGTGAGGAGGGGGATGTACACGGTGATATATCGGAGGATGATGATGAGGTGGACATCTTGCCTCTGTAGAGCCAGTTTGTGCAAGGAGAGATTAATTGCTTCTTTTTTGGTGGGGGTCCAACCAACCCGTCATTTCAGTCACAGTCGTGTGGCAGACCCTGTCACTGAAATGATGGGTTGGTTAAAGTGTGCATGTCCTGTTTATACAACATAAGGGTGGGTGGGAGGGCCCAAGGACAATTCCATCTTGCACCTCTTTTTTCTTTCATTTTTCTTTGCGTCATGTGCAGTTTGGGGAGTGTTTTTTGGAAGGGCCATCCTGCGTGACACTGCAGTGACACTCCTAGATGGGCCAGGTGTTTGTGTCGGCCACTAGGGTCGCTTAGCTTACTCACACAGCTACCTCATTGCGCCTCTTTTTTTCTTTGCGTCATGTGCTGTTTGGGGAGTGTTTTTTGGAAGGGCCATCCTGCGTGACACTGCAGTGCCACTCCTAGATGGGCCAGGTGTTTGTGTCGGCCACTAGGGTCGCTTAGCTTACTCACACAGCTACCTCATTGCGCCTCTTTTTTTTTTGGCGTCATGTGCTGTTTGGGGAGTGTTTTTTGGAAGGGCCATCCTGCGTGACACTGCAGTGCCACTCCTAGATGGGCCAGGTGTTTGTGTCGGCCACTAGGGTCGCTTATCTTACTCACACAGCTACCTCATTGCGCCTCTTTTTTTCTTTGCGTCATGTGCTGTTTGGGGAGTGTTTTTTGGAAGGGCCATCCTGCGTGACACTGCAGTGCCACTCCTAGATGGGCCAGGTGTTTGTGTCGGCCACTAGGGTCCCTTAGCTTACTCACACAGCTACCTCATTGCGCCTCTTTTTTTCTTTGCGTCATGTGCTGTTTGGGGAGTGTTTTTTGGAAGGGCCATCCTGCGTGACACTGCAGTGCCACTCCTAGATGGGCCAGGTGTTTGTGTCGGCCACTAGGGTCGCTTATCTTACTCACACAGCTACCTCATTGCGCCTCTTTTTTTCTTTGCGTCATGTGCTGTTTGGGGAGTGTTTTTTGGAAGGGCCATCCTGCGTGACACTGCAGTGCCACTCCTAGATGGGCCAGGTGTTTGTGTCGGCCACTAGGGTCCCTTAGCTTACTCACACAGCTACCCCATTGCGCCTCTTTTTTTCTTTGCGTCATGTGCTGTTTGGGGAGTGTTTTTTGGAAGGGCCATCCTGCGTGACACTGCAGTGCCACTCCTAGATGGGCCAGGTGTTTGTGTTGGCCACTAGGGTCGCTTAGCTTACTCACACAGCTACCTCATTGCGCCTCTTTTTTTCTTTGCGTCATGTGCTGTTTGGGGAGTGTTTTTTGGAAGGGCCATCCTGCGTGACACTGCAGTGCCACTCCTAGATGGGCCAGGTGTTTGTGTCGGCCACTAGGGTCGCTTATCTTACTTACACAGCTACCTCATTGCGCCTCTTTTTTTCTTTGCGTCATGTGCTGTTTGGGGAGTGTTTTTTGGAAGGGCCATCCTGCGTGACACTGCAGTGCCACTCCTAGATGGGCCAGGTGTTTGTGTCGGCCACTAGGGTCGCTTAGCTTACTCACACAGCTACCTCATTGCGCCTCTTTTTTTCTTTGCGTCATGTGCTGTTTGGGGAGTGTTTTTTGGAAGGGCCATCCTGCGTGACACTGCAGTGCCACTCCTAGATGGGCCAGGTGTTTGTGTCGGCCACTAGGGTCGCTTATCTTACTCACACAGCTACCTCATTGCGCCTCTTTTTTTCTTTGCGTCATGTGCTGTTTGGGGAGTGTTTTTTGGAAGGGCCATCCTGCGTGACACTGCAGTGCCACTCCTAGATGGGCCAGGTGTTTGTGTCGGCCACTAGGGTCGCTTAGCTTACTCACACAGCTACCTCATTGCGCCTCTTTTTTTCTTTGCGTCATGTGCTGTTTGGGGAGTGTTTTTTGGAAGGGCCATCCTGCGTGACACTGCAGTGCCACTCCTAGATGGGCCAGGTGTTTGTGTCGGCCACTTGGGTCGCTTAGCTTAGTCATCCAGCGACCTCGGTGCAAATTTTAGGACTAAAAATAATATTGTGAGGTGTGAGGTGTTCAGAATAGACTGAAAATGAGTGGAAATTATGGTTTTTGAGGTTAATAATACTTTGAGATCAAAATGACCCCCAAATTCTATGATTTAAGCTGTTTTTTAGGGTTTTTTGAAAAAAACACCCGAATCCAAAACACACCCGAATCCGACAAAAAAAATTCGGTGAGGTTTTGCCAAAACGCGGTCGACCCAAAACACGGCCGCGGAACCGAACCCAAAACCAAAACACAAAACCCGAAAAATTTCAAGTGCACATCTCTATACTGTACGTTAGGGGCAAATTTTGGCATGCATGTACAGTATGGCGATGCGATAGTAACATTTAAGTAAATTGTGAATACAGCATATACAGAGAAAGCACATTTAATATAATATGCTTAATCATGCACATACTGTGTCACATTACACTTTTGTAATCGCACCACTAAAACGGAGTTCGTAGCCCATGAGCCAGCACAAGCTCTGAACCTCTGATTGCTTTAGATCATGCCAAATTATTTACTGAAAAAAATATTCTTTAAGCAGGAAAAATTTGCGAGCATAAGGATCTGACCAACTTTGACAATGGTCACATTGTGATGGCTAAACAACTTGGTCAGAGCATCTGCAAAATGGCAGCTTTTGTTACTGGTATGCAGCGGTTAGTATCAATGGCGACTTCAGAGGTGGGACTGCAGTGCAGTCCATAATCCAAATAGAGGAGCCACACCAACTGCCAGTGAGTCCCGGCCGCGATGTTGCCTGCTTTTCGGGTGGCAGTTGGTGTGGCTCCCCTATTTGGATTTTGGACTGCACTGCAGCCCCACCTCTGGAGCAGCCAATAGCTAATACCTACCTACCAAAAGTGGTGCAAGGAAGGACAACAAGTGAACTGGCGAGAAGGTCATGGGCACCCAAGACTCATTGATGCAAGTGGGCAGCAACAGCTAGTCCATCTGGCCCTATCTCACAAAAGGGTTATTGCAGCACAAGCTGATAAAAAGTTTAAGGCTGGCTTCAGTACCTCCACCTGAATCTGGACAATCACATGAGTAATGAACAGGTCTTCCATCCGCCAGAGATTGATTTAGGATTTCTCTTACCTTTTATACATAAGCAGTATAAACCTCACAAAGCGTCAATCCAATTAAGTGGTCCTGCGAGGCGAGCAGTTCTCATGGTGAACTTGCACTGTGAATTTAATTTGGAATCCAATTCCAAACTCGTATTGCTTTGTCAGAGGAAATCCACATTTTTTATTTTTTTTGTGTGCAAGCCTTCCCTTAACATCTGGGGACTTCGAGGGGTGGGGTCAGGCCCTGTGTGATTCACGGATCTGTGGTGCAAGGACGGGGCTACATGATGTAAATTTGCTTCATTTAGCCCTGCCCCATTGACTCAGACCTTCGATTTTCAGCAATTGTCTCCCCATTCTGCCTACTTCACTAGGAAGTAGGTAGAATGTGGGAGGAGCACCCACTCTTCCGGGGGTGCAGGGGACTACACAAAAAACTGGGACTCTCCCGCAACATCTGATACACCTCCCCCCCACCCCCCATTGAGATAATGGGAGGGGTTTAAATAACATACTTTGGCCAATAAAGACATGTTAGTTTTCATGTGAATTTCACTAAAAGCTCATAATTAACATTATGTCACCCAGTGCCCTCCACAGTCCAACACAGTGCCCACAGTTTTGCCACACAATGTCTTCAGTATTAATATTATTCCCCACAATGCCCCCATTATTATGCCACACAATGCCTCCAGTATTACTATGGCACACAATGCCCCCAGTATTATTATGCCACACAGTGCCCCAGTATTATTATGCCACACAATGACCCCAGTATTATTATGGCACACAATGTCCCCAGTATTATTATGCCACACAGTGCCCCAGTATTATTATGCCACACAATGCCCCCAGTAGTATTATGGTACACAGTGCCCCAGTATTATAATGCTGCACAATGCCCCCAGTATTATTATACCACACAATGCCCCCCGTATTATTATGCCACACTATGCCCCCAGTATTATTATGCCACACTATGCCCCCAGTATTATGTCACACAATGCCCCCAGTATTATTATGCCACACTATGCCCCCAGTATTATGTCACACAATGCCCCCAGTATTATAATGCCACACAGTGCCCCAGTATTATTATGCCACACAATGACCCCAGTATTATTATGGCACACAATGTCCCCAGTATTATTATGCCACACAGTGCCCCAGTATTATTATGCCACACAATGCCCCCAGTATTATTATGGGTCACAGTGCCCCAGTATTATTATGCCACACAATGCCCCCAGTATTATTATGGTACACAGTGCCCCAGTATTATAATGCCGCACAAAGCCCCCAGTGTTATTATGCCACACAATGCCCCAGTATTATTATGCCACACTATGCCCCCAGTATTATTATGCCATATAGTGCCTCAGTATTATGTCACACAATGCCCCCAGTATTATTATGGTACACAGAGCCCTTTTATTATTATGCCACACAATGCCCCCAGTATTATAATGCCACACAACGCCCTCAGTATTATTATGGTACACAGTGCCCCAGTATTATTATGCCACACAATGCCCCCAGTATTATTATGGTACACAGTGCCCTAATATTATTATGCCACACAATGCCCCCAGTATTATAATGCCACACAATGCCCCCAGTATTATTATGGTACACAGTGCCCTAATATTATTATGCCACACAATGCCCCCAGTATTATAATGCCACACAATGCCCCCAGTATTATTATGGTACACAGTGCCCCAGTATTATTATGCCACACAGTGACCCAGTATTATTATGCCAGACAGTGACCCAGTATTATTATGGTACACAGTGACCCAGTATTATTATGCCACACAATGCCCCCAGTATTATTATGCCACACAATGCCCCCAATATTATTATGCCACACAATGTCTCCAATATTATTATGCCACACAAGATCTCCAATATTATTATGCCACACAATGTCTCCAATATTATTATGGCACATAATGCCCCAGTATTATTATGCCACACAGTGCCCCAGTATTATTATGCCACACAGTGCCCCAGTATTATTATGCCACACAATGCCCCCAGTATTATTATACCACACAATGACCCCAGTGTTATGATGCCACACAGTGCCCCCAGTATTATTATGCCACACAGTGCCCCCAGTATTATAATGCCACACTATGCCCCCAGTATTATTATGGCACACAATGTCCCCAGTATTATTATGCCACACAGTGCCCCAGTATTATTATGCCACACAATGCCCCCAGTAGTATTATGGTACACAGTGCCCCAGTATTATAATGCTGCACAATGCCCCCAGTATTATTATGCCACACAATGCCCCCCGTATTATTATGCCACACTATGCCCCCAGTATTATTATGCCACACTATGCCCCCAGTATTATGTCACACAATGCCCCCGGTATTATAATGCCACACTATGCCCCCAGTATTATGTCACACAATGCCCCCAGTAGTATTATGGTACACAGTGCCCCAGTATTATAATGCTGCACAATGCCCCCAGTATTATTATGCCACACAATGCCCCCCGTATTATTATGCCACACTATGCCCCCAGTATTATTATGCCACACTATGCCCCCAGTATTATGTCACACAATGCCCCCAGTATTATAATGCCACACAATGCCCCCAGTATTATTATGGTACACAGTGCCCCAGTATTATTATGCCACACAGTGACCCAGTATTATTATGCCAGATAGTGACCCAGTATTATTATGGTACACAGTGACCCAGTATTATTATGCCACACAATTCCCCAGTATTATTATGCCACACAGTGCCCCCAGTATTATTATCCCACACAATGCCCCCAATATTATTATGCCACACAATGTCTCCAATATTATTATGCCACACAATGTCTCCAATATTATTATGCCACACAATGTCTCCAATATTATTATGGCACACAATGCCCCAGTATTATTATGCCACACAGTGCCCCAGTATTATTATGCCACACAGTGCCCCAGTATTATTATGCCACACAATGCCCCCAGTATTATTATACCACACAATGACCCCAGTATTATGATGCCACACAGTGCCCCAGTATTATTATGCCACGCAGTGCCACCAGTATTATTATGCCACACAATGCCCCCAGTATTATAATGCCACACAGTGCCCCCAGTATTATTATGGCACACAATGTCCCCAGTATTATTATGCCACACAGTGCCCCAGTATTATTATGCCACACAATGCCCCCAGTAGTATTATGGTACACAGTGCCCCAGTATTATAATGCTGCACAATGCCCCCAGTATTATTATGCCACACAATGCCCCCCGTATTATTATGCCACACTATGCCCCCAGTATTATTATGCCACACTATGCCCCCAGTATTATGTCACACAATGCCCCCAGTATTATAATGCCACACTATGCCCCCAGTATTATGTCACACAATGCCCCCAGTATTATAATGCCCCACAGTGCCCCAGTATTATTATGCCACACAATGACCCCAGTATTATTATGGCACACAATGTCCCCAGTATTATTATGCCACACAGTGCCCCAGTATTATTATGCCACACAATGCCCCCAGTATTATTATGGGTCACAGTGCCCCAGTATTATTATGCCACACAATGCCCCCAGTATTATTATGGTACACAGTGCCCCAGTATTATAATGCCGCACAAAGCCCCCAGTGTTATTATGCCACACAATGCCCCAGTATTATTATGCCACACTATGCCCCCAGTATTATTATGCCATACAGTGCCTCAGTATTATGTCACACAATGCCCCCAGTATTATTATGGTACACAGTGCCCTAATATTATTATGCCACACAATGCCCCCAGTATTATAATGCCACACAATGCCCCCAGTATTATTATGGTACACAGTGCCCAAGTATTATTATGCCACACAATGCCCCCAGTATTATTATGGTACACAGTGCCCTAATATTATTATGCCACACAATGCCCCCAGTATTATAATGCCACACAATGCCCCCAGTATTATTATTGTACACAGTGCCCCAGTATTATTATGCCACACAGTGACCCAGTATTATTATGCCAGACAGTGACCCAGTATTATTATGGTACACAGTGACCCAGTATTATTATGCCACACAATGCCCCCAGTATTATTATGCCACACAATTCCCCAGTATTATTATGCCACACAGTGCCCCCAGTATTATTATGCCACACAATGCCCCCAATATTATTATGCCACACAATGTCTCCAATATTATTATGCCATACAATGTCTCCAATATTATTATGCCACACAATGTCTCCAATATTATTATGGCACACAATGCCCCAGTATTATTATGCCACACAGTGCCCCAGTATTATTATGCCACACAGTGCCCCAGTATTATTATGCCACACAGTGCCCCAGTATTATTATGCCACACAGTGCCCCAGTATTATTATGCCACACAATGCCCCCAGTATTATTATACCACACAATGACCCCAGTATTATGATGCCACACAGTGTCCCAGTATTATTATGCCACGCAGTGCCACCAGTATTATTATGCCACACAATGCCACAGTATTATTATGCCACACAATGCCCCAGTATTATTATGCCACACAGTGCCCCCAGTATTATAATGCCACACAATGCCCCCAGTATTATAATGCCACGCAGTGCCCCCAGTATTATAATGCCACACTATGCCCCCAGTATTATTATACCACACAATGCCCTCAGTATTATTATGCCACACAATGCCGCCTCTAATGCAAGTCTAAGCAGCTGACAGTGTAATGGATATGAAATGATATGTAGGGCCAGCTACTCTTGTCTTCTTGTTACTATTAATTTTCCAATAAAATCAATAATTCCACTTAATTTTGACACTAAGCTTTTGCGAGGTGCAATATATATCTAATTTTGGCTGCGAATAAAACTCCCAACCAGCTTTTTTTTGTCTTTATACTCTGGCATCATTAAGCTAAAACCCCATCTGCTCTAACTGAATGATGCATGGTAGAAAATTGCTGACACCCTTGGCAGGAGAATTGATGGAAGCCATTGAGGGTCTTTCATGGGATTCAACAATTGTTCAACAGGGACATCTGCTCTACAGAAATAAATAAACATAATAAGAAAAACTATGTAAATGCCAACAACTGGCCCTTCAATATTCATTTTTCCTAGGAAATCTCTGGCAAAAATTAATCTGCCACACTTAGGATATAAGATACATTAAATATGTGCTAAACATTATACAGTATAATACAATTTGAGTCATGTTTCCCCAGTCGGTATGCGGACTCTGGGTCGACACCAATTAGGTTGACACCCATTGGTCGACAGTGGCTAGGTCGACCCTAGATATAGGTCGACGCGGCCATTAGATAGACGTGAACAAGGTCGACATGAAAAAGTCGACATGAGTTTTAAAAAAAAATGTTGGACTTTTTCATACATTACGATCCACGTGGACTATGATTGGGAACGGTAACCTGTGCCGAGCACAGCGAGGCACCTTGCCCGCAGCTCGTTTGCCATGCAGGGGAATGCGGTGCACTAATTGGGGTTCTCGGTCACTTGACGGAGAAAACGTCACCAAAAAAACATTAAAAACTCATGTCGACCTTTTTTCATGTCGACCTAATGGCCCCAGTATTATTATGGTATGACCAATTTCTAGTGTTGACCTAGACACTGTTACATAGTTACATAGTAGTTAGTGAGGTTGAAAAGAGGCAAAATTCCCATCGGGTTCAACCTGTATTCTGTGTTAATCTGTTCATATTATAATGTGCCTGCTGGAGTAATAGTTTAGTACCAATTGACAGCTATGAATCTTACCACTCCCAGATAATTTTATGTCAATATGTTAAATGCTATAGCCCTGGACACATTTTCCAGTTAGAAATTTGTCCAATCCATTTTTAAATGCATTTACAGTCTCTTCCATTATTACCTTCTCCGGCAGGGAGTTCCAAATCTTTATTGTCCTTACCATGAAGAACCCTTTCCTACGTTGTGTACGGAATTTTCTCTCCTCTAGCCTCAGCGAGTGCCCACACGTCCTATACAGAGTTTTATTAATAAACAAATCCTCTGCTAATTCCTTATAATGACCCTTTACATATTTGAAGATATTAATAATGTCTCCTCTTAGTCATCTCTTTTCTAGTGTATACATATTTAACCTAGTTAGCCTTTCCTCATACTCCAGTGTTTCTAACCCTTTAATCAATTTAGTAGCTCTCCTTTGAACTCTGTCTAGTTCCCTGATATCTTTTTTATAACACAGTGCCCAGAACTGAACACAATATTCCAGGTGCGGACGTACCAATGATTTGTACAGCGGCAGGATTACATCCTCGTCCCTTGCCTCCATGCCCCGTTTAATGCATGCAAGCACTTTACATGCCTTCTTTGCTGCATTTTGACATTGTGTACTGTTATTTAGCCTATTATCTATGAGCACCCCTAAATCTTTTTCCACCATAGTTACCCCTATATTTTCCCCATCTAGAGTGTAGGATGCATGTGTGTTTTTTGTCCCAAAATGCATAACTTTGCATTTTTCTATATTGAAACTCATTCTCCATTTAGACGCCCAGGTTTGAAGTATAAATAAGTCATTCTGTAGAGACTCCACATCGCCTTCTGAATTAATTACCTTACACAGTTTAGTATCATCTGCAAAGATTGACACTATGCTTTCCAGGCCTATTTCTAGATCATTGATAAATATAGTGAAGAGCAGAGGGCCAAGAACGGACCCTTGTGGTATTCCGCTGACTACTGGTGCCCAGCTGGAGAGCATCCCATTGACCACTACTCATTGTACTCTGTTATCCAGCCAATTACTTATCCATTTACAAATAGTAAATCCTAAACCAAGTTCCCTTAATTTGTTGACCTATGAGGCACTGTATTGAAGGCTTTTGCAAAATCTAAATACACTACGTCCACTGCTTTTCTCTGATCAAGATTCTCGCTCACTTCCTCGTAGAAGCTAATTAAGTTGGTTTGACATGATCTGTCCCTTACAAACCCATGCTGACTTTTGCTAATAAACTTAGTAGCCTGTAGGTGCTCCTCTATGCTATCCCTCAAAATGCCTTCCAATATTTTACCCACTATAGAGGTTAAACTAACTGGTCTATAGTTTCCAGGATTATTTTTAGTTCCCTTTTTAAACAAAGGCACTACCTCAGCTATGCGCCAATCCTTTGGTACCATGCCTGATCTAATTGAACTATGGAAAAACAAGTATAGGGGTTTTGTTAGCTGTGACCTAAGCTCTCTAATAACCCTTGACCAATGGGTGTTGACCTAATGGGTGTCGACCTAATAGGTGTCGACCCTGAGTCCCATACTCTCCCCAGTCACTCTAGTACAGTAGCTACAGAAACTTCTCACGTCTCAATGATTTAAACATGGCTGGTTATCTAGATGAATACTAAACCAAATATTAAACTTAAAGATAATAAATAGATGGTAAAATATATCATATATTCTGTTTGTATAGTCCCTAAAATACTGTACAAAAGAAAAAAACAGATAAGTAAAATGAGTAGATGTCACTATAAAGATTTATTCAGCCGGCTGACCATGAAATTATCTTTATTAAATGATATAATTCTCTGGCATTCTTGAAGCCAAGTGTTCGGGGGTATCCGGTCTATAGATCTACACTAAAAAGGTATACCTTTAGTAGGTCGGCAACTAATGGTAGACATGCATTAGGTCAACAGGGTCAAAAGGTTGACCAGGTCAAAAAAATCGACATGTAAAAGGGTTCAAAAGGTCAACAGTTCAAAAGATTGACATAACAATGGTCGACACACATATGGTCAGCACAAGTTTTTGATTTAAAAAAAAGTAAACGTTTTCATTCTTTACCATCCACATGGACTCCAACTGGGAATAGTAACCTTTCCCGGAGCATGGTGAGTGAAGCGGTACACTAATGGGGCTTGTTTGTGGGTGCGGGGAAGGGAGGGTTAGGGCTAGGCACTCCTAGGGAGGATTAGGGTTCGGTTGCAGTAAAGAAATGGTTAGGTTTAGGCTGCGAGAAGGGGGGCTGCCAGACCGGGATGCGATAGGCAGAGGGCTAGCCACTCTCTGCCTTTCATGCAGCCCTAGCTGGCTTCAACGGGCTACAGCCAATGTACTCAATAGAAGCCAGCAGGGGTGTATCTAGGGGTCGAAGCGCCCCTGGCAAAGTAAGGGACTGGCGCCCCCCCCTCCCATATTTAAAATGGGGAAGGCCGAAAAAGAGTGTGGCCACACAATATTACCCACAATTAAAATTACACCACATGGTAGTTCCCCTTGCTCACATTACAACACACAGTAGTACCCCTTATACACATTACTCCACACAGACGTACCCCTTATACACGTTATGCCCCACAGTAGTACCCCTTATACATGTTACGCCACATGTGTGAGTGTGTGTGTGTGTGTATGTATGTGTGTGTATATATATATATATTGTACTGGCTTTGGGGGTTAGGTGGGGGGGCAGTGGTTTAAGGGACGTTGGCCGAGTGGGGATGGAAGGGGGGATACAGTGGACTAACAGGGTGAGAGACATTGGGATGGTGGAGGGGGAGACACTGGGATAAGTGAGGGTTGGTTAGATGGGGAGGCACTGGGCTGGGACGAGGATGATAGCAATGACCTGGGGTTGCTTGCCTGGCCCACTCACTGCAGCACTGCTATAAATGTCCTGAGTGCGAGTGGTCACTCAGCCCAGTATAAGGTATTGGTTTCGGTGAAAGACACAAATAGAGGAGGGGATGTTGTTGCTTTATTGGCGGTTGGGTTACCGATGCCGGAATCCCGACCCCTTATAATGTCGGCAGCTGGAATACCGCCACACAGGGGCTATTCCCACTCCTTGACACCCATAGAGTGGGAATAGAACCTGCGGCGCGCGTAGGACAAGGGGCTCCTTTGCACATACACCCCCCCCCCCCAACATTCTGGATTCCGCGATCCCGGGTCGGGATGCTGACCTCCTGGATACCAACCGTCGGCATTACAACCCTACTCCTAGAGGAGATGTGTATTACACCATACTGACAGCAGGTTGGGCCTGGGGTTGTGTGTGTGTGTGTATACAGGTGTGTGTGCAGGTGTGGCCCCCCTGTCTGAGGGAGGGGAAGGGAGGGGGAGTCCTTTTAGGGGACAGCAGAAGCAACTCGCACTTCTTCCTTCCGTCCCGACATCAGGCGTGACCCAAACTCTCATCGTTCCCATTCACTGCAAAATCGCACATGGGACGACAGCAGAAAGGGGGAGCTGACCTATTGGTGGCGGGACACGTTTACTCTCCCCCAGTGATATCCATGTTAAATCACAGTCTTTGGTCTCTCTAAAAAACTATGCATCACTGTCATAATCATTACAGCACAGTGTTCTAAAAATCAACTCTGGTGGTGACTTTACAGTTATTTATGTAATCGGTAACCCTATCTTTTGAGGAACACACGCCTATTTAATGATGATTATGGTACGCATACATCCACCAATCTGAAATGCATGTCTAGGTTGTCATCCATATAGTATTGCACATCAGTAGCCGATAACCTCCACAATTCAGTTTATATCACTAGAACACATATTGTGTAAATTATTGATTGACTAAGATGTCACATCATATTTAAGATATTATGGAAATGTGTGTTTTTCAAGGCTTATTACGGCATGTTTTTGGTAGGATCAATACCCTTCAAACGAGATTCCAATTGTGATGAATTTAGACTCATCCGTGAACTTCAGTATTGCAGATGTGTTGGTAGCTGTTACCCAATTTGATATAATCAATACTCACCATTCCTACCCTCTTAGAGGACACCCATTCCTGTTCACTCAATAAAAGGGAAGTGTACCAGCTGAGCAGGCAATTGCCGCTAATCGGGGATATGTTTTTAATATGAGATCCAACCAATTTTTTAGAGAGGTCTCTTTAAGTTTATAACTACCCGACGAATTGTTTAAACTATATTTCACTACTTGTTTTACAACTATCTATTGTTTCGGTAGATATGTGGCTATATTCTAAAGAAACTCTTATCAGAAGCTCCATGTGCATACCACAATGAATTATAGCCACATACACATTATTTATATATGTGTACACAGTAATTTTGAACTACTGTAGGTCAAAATTGACCGATCTGTGTTGTCTATGTCTTATTTTGACCACATTATTTTAATATAATCAATAAATGTTAAGTTTTAAATTTCTTAATAACCACAAATTTATCAATAATTACAAAAGAGTGCACCACAAAGTAAGCTTTCTTTGGCGGATGACCGTCTTATGGTCATCTTCCTCTCTCCTTTCTCTAGATACTGTACAATGCTTACAGGTGCACCTCCAGCCCAATTATATGTAGGTTAGGGCAGCATTCCGCCCTTTCAATTTTTCCTTTCAAGGCTGGTTTCCAAACTGATACCTTCTCATTATTACTCATACTGATAGAGCCTGTGCATAGCCCTCCAGACTATAGGTCTTTCTCCCTTTAAGTGGCCCCCCTGTCTCCCAGGTGTGTGTATGTATGTGTGTTTGTAGGTGTTGGGCCCCCAAGTGTGTGAGTATGTGCAAGTGTGGTCCCCCGTCCCCGATGTGTGTAAAGGTGTGGCCTCCAGATGTGTGTGTTCAGGTGTGGCCCCCCAACCCACATGTCTATATGCTGGTGTGGCCCCCCAGGTGTGTAGTGTGCACATTTAGGTCGGTGCTTGTCTTGGTGAAGTAGAGCAGCCACAGCTCGTTCAGCTGCTCCTTGGAAGCCACCATCCACCTGCTGCTGCGCCGGGCTCTGTCTCTGTGTCACGGCCCCTCCATGACGGGGAAGTGCTGCACTGCTGCGGCTGGTGCCGGGGAAGGAGGTGTACAGCACGAGGAGCTGCGCAGCGCCGGTAAGGACAGTGCTGACCCCCCTCCCTCTCCTGTACTGGCTCTGATGTCACCGCTGCCTGTACTGCTCCCAGCGCTCTGCTATGTACACACCGGCAGGGAGAGGAGCACTGTACAGCAGCAGCGTGACTGACTTGGTGTAGGGGAAGCGGTGGGTCCAGAGCCCCTGTGACAGCCTGGGCCCCATAGCAACCGCATCCCCTGCACCTCTGGTAGTTACGTCACTGTTCTTTATTAATACTGCTGTTCCCACTGTTATTATTTGCCATGCCCATTTTATTTCTTTCCCCCCAATTTGTACACTGATAATTGATAGCAGTGCACTCCCTCCTTTGTGCTCCTGCACACACATGCTGTCACTTCACTGAAACAACATTGAGTACACTAATAGCACAACACAGTAAATTGGGCAGTAGCACTGTAGCAGTAATGACTTCTGCCTGTGGAACACAAGTAGCATATCTGCTACAGACAGACTCCTTCATGAAAGTAATAAAAAAAAGCTAGAAGGCAAAAAAAATCTAAGAATGTCAAACTAGCAGCTTCCAGAGCACGCTTGCACGCACCTCCCCCACTTTGCACCCAAGACAAGTTCAGGTGACTTAATTGCCCCATATTTGTCCTATTCCTGGTCTGGAACTTCCTTTCTTTCCATCGCACACTTCCTGGAAGGGTTAGGGTAAGTTACATAGACTAGGCACTAGGCAGTTACCTGTTCGTACCGGAGACGTGCAGCACAGCAGTCACTCGGTGTAACCAGTGCTGATGTCCGGCTCCGCACTTCAGTGAAGCAGCTCTAAGCAATACTACAGCTCCTAGCAGCCCTTGCTGCCTGGCAGCAAGGGCTGCTGGGAGTTGTAGTTTTAGAACTGCTTCACTGAAGTGCGGTGCGGACATCGGCGCTGGTTACACCGAGTGACTGCTGTGCTGCATGTCTCCGGTACGAACAGGTAACTGCCTAGTGCCTAGTCTATGTAAGTCTACACCTTGGACACGGGTGGCACCTCCAGGCGGCGCCCCTCTTCTGCCGGCGCCCCTAGCGAGTGCCATCCTGGCCAATGGGTAGATACGCCCCTGGAAGCCAGTGTTTTGCGCATGTGCAGTCACACTGCCGCCTGTGCGCAGTTGCCAGTCCCTGCACCTGCCAGTTTCACTGCGCAGGTGTTGGGACCTGGGTGTCTCCTCACCTCTCCGGGCACCGGGTCTAATGTAGCCCACCTTCTACAAGTAGGTAGGAGCCGCCACTGGATACATTAATAATTATATATGAGTGCCACGTAAAAGAGGTTAATTTCCCTTTTCCTGCATACTGACAGGACCCTTTGTGGATATTGGACACTAATTAACTCAGGGAGCAGCAACAACTATTACTTTACTTCTGTCGGTTTAAAATCTTAGGATGACCACCAGTTATTTTTATATATCAAAAGCAGGTTACATTACAGACGTTATGGTCTGGTATGGGATTATTAACTCCTTCTCCCTGGAAACATCAGTGTACTGTAACAAGAAATCACATGTGGACTCAGATGGAACCTGGCTCAGGAATCCATACAATGCCGCACACTGGATGTACCTGCAGGAACGCTAAAGAGCCCACCACTCATCCAATGTGTTTCGATTGGATACCAGTCTTTGTCAAGGCATCGGGTTTTTTCAAGACATTCAACAATGTCAACATCATCACTATTGACATTGTGGTGTCAGCATTATGACACTGTGTCAGTATGGCGGCTGCATCCGGGTTCTTTTACATGTGCAGTTAATAATCGGTTAACAGTCAAAGGGGTATATTCAATTAGCGTCGGATCCATTCCGACATGCATTTGTCGGAATGGATCCGACAACCCCTATTCAATCTCATCTCAATTTGACTTTTTCAAGTCGAATTGAGATGAGGGACCCAGAGGAGGAGGGGGAGGGAGGGAGCCGCGGGGAGACCAGCGGGGACAGCCGCCTGCAGATGGAGGAGATCAGCGCTACAGTAGCACTGCAGGAGGATGTCACACAGCTGCCCGACCTCACGGCAGTGTCCACTCGGCTCCAGCAAGCGTGATCTCACTTACTGGAGCCGGGTGGAAGCTGCCATGAGCGGCACGGCTGTGTGACATCTGCTGCAGCGCTGTGCTGTAGCGCGGATCTCCCCTAAATGCCCGCGGCTGTCCCCCCTCTCCTCCTCTGGGTCCCACATCTCAGTCCGACATTTTTTTATGTCGGACTGAGATGGTTGAAAAACCTGTCGGTTTTGGCCCCGTTTTCGACACAAGCACGTGGATCGGCAGCTATTCCGCCGATCCACGTGCTTTTCGACAAATCGAAGACCTCAACTTGTCGATAATATTGAAAAGGTTGGAACCCCTTCCGACCTAAAAAAAAGTCGAAAACTGCCGTCTTTTTTCGACAGACTTCGGCTTTCAACGTCAATTGAATATACCCCATAATGTTCAAATCAAAAACTGCAGACAAGGTTTTGGGCTCATGTTTTTTTGTAACTCCTGTATCACCTCATTATTTATGTATGTTTAGGCAATTTTCAGTGGACTGTATAATGTGAAATATTGAACCTATATAGGTAATACATTTTCACCTTGCAGCTTTCCATGTTGCAAGAGATTTGAAAGTCAGATGAAATTAAATGTATCTAAGGTAAGACACTGAATGAGAAATGACTAATTTTCTGTCTGCGCTGCTCTAAAAGCAGTGTCTACAGCTTCTTTTATTAAAATGTCCTGTGAAGTGAGATGGATTCAAAGGAACCTCTGATAACAGTTATTATAAGCAAGTGACACGCATATAAATACATCAGTCTATCATGCCACATGCTGGTAAAGACCGCGAATTTTCATTTTCCCTGTGCCCTATGCAAACCCCCACCTCCCCACCCCCAAAAACGAGTTGACACTTCTCAAATCAATAGTTATTGCACTTTTCTGTAATTATTAGCCATGAATGTGATATGTAAACAAAATCTAATAAAAGCCGCTGCTACAAAGGTAACACATTATGTAAAATTCCCAAGAAAGGCGTCAAGTCAAAGAAACAGCTCATGAAAAAAGAGAGAACATTCTTTCAACAGGATTATTTTTAAATGGAAAAATTAAAAATACACATAAACATTTTGAACATATCTAACGAGATTAACAGGAGTATTTAGTAAAAGGGTGAAACGCCCTATTGACAATGTACAGTATGTAGTATGGGTAACCTTGCTAGCCGTGTGATATAAGACTTCCCTATTCCTTATATACATGTGCGAGACTCATTAACATATATCGCACTAACACTTCGGTTGGCAATAACAAACAAAAGCATTCTTTTTTTAAAGAATATTTTCTATGCATAAAGTTTTATCCATTTGTAAACATTTCTTTTAAATCTAAGTTCCGCTGTGGTTGTGCGAGCCTGCACGTCGGCTAATTCACAAGCGTGACTACTAAGATTGGCCAAGAGATGGGGCAGCTTTTTGGCAGGAAATTATTTCCGTTTTAAATTTCCTGCTTAAACAGGTTGAGGTGCTGCAGCAAAAATTTACCCCAAGCCATGAGCGCTGGGGCAACTAAGAACCTATTGACAAATGTTTTTTTAAATACATTTCAGGATTGTCTGTTGCTGCAGCAAGTATCAAAGCACAATCTCCCTTATACAAAGATAAATAATAAGCCACTTAAATTTGTGGGTGTGGTATAATGTGCCGCCGTTCTGCATGTCAAATTCAGAATGTTGTTATGGAAGGGAGGGTGACATGTCATATCAGCAGTCACATTGCCTGTCTGTCTCTTGTGGCAGCAAGAAACAGGAAGTGCTGAATTTCGGGTGACTTTGGACGTATTTTTAAAGCGGCAATCATTTTCATTGTAAAACCAACCTGGTTATGCCGTGTAAGTGACTGCCGCTTTAAAAATCAGTCCGGACTCGCATGGCAACCCGCACTTCCTGCTTCTTGTTGCCACAACAGACAGGCGATGAATGTCAACATATGACACACAAAGTCCCTTCCACACAAAGTCCTGCACTTCCTTCTTCTCACAGGCTAATACATTATTATGAATGTCGACTTATTGAGTGGTGACATTTTGTCAATGTCTGCAATTCTGAATGTTGACATTCTAAATTTTGACATCATGAGCATATTTGTTTATCAATAAAACCTATCACATAATGGGGCCCATTTATCAAGCCTTGGAGAGTGATAAATAGCACAGTGATAAAGTACCAGCCAATCAGCTCCTAACTGCTATGCTACAGGCTGTGTAAGAAAAATGACAGTTAGGAGCTGATTGGCTTGTACTTTATCAATGTGCTATTTATCACTCTCCAAGGTTTGATTAATCTGGGCATATTGTCAATATATAAAGGTAACATTAATATCAATCACAATGAAGATTAAGGGGGAGATGTACTAAGCAGTGATAAAAGTAGAGAAGTGAGCCAGTGGAGAAGTTACCCATGGCAACCAATCAGCATTGCTGTAACATTTATAATTTGCATAATATAGAAGTATACAGAGCAGCTGATTGGTTGCCATGGTCAACTTCTCCACTGGCTCACTTCTCCACTTGTATCACTGCTTAGTACATGTCCCCCATAAGGCTATTTAAAAAAAAAGGAACACTCCACCCTCTAGACAGTCAATAGTCACCTCAGGAAGCTGCATGACTGTGATAATCTGGTGGGCAATCTGCAGCAGGAAGAGGTACCGCTTGGGCGACTTCATACTTCTGCTGAGGTGGCTTCTCCGACTCTCTGCTGGGCCATGACTTGTTGATAACAGGCCACTGAAAGTTACTGTGCTTCAGCATATGGGGCAGATGCTTTGACTGCGTATCATTCACTGGGCTTTCATCAGTGAGTAAATTCCTTTGCTGGCTGGCTTCATAAGCCCAGTAGGACTTGAAGACTCCTGACCCAACTCACACTGGGCCTAGGTGGTCATTCCGAGTTGTTCGCTCGTTGCCGATTTTCACTATGCTGCGATTTGTTATTTAACACAAAACTTAGTAGATTTGCTGGTGTTCGTGCAACGCTTTTCAGTCGCACTGCTGATCGGTGAATGATTGACAGGAAAGGGGTGTTTCTGGGTGGTAACTGAGCGTTTTCCGTGAGTGTGCTAAAAAACGCAGGAGTGTCAGGGAAAAACGCGGGAGTGTCTGGAGAAACGGGGGAGTGGCTGGCCGAACGCAGGGCGTGTTTGTGACGTCAAACCAGGAACTAAACGGACTGAGCTGATCGCAATCTAGGAGTAGGTCTGGAGCTACTCAGAAACTGCAAGGAATTATTTAGTAGCAGTTCTGCTAATCTTTCGTTCGCTATTCTGCTAAACTAAGATACACTCCCAGAGGGCGGTGGCCTAGTGTGTGCAATGCTGCTAAAAGCAGCTAGCGAGCGAACAACTCGAAATGAGGGCCCTAATTCAGACCTGATCGTAGTAGCAAATTTGTTAGCAGATGGGCAAACCATGTGTACTGCAGGGGGAGCAGATATAACATATGCAGAGAGAGTTACATTTGGGTGGGGTGTGTTATAACTGAAATCTAAATTGCAGTGTAAAAATAAAGCAGCCAGTATTTACCCTGCACAGAAACAATATAACCCACCCAAATCTAACTCACTCTGCAAATGTCATATCTGCCTCCCCTGCAGTGCACATGGTTTTGGCCATCTGCTAACAAATTTGCTGCTACGACCAGTGGCAATATTTACTAATATTCGTGTTTGAGTCGGTTTGTGTAGTGTTTAAACTCGTTTTGTATCGGGTGCATTTTCATGCAACTTTTTGAATCCATATACGCAAAGTTACGATGCAGTCGACTTTATGGTTGTCGTGTTTTCCGATGTCGATGCCAGTCGGTTTTTTTTGGCACATTTACGGCCGTCATTGTCGTTTGCGTACGTGTTTTTGCTGTATTTGCTGTTTTTTTTCCTAAGTTAAACGCGGCGGGGTTTTTATTCCCCGCGGCCGCATTTTCACTTTCAGTTTCGATTTTCATCCCCGTTCGTGATTGGTTGTGTTTCAGATGGTAGGAGTGTCTGTGCGCAACCATATAAATACGCCCCAAACCGTCCGCACCTCAAGGGTTTAGTTATGCGCAACCATATAAATACGCCCCAAACCGTCCGCACCTCAAGGGTTTAGTTAGTGGTGAGGAGGAGGGAGGTTGTGCTGTGGAGGTAGGTGAATTTGTGGTTTGGTGAGGAGTGTTGGTAGCGATTTCTGAGTGTGGTATTGTGTTTGAAAGTCGTCTTGTCATTCTTGTTGTCTTGTATTTTGTGGTTTTGTTTCATTTTTAGTCCAAGTTATTTTTCTTTATAGTCCCTTGTCAGTGTTTGTGTATGTGTGTGTGTGTGTGTGTGTGTGTTTGTGTGTTTGTGTGTGTGTGAGTTGTGTAGTGGTAGTGGAGGAGTGTGTTGTTTGTCATTTTTTTTTCTGTGTTAACTGTTTAGACACAATTATGTGTGACTCAGAGGTGGGTGAGGTGGAGGGTGTGAGTGAGGGGGAGGAGGTTGTTCAGGTGGAGGAGGTGAGTGTTAGTGAGGTTAGTGAGGTGGAGGAGGTGGGTGCGGTTGCTGCAGCAGCCTCAAGTGATAGTGACAGTCAGAGTGCTCCGCAGCCACGCACCACTACTAAGACTGGGCGGAATGTAAAGTTTAATTTTGCAGAAAATGTGGCATTGGTGCGTGAACTGATGAAGTATCAGAGGCAGTTATTTGGCCCTGAGTCCGCCAAGGTGCCAACACGGAGGAAGACGGTGCTGTGGGCAAAAGTTGTTGCTGCTGTCAATAGTGAGGGGGTGGTCAAGCGGACGGAGGACACGTGCCGCAAACGGTACTATGACATAAAGCGACGTGTCAAGTCCAAAATGGCCAAGGAGGCCAAGTCGGCTCGGAAAACCGGTGGTGGGCAGCCCTATATTGCAAGATATCTGGAGTATGAGGAGCCCATGCGGAGTGTAATACCTCCTGAAGTTGTCTCTGCAACCCATGTCTGGGATTCAGATAGGCCCAGGAAGAATGGTGAGCATGTGTATTTGCATGTACATTCTATGATTTTTTTGTTTGTTTTTTTGAAATGTGTGTCATGTGACGTTGCATATTACTCCCATCTTCATAGAAACATAGAAACATAGAATTTGTCGGCAGATAAGAACCACTTGGCCCATCTAGTCTGCCCCTTTTTTCTTTTTTTTTTTTTAAATATTATTTTTATCTCTAACCTTATTTGATCCTTATTTCTTTGTAAGGATATCCTTATGTCTATCCCATGCATGTTTAAATTGCTCTACTGTCTTAGCCTCTACCACCTCTGATGGGAGGCTATTCCACTTGTCCACTACCCTTTCTGTGAAATAATTTTTCCGCAAATTTCCCCTGAACCTCCCCCCCTCCAGTCTCAGTGCATGTCCTCGTGTCCTATTGCTTCTCTTCATTTGGAGAATGTTTCCCTCCTGGACTTTGTTAAAACCCTTGATATATTTGAAAGTTTCTATCATGTCCCCCCTTTCCCTTCTCTGCTCCAAACTATACATATTGAGATTTCTTAGTCTTTCTGGGTATGTTTTGTGATATAGGCCATGCACCATTTTAGTTGCCCTCCTTTGTACAGTTTCTAATGTATTAATATCCTTCTGAAGATATGGCCTCCAGAACTGAATACAGTATTCTAGATGAGGCCGTACCAATGACCTATACAGTGGCATTATTACTTCTTTCTTTCTGCTGCTGATTCCTCTCCCAATGCAGCCAAGCATCTGACTAGCCTTCCTCATTGCCTTGTTACATTGCTTACCTGCCTTTAAGTCATCTGAAATAGTGACTCCTAGATCCCTTTCCTCCTCAGTAGTTTCCAGTATAGTGCCATTAATACTGTATTTAGCTTTAGGATTTTTGAGACCCAAGTGCATGATTTTGCATTTTTTGGCATTAAACTGTAATTGCCAGACTCTTGACCATTCCTCTAATCTACCTAGATCCTCAATCATTTGTTTTACCCCACCTGGTGTGTCTACCCTGTTGCATACCTTTGTGTCATCTGCAAAAAGGCATACTTTCCCTTTAATGCCATTTGCAATGTCACCAATAAAGATATTAAAAAGCACTGGTCCAAGTACAGATCCCTGGGGTACTCCACTGGTAACATTTCCCTCTTGTGAATGCACTCCATTTACCACAACTCTCTGTTTTCTATCCTTCAACCAAGATCTTATCCATTCAATAATCCTAATATCCAATCCCAAACTTTCAAGTTTATTTAGCAGTCTGCGATGTGGAACTGTGTCAAAAGCCTTACTGAAGTCTAGATAAGCTATATCCATGGCTCCACCTTTATCCATCACTTTAGTCACACAATCGAAAAAGTCAATAAGATTTGTTTGACATGATCTCCCCCCAGTGAATCCATGCTGTTTGGGATCCAGTAAATTGCCGGATTTGAGATAATCTACAACTCTTTCTTTTAAGAGTGTTTCCATCAATTTCCCTACTACTGATGTAAGACTCACTGGTCTGTAGTTGTTTGCCTCTTCCTTGCTTCCACTTTTGTGCAGTGGGACTACGTTTGCTCTTTTGCAGTCCCCTGGAATTACTCCTGTAGCTAATGACTGGTTGAATAATTCTGTCAATGGTGCTACCAGCACCTCTTTAAGTTCTTTTAGTATCCTTGGATGTATCCCATCTGGCCCCATAGATTTGTCCACTTTCAGCTTTGAGAGTTCTGTTAGGACCTTCTCCTCTGTAAATGTACTTGTTTCATTTTCATGAATATCCCTGCAACTTAACTGTGGCCCCTTCCCCTCTCTTTCAGTAGTAAATACTGAGCAAAAATAATCATTAAGATGATCTGCTATTAAATTGTCTCCTTCAACAAGACTCCCAGTGTCCGTCTTTAGTTTTATAATTCCGCCTTTTGTTTTTCTCCTTTCGCTTATATACCTAAAAAAAGTTTTGCCTCCTTTACCCACTGACTGGGCCATTTTCTCCTCAGCTTGTGCCTTTGCACATCTGATTACCTTCTTTGTCTCCTTCTGTCTAACAAGATATATCTTTTTGTCTTCATTATTTTGTGTCTGCTTATATTTCCTAAAAGCCATCTTTTTTGCTCTCACAATATTTGCTACTTCTTTTGCAAACCACACTGGCTTCCTTTTCCTTGTGTTTTTCCTAACAGTTTTGATACAAAGGTCTGTTGCCTTCAATATTGCACATTTTAATGTTTCCCACCTCTCTTGCACTGTTTCCAAGTTCCTCCACTCTGCCAAAGAATCGCTTACACATTTTCCCATCCCTACAAAATCAGCCTTCCTAAAATCCAACACCTTTGTTTTTGTATGGGACGAGTCAGTCTCTGTCTTAATGCTGAACCATACTGCTTGATGATCACTGGATCTCAGGTTTTCACCCACTTTTACGTCCGATAATCTGTCTCCATTTGTAAGTATTAAGTCTAATATTGCGTCTTTCCGAGTGGGCTCCCTCACCAATTGGTGGAGGGATGCTCCCTGAAGGGAATTTAAAATGTTCCTACTTCTAGTGGAACTAGCAACAGACACCTCCCAGTTTACATCAGGAAGATTAAAGTCTCCCATGATTATTACCTCTCCTTTTAATGCCATTTTAGTTATGTCCTGCAATAGGTTCTTGTCAAGTTCCTCTTCCTGACCTGGTGGCCTGTATATCACGCCAATACGAATAATCAACTTTTCCCCTGTTTCTATGGTCACCCAAAGGGCCTCAGTTTTTTCTTCAATACTTTGTATTAATGTAGTATTTATGGCATTTTTTACATACATTGCTACCCCTCCTCCGATTTTTCCAATTCTGTCCTTCCTAAAAAAAAGTATATCCCGGTATAGCTATGTCCCAGTCATGATTTTCATTGTACCATGACTCTGTAATTGCCACAATGTCTAGATCATCCCTTGTCATTATTGCAGTTAGTTCTGGGATTTTATTTCCAAAGCTCCTAGCATTTGCACACATAGCTTTTAGAGTTTTGTTTGTGCTTTTTCTGTTCCTAGCTATGTTCTTCTCTCTGCCTATTTTTATTTGGTTTTGATCTGAATTATCTTCTGTTGCTGTGGATATGCTTCCTATTCCCTTTGCATGCAGAAACAATACCTCTGTGTTGGGGGAGCAGATTTATTTATTCCTGTTTGGTTCACTGCTCCCCTTTGTCAGTTTAAATAGATCTTGATGAAGCATCCAAACTGTTCAGTTAGTATTCTTGTTCCCCTTGAAGATGGGTGCAGGCCGTCACTTTTGTATAAGCTCCTATCTAGCCAGATGGTGTGACTGTGGCCTATAAATCCAAATCTCTCCTCATTGCACCATGTCCTTAGCCAAACATTGAAGTTTCTGATGCAATGAGTTCTGTCTTCCCCTCTGTGTACTGGCAATACATCTGAAAAAGATACAGTGGTTGCCACCTGCTTCAGAGCAGTCCATAACTTCCTAAATTCATCTTTTACAGCCATGAGTTCAGCATTTGCCAGGTCATTTGTCCCTAGGTGGACAATGACATCCACCTCCCCATCTTTTTTTGCTGCCTTTACAATTCTTAGCATGCGCTCTTTATCCCTTGGAGCTGTGGCTCCAGGTAAGCACCTTACTTGTTTCTCTACTTCATTTGCATTTCCCAGATGTATTCCTCTAATAATGGAATCTCCCAAGAGAAGTGCAGTCCTTTTTGGAGATGCAATTTTCCTGTTCCATTTCCTGTTCCTATAGTTGGTAGAAGTCCCCATATCCTCCTGTTCTGTAGTGCCTCTATTAGTTGTATCTTCCAGCCCTGCAAGAGTAGCATACAAGTTTTGCAGTGTCACCGCTTGTGGGAGGTGTCTGTGTCCCTCTGGAAATCTCTGCCCTTGAGAGCCCACAGTAGTCCAGGCAGAATGTCTTCTGGTGGCTCTCTGAGGCAGTGGAGGCTTCAAAGACACAGACATCCTACAAATCTCAGCATGCAGTTTTGCTATCTCCTCCTTCAGCAGAGAAAATTGCTCACAGATTGGACAGCAGCTGAGTCTCCACGCTGCCTCTTTCCAAACAAATGCTTTACATCCATTGCACTGCACAAGGCCAAACATTGTATCAGATGTTAATGGTATTGCAAATTTGTGTGTCACTTGGTGTATTATAAAACTCACCTTTTGCTGTATTCTAACTCACCTGCTGCTGTTTCAAACTCACTTAATAAGCCAAGCCTCACTTTATAATGCACGCCTCTCACAAGTGTGTGTCAGCAAATACATTGTTTTGGTTAATGTTTTATACAAAAGCCAATGTAACATCTTACTTTATTGTATGTCGTGTTTTTCAGAAAGATATTTTGCATGTGTAGTTTGGACTTGGTGTGTCTCTGAATTGTCCTGCAATAATGTTTTCCTTTTGGGCGTTTTTTAATTAAAAATTGTGACTATGTTTTATATTTAAGTGATCCATGTGCAATGTTTAAAAAACAGTGGTTGTCATGTTAGAGGCTGGAATAGTGGAAAGTGGTTTGGAAACCACTTACATGTGTAATGTCATTATTAGATAATGTTAATTTTTTTATTAAAATAACACTATTTCTTTGATAATTTTTTGCTTGTATTTGTACCGTGACACCACACTGCAGTGTAATTTTTAAAAAATTGCTACATTTTGTTTTGGCTCATATAGTGGTAATGTGTCTTTGGAGTGCCACATCAGAGAGCAATTTATATATTGCATCTGTAATATTTATCCTTTCAATGCAAAATGAAGATGTGTGTGTTTTTTTTTTTCCCTTTAACTTGTGGCCTATGTCAGTGTCCTGTACATGTTTTCCTGTGTTGAGGTTGCCATAGTGCATGTGTCTATTGGACAATGTTTATTGTTTTATGTTTTTTATTTTTGTTTTTCCGGTCCTTATGTTTTTTAAAAAACAAACCAAGCATTTCTAAAAGAATAAATGTTTATAAGCATAATGGGTGGTTGTATACACAATAGCATGAAAATTTTTTATTTTTTTTATTTTATACAGTGTTAGAAAAAAGCAGTACTACTCGTCGGCCAGTAACTCCTATCACATCTGATGATGATGATGATGCTGCGGAAGCAGGTAAAGTGTCCATTGTAGTATAGGGTATGCTTGAAAAGGAATGGCCAGAACAAAATTGCACTTTCATTAAAAGGTCCATCAAAAGAAGTATGGAGCAGCAGAAGTGGCACTTCTGTAAGACATCACCACAAAAAACCTGTGGCCGAAAAGAAAGCAAGGTCGTATGTCCCGGCCCAAACACAGCAGGCTACCCCGCCACGAAGATTATCGTCCGTATGTTCTGTCCCCCCACTCTAAATTTTGGACACACCTCCAAGACGTCATCCACACTCCCCTCATCTTGATTGTGAGTATCAAACTGAAATAAATGAGTAAAATTTCAGAATGTAATCAAAATATTTCATAACCGCATTAAGTCAAAACACATCAAAAACTTAAATACTTACCGCAGTAAGTAAAGGCTGAAATGGAATCCAAGCTAAATGGCCTTGTCCACATCCAGTAAAGATATGTATGTCCACTTGAGCCATACAGTATGACATTGTGTGTAAGATGCTGCAACAAAAAAGCATATATTTTTTATTGCAAAAAGTAAGGTTGTTTTTCCAAATTTCACACGTGTGTTTGAGGTAACATTGCAAAATACATAAAAAAATTACTATGTTTGTTTGAACAAAGCTATAAGGTAACACATTATGTATTCCAATGTGTTTTTATGGTGGAGTATGAGTGAGCTACAATAAAACTAAAGTGTTTGCTTTCACAATTAAGTAACCAGACACATTTGCCACTAACAGGCATATGTATGTATTTAAGCTATGAGTGATGATGTTTCTAGGCAGAATAGTTGAAAGCAACAGTGAATGACATGTGTTCCATGTGTAATGATTTGTTTACATTTCACAAACATATGGATAGCTAACAGAGATTTGTTTAACATTTCAGCTTCTAGTCCTGGGAACAGCATCCCTCCGCAACAACAGCAACACAGTGACATGGAGGAGACAAACATCTTAGAAATGCAGCCATTAAAGCAAGGAATGAGCCCCCCAGCACCTGTGAGTACACCACCACAGCAAAGCACACCACCACCACAACACAGCCCAACAACACCAGGAACACAAGGCCCTGATCAGGTGTTTTGGTCCATTTGGGCTAGACAGCAGGCCACTAATGAATATTGCCTGCGTAAGCAGACACAAATGTTTGCATGCCTACTATCTCACCTCAGAAGAATATCAAGAAATCTGAGTAGACAAAATGAACAAACAACCAGAATAGGCAATACCATGGAACTCATGCGTACAGACATTACACAGGTCATGGGCAACTTACAGCGCATAATGGAAGAACAGCACAGACTAATGGAAGAACAGCACAGATTAATGGAAGAACAGCACAGACAACAGCAAAGTTATATGAACATTTTTCAAAACAATCAAAAGATTAATGAAAGTTTATTCCGAATAGTAGACAATCAAAATGCTGCTACATGTGAACTCAATGCCACCCTCACTAACCTGAATGAAACACTCAGATGCATGCACCAAGCAGCAGTTCTGGTACGACTACTCCAAATATCACACCAGTCTCATCACCACCAAGACGCTCCACCAGAGCACGACTACATGACAGTGCTAAAGGCAAAGGGCAGGACAAGCAGCCACCAAAAAAAACGTGAAAAAAATACAAGTTAGACATTTGTGATAAGTAACTCAAAATAGTTAGTAAGTGTATTTTTGGCAAAAAATATATAACACTTAGCTCCTTGACAATTTTTACAACATCATTAATTATAAGTGGTACAAACAACAACATAAAATTTGTACGCACATTTATTCTTTACCATTTTTTTTTGGTATTGGAGGAGGGAAATGTTGATGCACATACATGTTAGCAGGAAGTAAACTGACCACTTGATTTTTTTCTAATCATTACTCTTTCTAGATTCCAATCATTCTCTTTTCCTGCAGACACAATAATTGGCAGCCAGGCAGAATGTCTTTAGCAGGAAGTAAACTGACCACTTGATTTTTTTTCTAATTATTACTCTTTCTAGATTCCAATCATTCTCTTTTCCTGCAGACAATCCAAATTACAATGTTATTGATACATATTTTACCTTTCTTCTCTATACAACATTACAAGAAGAACACAATTGAGTTACGTAAAAAGCTTTTAATATGTTGGCTTTGTTTTTTTTCAAAAAACATTGACAAAATGAATGTCAGTATTGTTGGGACATGTTTGTGTGTGTTAAAAATTAGTAAGAATGTTATTACACATGATGCTGAAACAAACAAATATGTACTTTTACAACAAAAATCAAAGAATGTGTATAATAATGTATATATGTGGCAAACTGTGTCTTTACTTACACATCATCAAGTTTACTGCATCAAACATTAGGAAATAAATTATTCCTGATTACAGTAAGTTTGTGTGTCTTAAATATGATGGTGCATCACACATAGGGACACATGTATTCCTCAAGGCTAACATATTATATGTTGAGGAGTGTTTTTTGGGAACACAGGTTCTCAAACTCGGCCCTCAGGAACCCACACAGTGCATGTTTTGCAGGTCTCCTCACAGAATCACAAGTGACATAATTAGCTCCACCTGTGAACCTTTTAACATATGTAAAAAATAGAGAATAGAGGGCTGCTGCGCCTAGGAGAGCAGCAGTGAGAATATCTACCCTATGGTTTTGAAATACACAAAGAAAGAAGAGAAATCTCAACTGCGCTCATCCAACACTGAAACAATATAAAGATTTAACAAAAGTCAGTTTGTAATAAACAGTCTTTTAGAAGAAATCAGTTGTTTTCCTCAGTTCTTTTCGTAGAAGTAGGTAAGCTGACTTGATGCGTACCGTACTCACGTTAATACGCGGTATTTTCCCTCATGTAGCGGTATCTTTAGGGACTTCGTTCCCGTCTTCTCTCCTACTTCTCCAAACGAGGCATTCAATAAATTCTTATCCTCGGGAGTAAGGGGGAAAACAGGAAAAAATCGCTGATAGTGTAGTAAGTATGTAATCATAAAATACTACTTATAAAGTAAAAAATTCTTATGTATATTACTCTTGTGGTGAGGTGGTGCGTACTTTATATTAATGCACAAACAAGCAGAGACACATGAAGGTATCTTATACTTCTATATGTGGTTCAAGGAGTGATGCTAAAAAATAGACCAGTGGTAGGGATGGTGAGCGTACCCAACTCCTTAAAAAAGGACTGAAATACGCACCTTCAAGTAAATTGGATAAGTTTGAGGCTTATATTGATTTGCAACGATTTATCAGGAAACTGACCTTGAAAAAATTCTTCAATGATCAGAACATCGATACAACCTCCAACGAATGGACTACCCCCTCTTTTAAACCAAAGTCGACTTTTTTCCCCACTTTCAAGAAAGGGTGTTTCATCGAGAGTTTTGAGAGAATTGTCAAAGATGAGTTAGAGAAAGCCACCTTTAAGAATGTGACCCGACCTAATATGACCAAAGGAAAAAGAGAGGCCTTAAAGGGTCTCCAGGATAATAACACCATTGTCATCAAGCCAGCGGACAAAGGGGGTGCAGTGGTCATTCAGAATGTTAAAGACTACAAGACTGAAATCGAGAGACAACTTAACGATGAAAGGACCTATAAGAAACTCAGGGGGAACCCATCTGAAGGAATATCAAAAAGGATGATTGATCTTCTGGTCAAATATGAACGTAAGAAGGTTATCACAGATAAAGAACGGGAATATATCACCATTACACATCCATCCATACCGGTTATCTATACTGTCAAAGTCAGAAAAATATCTCTATGCACACTGCCATATTTGCACCTCACACTGGTCCGCGCTGCGCATGCGTGCGCTCTCCCGTGAAGGCGCATACCCGCAGTTGCGTGCACCCGCTGGTGCACGGTATGCGTATTTACGGTAAAGTTTGTGTAGTCGTAGCGTGCGACTCAATCGTTACATATTTTCAGTAATAATGTATTTTGTAGATCATGGTCCCTTTGATAGATTCTGAAAGTTTGGTTAATATAGCATGTTCCTGAACAGAGAGATTCCTCTTTGTATTGTGCGAAGGGTCTAACAGGGGTCATACAGTGGTGTTTGGTACCCATCGGAAGAGTATTTAAATAGCAATATTCCGGTGTTGGTTTGGAGCGGATTAATCGCTCGTGCGAATAGTTATGGACATAAGAAGTTATGTCCATTTACTATTATTTGTTCTTACTTAGTAACAGTTGGAAACAGGTATCAGTGGGTCTCAAATGGCTCTTTGACCTTAGAGATCCCCCAAACAATAGTTTGCATGTTGGGAGGGCCTCACATCTTCACATGCATAAGGTAAGCACAGGAATAGTAATTGAAGATTAATTGTACTCCAAATCAGTATCTTTCCCGCAGACGGAGTACAATAGCCTTTAATTACGCTGAGCTTTGAGACTCAATGAGGAGGGCCAACACCTGTGTTTACGAATGGGTTAGGGTTTGTATCCAGGAGAATGATGGCTGAGATGTCATTGTCTCAACTGAAAGTGGACATCATGAATATTGAACAAAACCCAGAGACAGGGTTTTGTTTTGTATTCGCCAAACAATAGCTCTCCAGAAGACAGGAATGTGTTAGTCATCACCCTTTGTTTTGCATAACCAAGGCCACTGATACAAGACAGCCCACCTGTATGAATCAACCTATGACCTTTTGTTATAATGCGAAGCCGAATTCCTGTGTCTAATGAACAATGAGATTGTAGGGACCATTGAATTGTATTGTGTGTGGGGCATAAATAGCGGGCCGACCATATCCAACTTCACTCTCTCATCAACGGTTCTCATTGCTGATAACCGGGAGCTGGATATCGAGGCGCTTGCGATCGTTTCCCCTTGTGCGTAAGTTTTCTCCGTAATCATATTGTCTTACTGTGAGCCATTTCTCTCTCTCCCTCTCTTCTCTTTTCCTCGTATTTTTCCCTTGATTAGACTTCATTGTATTGTATTGTATTTCCTGTGTAGTTATCTGGTTAGGTAGTCTCTGTTATATTGTAGTGTATCATTTGTACTGTGATTCTTTTTGCAAGTATAATAGTCATAATACATATAATAGGCTTTGGACCCTAAACCCAGGTATCTGTGTATTCCTTATAGTGTTAAGTGTTCACAGAGCGTCGGTGACGCTAAAGCAGCTTTGTAGTTAATTAGGTTACACCAGGTTGCACTTACACTCTGTCTCTACTCTAAAGTATACTGTGTATCTCATTGTTAAAGGTATAGATATAAAGGTTTAACGTTGTGAGCGTCTGCGCCGCTGGTGATCTCCTCGTGGTCCCGAGCGTCCGCTACGCCATAGCGAATCATTTCGTTCGTCGGCAGCCAATAGCGTGCATGCCTGTGATCTCTGGGCCGTGAGCGAACGCGACGCTTGAGCGTCTCGCCTACGGCTGAGCGATCGTTACGCAACTTGCGTGCCCTTACGGTACTTCTTACGTAGATAGCGTACAGTGTTCTTAGACCTCATAAAGGGTAATATATATATACGATAAATATTCAGCTTTATCAATTGGGGGCCGTCCAGTCCTTCACATATCTGCACTAGGTAATATCAGCAGACATTATCCATCAGCAAAGGGCGGGAGGTTGTATCCCTCGTAGTGCTGACGGGATAAGCGTCTGCTTCGCTTAGGTAAAGGGTGCTGAAGGAATCCGGGAACCGGAGGTAAGAGCAAAACGCTAGTGTCTTTTAAAACTGTTTATTTTTCTGTCTTGCGGACACGCACATATATATATCTGCATCTCTTTTTCATTTGTGTATTTTCGTATATCACTCTCCTGTCTGCTAGTTTTATAGTTGATAAAAGTGCTGAGAGAAATTTGCCGCTATTTCAATAGTTTGAGTAAAGGTAATATAGTTAAAGTATAGACAAACACACAGCTTGTCAGTGTGGTGCGTGGTAGATGATCAAGGATCATCTACATTGATAAAAGTATAAATTGTGTTACGGTGGATCTTTGCTTTGCGTACACGTGTCTCTAACAAAGACTTGCGTACACAATCCAAAGGCCGACGCACGCTGCGTATATTACGCAACGGAGCGTCTGTGTACGCCCACGTAACTCAAACCACAAGTTGACTTTAACAGGCGATAAATAGCGCAACGCGATAAATAGCGCAACGCGATAAATAGCGCAACGCGGTAAATAGCACAAATTGATTTCAGCTTTCCAAAACTTAGTTTAAATACCTTACTTTACTGTAACACCTCTGGGGAGAGCTATCAGACTACGGGAAATGATTTTTCTGATCAGAAAACTATAAGAATGATAGTGGGTTGAAAACGGTATGAGTGTATTGAATCCCGCTTTGTGGACTTTGTGATCTCTGTGATAAAACGGTATTGAACCCCGCTTTGTGGACTTTGTGAAGCTGTGTGATCTATGAGCACGGTCTGAAGTGAAAACGTGCAACAGAGTGTGATAAAGTTTTCGTTGTATTACGCTCTGGCTGTTTTGGAGCACAGTAGAGAGACTCCAATGATCCTACCATTTATGGGCAACAAGTGTCTATAAGTGGTACGATTGGACCGCACGGTTGTATGTGTGACCAATAATGCAACGTGATATGAGGTCGTATATCCATGCGTAAATCTTGCCCTCATACTTGTTGTAGGGAGCACATGCAAGCGTGATTTGTGTAAAGAAAAAGGAAGGGAATTTTCTCAGGAAAATCTCTAAAAATAGGGCCTGCAACGGCTACACGTGTCTGCTAGAAGGCGGACCGGAGATACCCGGAGCAGAAGAAGTTCAGTGGAAGAGCTTTAAGGATTTCCAACGAAGTTCTGTGTTTGGTGCATTTTAGGAAGTTTTTCTGTGTTAAAAAGGTCCACAATGGCAGCCAAGTGCACAACACAGAGACGGTCGGAGGTCAGGATTCAGACTCCAGAGGCTTGCAGACCCCGAGGGTCTGCTCGGTTAGTAATGTGGGGGAAATATGGTCCCCACTCTGAGACCTTTTGTGATGAATGGACACGAATGACTGCGGGGGATAAGGTACCATTTCCCGGGATAGGTAGTTTTAACTCAGAGGTGTTGCATAATTTAAGGCGAAGGATATGTCTCATTAAATCAGCAAAGAGACGAATCAAGCATTATGATTGTTTACAGTTATGGCAACAGGAGGGTGAAATGCAAAGAAATGTAACTTACTTACCTAACTTTCATCTTGAGAGGAGAGACATGGCAGTGGAGGGGATTGACTTAGTTGCTTGTCAAAGATACATTAGAGTGCTAGGACACACTGCAGAGCCAAATAACAAAGATTGGAGGACAGTCTTGAGGGCATGTTTACCCCCCGATGTTGATTCATTGAAATTTATCGCTGATTGTAAGCTAGATGAGGAAGTGCCACTAACAAACGAGTATAACCAAGATAATGTAAAAAGAATCAATCTACAGTTGAAAGAATATTTTCCTGCAGTAGTAAAGTGGAATAAAATCTTTACAATAAAACAAAAAGAAGTTGAATCCGCAGAAGAGTATTTTCACCGGGCTCTGCAGGATATGGCTAGGTACACTGGTATAGATGACATTGAAACTAACGTACACCACAGAGAGGTAGCTGTGTCCGTATTAATGAACAACTTAAAAGACACACTAAAAATTAGGGTACAAACCTCAATACCTCATTGGAGAGGTATCTCGGTTGCGGCATTAAGAGAGTCCGCTATCGAGCATGACCGAAATATCCAAAGAACCAGGGAAGCGCAGGGAGAGCGGTTGATGACACTGAACATCCAAGCACTAGAGGATGCTTCAAGTCGACCAGAACCCCAGGCCCCTAGCACATGGAGAAAGCCAAGGATTTGTTACCATTGTAGAAAAGAAGGGCATTATGCCAGCAACTGTAATAACCCACATAAAGTTAGACCCCCTAGACCTAGAAATTAGCAAAATTATAACACACACGATTATAATCAGGGATCACATAGGCAGGAAAGGTGATCATTAGGACTGATGGTAAGCCTGAGGTAACGGTTAATAAATTGGGAGGTCATTCACTGAAGACACAGGAATGACCAGGTGAAACGTTGTAAATGTATTTGTGAAGAAAAATGTTTTTCTCTCTCTCTCTATCCCCATCTCTGACGATTATTGGTAAGAATTCACACATTGCATATCCACTTGGTCCTTGCAGAAGTCTACCAAACCCCAGCATGACCTATCCGCCACAATGTATTTCTGGCCAGATACAGACAGTGGAGTAATGCAGGTGCTGGTGGGGAGGGACTGCTCAAGGAGACCATTAGACACGTAGATATGACAGCTTGATAATGCTACCAATGTTTTCTTAATGTTGAAAAATGTTTGATAAAAATGCTTTGCTTCTCGTTTCCTATTGTTGTTTGTTGTTGAGTTATGTAATATATATATGCACATGAAGTGTTCTCTCTCTCTTTCGTTTTTTTTTGACTCTCTCTCTCTTCTCATTCATGTTTTCATGGTTTAAAGATGGTATGTCACCCCTCAGTTGGACCAATGGTAATGCCAGATTTTTGCTCCTTACAGAAAGATCGCTGGTTAGGAAGGAATATTGCATCACCAGAATGTTCAGTTGGAAGACTGAAGAGACAGCACCTTTTGAGAGGACAGCAGAACAAGAAGAACAACAAGACGAGAGAACTTATTATCGTAACAAGTTCTCTCCCCCACAAACTGTTTTCTTATACCCCCATTACAAATTTCTTCTTTTCTCCTCCTGTAAGATGGACTTGCCCCAAGAGACTGTGATCTGGATTTTCCTGTTGACCATGATGTTGACCAGAGCAGTCCGTTTCGGTGAAAGTACCAGTGAGGTCGAGAAAGGATCCAGAAAGGTTCTAATGACTGAGACGGAGGTGTAAATTTCCAATAGCAACCCAATCACCAAGCAAAGGCGAGTACCGGGCACGATCTAACAACCTTGTTATTTACAAACGTTTTGAAGGATTGTTAGTTTAAAAAGAAAACTGTATCTGTAGGCTCTGTAACAATGTCATTGAAGATGGGTGCATTAAGAAATGCCAATCCAGTTTTAATATCCATATGGACCGGCATCCATTGAGTGATTATCACTCCTTAGTGGGTAATGTATTAAACAAAACAGATTGTTGGGTATGCTCTCAAGTACCTCAGGGTCATAGCAAATCAGGGCTAGTACCATTTCCTTTAACGATAGGGGAGGTACTTGAGTTAAATGGTGGGAGACCGGTGGACCGGAGGTTTAATATCTCCAGCCCTCCTAGTTTGAAGCTCCACCAATACCACGTGGATAGGTCCCTATTATGGCCCTCATTCCGAGTTGGTCGGTCGCAAGGCGAATTTAGCAGAGTTGCTCACGCTAAGCCGCCGCCTACTGGGAGTGAATCTTAGCTTCTTAAAATTGCGACCGATGTATTCGCAATATTGCTATTACAAACTACTTCGCAGTTTCAGAGTAGCTCCAGACTTACTCTGCCTGTGCGATCAGTTCAGTGCTTGTCGTTCCTGGTTGACGTCACAAACACACCCAGCGTTCGCCCAGGCACTCCCACCGTTTCTCCAGCCACTCCTGCGTTTTTTCCGGAAACGGTAGCGTTTTCAGCCACACGCCCCTAAAACGCCGTGTTTCCGCCCAGTAACACCCATTTCCTGTCAATCACATTACGTTCGCCGGAGCGAAGAAAAAGCCGTGAGTAAAAATACTTTCTTCATAGTAAAGTTACTTGGCGCAGTCGCAGTGCGAACTTTGCGCATGCGTACTAAGCGGATTTTCACTGCGATGCGATGAAAAAGAACGAGCGAACAACTCGGAATGAGGGCCTATGTTTTAACATCTCCAATCCCAGAAAGCCGGGAAATTGGGAAGTATCATGGAGTAACCACACCATGACCTTTTCACATAGAGCAGATAGAATGCCTACAGATACAGAGCTTGTACGCCACATAGCCAGTAGAGGAAAATCTTTCCGGTATAGATACACCTTAGGAAATAGGATTACTAGAGTTGGAGAAGTATCACCAGGATACTGTGCACATATCGTACAACCTGATACGTGCATTAAGCAGATGGAAGAATTAGGGTTAGGAGATTTCACATGGAAGGTGTGCAATATGGTTATGTCCTACTCTGTCCCATATGTTCTCCCCGATGATGCATATTTCATATGCGGGAGAAAGGCGTACCAGTGGCTTGCCCCAAACTCTGAAGGATTGTGTTATATTGGAAAAGTACTGCCTGAAGTAATGACTGTATCACATGACAAAATGAAAGACATACACCGTGGTGCCCAAGCTCCTTATACTCACACTCATTACGAGCACCTCGTTAAAAGACAACTGTCAGAAAGGTTAGAGCATCCGGCCTCTGATCTGATCCATGAATCCACCGGGATTCAGGTTCTGGTGGCGTTAGATTTCACTCGCACCGCTCGAGGAGTGATGAATTATAGATACATTTCCGCACTCGCCAATTTGTTAGATAATATCACTGAAATGTATGATGACACGTTTAGATACACTGGAAGAGAACTTCAAGCTTATAAAACAGAACTGGTACAGCATAGAATGGTTCTTAATTACCTCACAGCAGTGACAGGCGGATATTGTGTTACATTGGCAACACAGTACGGCGTGAAGTGTTGCACGTATATCACAAATAGCACCGAGGATCCGGTCGAGGTCATAGACCAAAAGATGGACGATATTCTCCAATTGAAGAGGGAATTTAGCCGAAAACACAATCTCACTCTTGCTGCTGTAGGTAATGAGCTGACTGGTTGGGTGTCATGGTTGAACCCGCGAAATTGGTTCTCCGGTTTGGGAGACTGGGCTCAAGGAGTCATAATGGATGTTGGGAAGTTTCTACTATGTATCTTAGGTGTCGTTATATCGATTGGATTGATATTTAGATGCGGGCAGGCTTTAATGAGGTGCAAACAAAGTACCAGAGTGATGAGTTTGAGGAGTGAGGAAACTGTAATTAACCTGGATTTGATTTACGACCCAACGATAGAAACAATGATGTGATGAAAATGCGATTATACGGTCCGTTTCTTTCACCTGTTTTTCTGGTTTTTCTCCAAGATAACAAGACCCCCTTGGACGAGGAAGTTGATGAGACGCTATACAGACAACGGATGGACCAAAGAAGGAGTTTTGACCACTTGAGATATGGACATTTGATGAACTTTGCCATGGATCCCCAGTTTCCCTAGAATTCTTAAAATTACGCTAGCCCAACATTTTTTTGTAAATCTAATGGCATTGACAAAGCTTATTGCTCACGCCTAATGAGCAAAACAGCGCAAAGAAGACGACTTTCAACTGATACCGAACAAAACTTCAACCGACAGATGTACAGTAACCTGACATAGAATACCACCGCATTTACCGTAATTATGTCTTTTCTTCATTTCTACAACCCTCAGGTAATGACACACATAGTATAGGGAATACAGGCACAGATATCAGCAATCACATATTCCCCCATTCATGTATCATCAACTAAAATGTGCTTCCCCATTTTGTTACAACTGAAAGCCGAAATGAGCTCGGTAGAGTTTGACAGCCCATCCACAGACCCTTAATACGGGATAAGAAGGAATTCAAATGTATACTTCGCAATACCTCGAAGCTTGATTTACAACACGTACGGCACGATGATACATGACCCCCCAAACATGGACTCATACACACATGCTTCTGCTATCTCACTAGGTCATACCCTCTTCACACCTTCTCCTCTCTCCTCCCTTACCCAACCATAGAAATGAATTAACCCCTGACATATATTTTTCTCCTTTTGAAATGTTTTAGAAGGTGGCAGTTATTATTGACTGCCAAAGGGTAGACTGTCAAAGTCAGAAAAATATCTCTATGCACACTGCCATATTTGCACCTCACACTGGTCCGCGCTGCGCATGCGTGCGCTCTCCCGTGAAGGCGCATACCCGCAGTTGCGTGCACCCGCTGGTGCACGGTATGCGTATTTACGGTAAAGTTTGTGTAGTCGTAGCGTGCGACTCAATCGTTACATATTTTCAGTAATGTATTTTGTAGATCATGGTCCCTTTGATAGATTCTGAAAGTTTGGTTAATATAGCATGTTCCTGAACAGAGAGATTCCTCTTTGTATTGTGCGAAGGGTCTAACAGGGGTCATACAGTGGTGTTTGGTACCCATCGGAAGAGTATTTAAATAGCAATATTCCGGTGTTGGTTTGGAGCGGATTAATCGCTCGTGCGAATAGTTATGGACATAAGAAGTTATGTCCATTTACTATTATTTGTTCTTACTTAGTAACAGTTGGAAACAGGTATCAGTGGGTCTCAAATGGCTCTTTGACCTTAGAGATCCCCCAAACAATAGTTTGCATGTTGGGAGGGCCTCACATCTTCACATGCATAAGATAAGCACAGGAATAGTAATTGAAGATTAATTGTACTCCAAATCAGTATCTTTCCCGCAGACGGAGTACAATAGCCTTTAATTACGCTGAGCTTTGAGACTCAATGAGGAGGGCCAACACCTGTGTTTACGAATGGGTTAGGGTTTGTATCCAGGAGAATGATGGCTGAGATGTCATTGTCTCAACTGAAAGTGGACATCATGAATATTGAACAAAACCCAGAGACAGGGTTTTGTTTTGTATTCGCCAAACAATAGCTCTCCAGAAGACAGGAATGTGTTAGTCATCACCCTTTGTTTTGCATAACCAAGGCCACTGATACAAGACAGCCCACCTGTATGAATCAACCTATGACCTTTTGTTATAATGCGAAGCCGAATTCCTGTGTCTAATGAACAATGAGATTGTAGGGACCATTGAATTGTATTGTGTGTGGGGCATAAATAGCGGGCCGACCATATCCAACTTCACTCTCTCATCAACGGTTCTCATTGCTGATAACCGGGAGCTGGATATCGAGGCGCTTGCGATCGTTTCCCCTTGTGCGTAAGTTTTCTCCGTAATCATATTGTCTTACTGTGAGCCATTTCTCTCTCTCCCTCTCTTCTCTTTTCCTCGTATTTTTCCCTTGATTAGACTTCATTGTATTGTATTGTATTTCCTGTGTAGTTATCTGGTTAGGTAGTCTCTGTTATATTGTAGTGTATCATTTGTACTGTGATTCTTTTTGCAAGTATAATAGTCATAATACATATAATAGGCTTTGGACCCTAAACCCAGGTATCTGTGTATTCCTTATAGTGTTAAGTGTTCACAGAGCGTCGGTGACGCTAAAGCAGCTTTGTAGTTAATTAGGTTACACCAGGTTGCACTTACACTCTGTCTCCACTCTAAAGTATACTGTGTATCTCATTGTTAAAGGTATAGATATAAAGGTTTAACGTTGTGAGCGTCTGCGCCGCTGGTGATCTCCTCGTGGTCCCGAGCGTCCGCTACGCCATAGCGAATCATTTCGTTCGTCGGCAGCCAATAGCGTGCATGCCTGTGATCTCTGGGCCGTGAGCGAACGCGACGCTTGAGCGTCTCGCCTACGGCTGAGCGATCGTTACGCAACTTGCGTGCCCTTACGGTACTTCTTACGTAGATAGCGTACAGTGTTCTTAGACCTCATAAAGGGTAATATATATACGATAAATATTCAGCTTTATCAATACTCTTCCAAAAATTCATAAAGACAATGTACATCCGCCTGGTCGACCAATAGTAGCTGGTACAGAATCGATCACATTCAGTGTTGGATGAGCGCAGTTGAGATTTCTCTTCTTTCTTTGTGTATTTCAAAGCCTTTTAACATATGTCTGTGAGTAATTCATACACCTGTGCTTCTACTGGGTTACGTGAAAAACATGCCCTGTGTGTGGTCCTGAGGGCCGAGTTTGTGAACCTGTGCATTAGGACGTTACACACAATGATAAAGTAAAATACTAAATGGATTATGTGGGCTTGTAAGAAATTAGCACTGCAAGTTTACGATCACTTATCCAGACTTAATGCATGCCACTCATAATCTGTGGTTTTGAGTTTAAAAATACACACAATACACATGCGACATTTGTTTATCATAAAGCGAGGGTATGTTTGTATGTGTCAAGGAGACAGACACATTCTGAGCAATGGTTTTGGCAAAAAAAATGCCAAAACATCTATTTATGATTACACAACAAATGAAATAAGCAAACCAAACTTACCTTAGAAATAGCGAGTGATGATCTCTTGCCTAACCTGCCTCCCTACATCTGTACTCCAAGTATCACCAGGATGTCTCTAATTCCTCTGCTTGCTGGCTGCTTTCTTCCTCCTCCTCCTCCTCCTCCTCCTCCTCCTCAACATGTGGCAGATGTTGTTGCAAACACATGTTATGAAGAAAGCAGCAGCAGAACACAATTTGAGTCACCTTGGAGGGACTATACAACAAAAGGCCACAAGACTTATCCAGACACCGAAACCTAGATTTCAGCACACCAAAACATCTTTCTATCACATTCCGCGTGGACTTATGTGCATGATTGTAATTGTGTTCAGCAGGGGTATCAGGTCGGGACAATGGAGTTAGAAGCCAAGAGAAACAGCCATATCCTCCATCACCTAAAAGACAGATATAGTAACGTGATTCATGTTAAGATACAGCAACACATAAATAACACACTGTGGGGCAGATGTATTAACCTGTAGAAGGCATAAGGAAGTGAAAAACCAGTGATATGTGCAAGGTAATAAAGGCAGCAGACAATCTGTTCCTAAATATTCATTTACATATTGGAGCTGATTGGCTGGTGCCTTCATCACCTTGCACAGATCACTGGTTTCTCACTTCCTTATGCCTTCTACAGGTTAATACATCTGCACCTGTATTTGGACAAAGTATACGCAGGCCTACACATATCAAATTACATACCCAGCAGCCATCCATCTGGCATTTGTCCGTCCTCAAACTTATCAAAGAGGGATGACTGACTGAGGATGAAGGAGTCATGGCAGCCCCCAGGGTAACCAGCAACAACACTCATTATTTTGAGATTTGCATCACAAACCACCTGCACATTTGTGGAGTGTTCAAAATGGCGATTTGTATATATGTGCTGCCTGCCCCTAGGTGGTCTCAGCTGAATGTGTGTGCAATCTATGGCTCCAAGCACATTGGGCATGCCAGCCAGCTCATAGAAATCAACCTTGACGGCATGCCACTGAGACTCCTGGGTAGGGAAGCAGATTGAGGCCTCGATGTGGTGCTGCAAAACAGCCAACACCTGTGTTTATATTTTAAAGAACAATAAACATGAGATTTTAGGACAGAACTGGCCACCGATAAATTGAAACAAACACAAAACAGAAGAGGAAGTTAGGTATACATCACCTGTGTTAAGATTCTGGAAAATGAGGGCTGTGAGATTCCTATGACATCCCCAGACACAGCCTGAAAGCTGCCAGTAGCCAGAAAGTGCAACACAGCCAGGAGCTTGTGCAGGCCTGAGACAGAGAGAGAGCGTGCTGTCTCAGGGTCTAGGCCCAGTTTGACAAGGTCATACAGACGGAAAATGTTACGATTTAGACGGAACATCTGTATGACCTTATCATCGGACAATGCGTTCAAGTTTAAACGCCCCCTAAAAAAACGAGGCCTGCGCAGCCTCTGCGGAACCTGTACAACCTGCTGATCATGTTCAGTTTCTTGGCCCTGGGTACTTACAGGCTGATGTCTGAGTCTGAGGAATCCCACAGCACACAAAAGATCACTGGCCCACAGGCCTGCTGCCATTTCTGAGTGTAGGTGTATTGAAATGGTCCTAACATCCTTTTATAGGCATCCTAATTCAGGTGTGAGTGATTTTTTATTTGCAACACATGTAAACACGCCTGAAAAAAGCAGGTCTATTTTTTTGCCGCTTTTTTTAACGAATTGCAAAAAAATACGACCGCATTTGAGCACTCAGAGACTAACACCCAAATACGAATGAATAGTGAATTCCCGTATTCTATGTATTAACAGCCGCGTTTGACCGATGGTCTATTCATTTGTATTTCTGAACGTTGTCATTCAAACCATTACGAATAGTCCAAACACTGCCGAGATTGGTGCCTAGTGAATTCCCGGATTAGGATTTAGAAAAAAACCCACAAAATGCACAAACTCGAATTCTTAGTAAATATTGGCCCAGGTCTGAAGTAGGCCCACTGTCATTTCCCCAGCACAAATAATAGATTATCTGATGCAGCTCCTTTTTATCCAATAGCCCAGTGCAGGGATTGGGTGGATTTTGATTCCCAGGATGTAAATGTGTCCTAGACAACCTGGATTTCATATTGGTCTAGTGCCTAATCTCTCCGCAGTACTGTGTTTATGGCCTGCCTTAGCATTTCTGAATTGGGGGTTAGGAGTAACCAGTAGGAGAAGCACAATTTAAGAACTAAAATATTGTTCACACATTATTGCAGAAGTACCGCATATTCTTGTATTTATGCTGTGCAAATCTCTGTATGGGCAACTACAGAAGCATCACTGAGACTGGCGACAACCAGTGTGCACAACATAGCCCAAAGAGGGGGCGTGGTCTCACTTGAATGGGGCGTGGCCAAATGGGAATCCCCAATTACATCACTCAGGGGGCTTGCCCAACATTCTTAGAGATGCTGGGTTGCCACTGGAGACTTTGGGCTCTATTTACTAAGCCTTTGATGGAGATAAAGTGGAGGGAGATAAAGTACCAGCCAATCAGCTCCTAACTGTCATGTCACAGGCTGTGTTTGAAAAATGTCAGTTAGGAACTGATTGGCTGGTACTTTATCTCCATCCACTTTACCTTCCTCCAAGGCTTAGTAAATAGACAGCTTTGGCTGTACTGCCAGCTCCACAGTGACAGAAGCCAGGTGCTGCAGATAATGCCTCATTGCAACAGCCAGCTCTCTGTCACTGTGTAGGAGCCCACATTTTGAAGTCACCCCCTCCGAGGATGATGCCTGGGTTCGGTCAGCACCCTCTGCACCACCATAGGGACGCCTCTGGGCAGTTGGATCATCACTTCCCCCTCTACCCTCATAGTACGTGGTTGATTTTCTATTGCCAAGTCGTGGTGCTAGAAAATCAATTATTGTGCAAATTCATCAAGAATATGATGCCGGACTTCCGGTGGGCGGAGCATCGTGATGTCCGCATTTTACCGATACCTCTGTCTCCCAGCTGCTGAATCTACCTTCATCCTATAGCAGATCTTATGCAAAAGAGACAATAACTGTCCAAAAGTGTGGTGGTGGTTCAGCTCTACCTAATACACCGAACATCGGGGAGATTGGAGCGATTAACCACCGGAATCCAGCCTGCTAAAGCTGAGGCCTACCTGTCTCCCAGTGGCGTGGACCGGCGCCATTATCGGTCCTGCTGCCTTTCTGCAGCTAATTCTGCCCTCCCTCCTTAAGCTTCACTGAGTGCTGGAAACCTTACCGGGGGACTCTGCCGGCCATCCTGCACACTGGAGGGGGAGAAGTGGAGACCACTGGAGCGAGTGCCGGGATCTTGCTGAGTGTGGAGCTCGTGGCGGGGACCGCGATCGGTTCCTACTGCAGTGGGCGTGTTGACCGGGCCAACTCACCCCGCTAGCTGTCCTGTGCTGTGAGATTGGGGGGATCGGGAACCTCAGCTGGGCAGCCGCGGCTTGACACTACTGATGCACCGCACCCGAGTGGAGGAGAGATCGTAGCTGCGGGAGCGGATACCGGGTGCTTGCTGGTCTCCGAGGCTGAGCTATTACGGCCACCTAACATCCTGAACTGAGGCAGTCATGGTACTGAGACGTGCCTTTGCCTGCTACATTTACTGTACGGCACCCGGATCTCGGCGCGATGCTCAGGTTTGGGAATCCTATTGCTTGCAACTGAAAATTCTGCTCTGACTGATTTAGACCCAGTCTCCGTGTGGTAATACCCCTTCAGGAAGGAGGCAGTCTTCCGAACTTTATATCCTTGCCTGGAGACAACTTCTCAAGAGGGGAAAGGACTCTTCTCTTGCTAGCCTTGTGTTAGCTAATCTGGTCCTACTCACCCCTTCCACCCTATCTGGTGTTCATTTCTACCTCTTCCTGAATATCTCTCCTCTCTCTTACTATACCTTTCCATTATATCCTAACTTACACTTCTTGCTCACTCTACTTTTACGACATCTGGGGACACGTTGCAACTGATAGCTGCAATGTCTCTATTGAACAGTAAAACTAGATGATATCTTGACATCTTTAAAAGCTGTACTGTCACATCTTAAATTCTTAATGTCTCACCTGTTTCTAGTTCCCAACATGCTCCTAATGATAGTGATAGTGTACTATTTCCAATGTTGAATGATACTCACAAAACTTTTCAGGAGGTTACTCCTATACCCACTGCTTTGGCCAAATGGATTACCCCTGAGCTTTGTCCTAAAGTTACTCCATTTGATGTAAGTCTGAGGTCTGGGGAGTTTACTTTAACCAAATCATCCTTCTTGGGTCATGTGCCTGTGTTTACAAATGTACCTTTCACCAATTTGATTGCTCCTGATCTTTACTTTACAGTTACAAATATTGGCACGGCTAAGGCGATTGGAGCATTTCAGGGGCCAACTTGGGTATTTGAGAATTTCCTGAGACTAGTTAAAACTAGAGATGAGCGCCTGAAATTTTTCGGGTTTTGTGTTTTGGTTTTGGGTTCGGTTCCGCGGCCGTGTTTTGGGTTCGAACGCGTTTTGGCAAAACCTCACCGAATTTTTTTTGTCGGATTCGGGTGTGTTTTGGATTCGGGTGTTTTTTTCAAAAAACACTAAAAAACAGCTTAAATCATAGAATTTGGGGGTCATTTTGATCCCAAAGTATTATTAACCTCAAAAACCATAATTTACACTCATTTTCAGTCTATTCTGAATACCTCACACCTCACAATATTATTTTTAGTCCTAAAATTTGCACCGAGGTCGCTGTGTGAGTAAGATAAGCGACCCTAGTGGCCGACACAAACACCGGGCCCATCTAGGAGTGGCACTGCAGTGTCACGCAGGATGTCCCTTCCAAAAAACCCTCCCCAAACAGCACATGACGCAAAGAAAAAAAGAGGCGCAATGAGGTAGCTGTGTGAGTAAGATTAGCGACCCTAGTGGCCGACACAAACACCGGGCCCATCTAGGAGTGGCACTGCAGTGTCACGCAGGATGGCCCTTCCAAAAAACCCTCCCCAAACAGCACATGACGCAAAGAAAAAAAGAGGCGCAATGAGGTAGCTGTGTGAGTAAGATTAGCGACCCTAGTGGCCGACACAAACACCGGGCCCATCTAGGAGTGGCACTGCAGTGTCACACAGGATGTCCCTTCCAAAAAACCCTCCCCAAACAGCACATGACGCAAAGAAAAAAAGAGGCGCAATGAGGTAGCTGTGTGAGTAAGATTAGCGACCCTAGTGGCCGACACAAACACCGGGCCCATCTAGGAGTGGCACTGCAGTGTCACGCAGGATGTCCCTTCCAAAAAACCCTCCCCAAACAGCACATGACGCAAAGAAAAAAAGAGGCGCAATGAGGTAGCTGACTGTGTGAGTAAGATTAGCGACCCTAGTGGCCGACACAAACACCGGGCCCATTTAGGAGTGGCACTGCAGTGTCACGCAGGATGTCCCTTCCAAAAAACCCTCCCCAATCAGCACATGATGCAAAGAAAAAGAAAAGAAAAAAGAGGTGCAAGATGGAATTGTCCTTGGGCCCTCCCACCCACCCTTATGTTGTATAAACAAAACAGGACATGCACACTTTAACCAACCCATCATTTCAGTGACAGGGTCTGCCACACGACTGTGACTGATATGACGGGTTGGTTTGGACCCCCCCCAAAAAAGAAGCAATTAATCTCTCCTTGCACAAACTGGCTCTACAGAGGCAAGATGTCCACCTCATCATCACCCTCCGATATATCACCATGTACATCCCCCTCCTCACAGATTATCAATTCGTCCCCACTGGAATCCACCATCTCAGCTCCCTGTGTACTTTGTGGAGGCAATTGCTGCTGGTCAATGTCTCCGCGGAGGAATTGATTATAATTCATTTTAATGAACATCATCTTCTCCACATTTTCTGGATGTAACCTCGTACGCCGATTGCTGACAAGGTGAGCGGCGGCACTAAACACTCTTTCGGAGTACACACTTGTGGGAGGGCAACTTAGGTAGAATAAAGCCAGTTTGTGCAAGGGCCTCCAAATTGCCTCTTTTTCCTGCCAGTATAAGTACGGACTGTGTGACGTGCCTACTTGGATGCGGTCACTCATATAATCCTCCACCATTCTATCAATGTTGAGAGAATCATATGCAGTGACAGTAGACGACATGTCCGTAATCGTTGTCAGGTCCTTCAGTCCGGACCAGATGTCAGCATCAGCAGTCGCTCCAGACTGCCCTGCATCACCGCCAGCGGGTGGGCTCGGAATTCTGAGCCTTTTCCTCGCACCCCCAGTTGCGGGAGAATGTGAAGGAGGAGATGTTGACAGGTCGCGTTCCGCTTGACTTGACAATTTTGTCACCAGCAGGTCTTTCAACCCCAGCAGACTTGTGTCTGCCGGAAAGAGAGATCCAAGGTAGGCTTTAAATCTAGGATCGAGCACGGTGGCCAAAATGTAGTGCTCTGATTTCAACAGATTGACCACCCGTGAATCCTTGTTAAGCGAATTAAGGGCTCCATCCACAAGTCCCACATGCCTAGCGGAATCGCTCCGTGTTAGCTCCTCCTTCAATGTCTCCAGCTTCTTCTGCAAAAGCCTGATGAGGGGAATGACCTGACTCAGGCTGGCAGTGTCTGAACTGACTTCACGTGTGGCAAGTTCAAAGGGCATCAGAACCTTGCACAACGTTGAAATCATTCTCCACTGCGCTTGAGACAGGTGCATTCCACCTACTATATCGTGCTCAATTGTATAGGCTTGAATGGCCTTTTGCTGCTCCTCCAACCTCTGAAGCATATAGAGGGTTGAATTCCACCTCGTTACCACTTCTTGCTTCAGATGATGGCAGGGCAGGTTCAGTAGTTTTTGGTGGTGCTCCAGTCTTCTGTACGTGGTGCCTGTACGCCGAAAGTGTCCCGCAATTCTTCTGGCCACCGACAGCATCTCTTGCACGCCCCTGTCGTTTTTAAAAAAATTCTGCACCACCAAATTCAAGGTATGTGCAAAACATGGGACGTGCTGGAATTTGCCCATATTTAATGCACACACAATATTGCTGGCGTTGTCCGATGCCACAAATCCACAGGAGAGTCCAATTGGGGTAAGCCATTCCGCGATGATCTTCCTCAGTTGCCGTAAGAGGTTTTCAGCTGTGTGCGTATTCTGGAAAGCGGTGATACAAAGCGTAGCCTGCCTAGGAAAGAGTTGGCGTTTGCGAGATGCTGCTACTGGTGCCGCCGCTGCTGTTCTTGCGGCGGGAGTCCATACATCTACCCAGTGGGCTGTCACAGTCATATAGTCCTGACCCTGCCCTGCTCCACTTGTCCACATGTCCGTGGTTAAGTGGACATTGGGTACAACTGCATTTTTTAGGACACTGGTGAGTCTTTTTCTGACGTCCGTGTACATTCTCGGTATCGCCTGCCTAGAGAAGTGGAACCTAGATGGTATTTGGTAACGGGGGCACACTGCCTCAATAAATTGTCTAGTTCCCTGTGAACTAACGGCGGATACCGGACGCACGTCTAACACCAACATAGTTGTCAAGGCCTCAGTTATCCGCTTTGCAGCAGGATGACTGCTGTGATATTTCATCTTCCTCGCAAAGGACTGTTGAACAGTCAATTGCTTACTGGAAGTAGTACAAGTGGGCTTACGACTTCCCCTCTGGGATGACCATCGACTCCCAGCAGCAACAACAGCAGCGCCAGCAGCAGTAGGCGTTACACGCAAGGATGCATCGGAGGAATCCCAGGCAGGAGAGGACTCGTCAGAATTGCCAGTGACATGGCCTGCAGGACTATTGGCATTCCTGGGGAAGGAGGAAATTGACACTGAGGGAGTTGGTGGGGTGGTTTGCGTGAGCTTGGTTACAAGAGGAAGGGATTTACTGGTCAGTGGACTGCTTCCGCTGTCACCCAAAGTTTTTGAACTTGTCACTGACTTATTATGAATGCGCTGCAGGTGACGTATAAGGGAGGATGTTCCGAGGTGGTTAACGTCCTTACCCCTACTTATTACAGCTTGACAAAGGGAACACACGGCTTGACACCTGTTGTCCGCATTTCTGGTGAAATACCGCCACACCGAAGAGCTGATTTTTTTGGTATTTTCACCTGGCATGTCAACGGCCATATTCCTCCCACGGACAACAGGTGTCTCCCCGGGTGCCTGACTTAAACAAACCACCTCACCATCAGAATCCTCCTGGTCAATTTCCTCCCCAGCGCCAGCAACACCCATATCCTCCTCATCCTGGTGTACTTCAACACTGACATCTTCAATCTGACTATCAGGAACTGGACTGCGGGTGCTCCTTCCAGCACTTGCAGGGGGCGTGCAAATGGTGGAAGGCGCATGCTCTTCACGTCCAGTGTTGGGAAGGTCAGGCATCGCAACCGACACAATTGGACTCTCCTTGTGGATTTGGGATTTCGAAGAATGCACAGTTCTTTGCTGTGCTGCTTTTGCCAGCTTGAGTCTTTTCATTTTTCTAGCGAGAGGCTGAGTGCTTCCATCCTCATGTGAAGCTGAACCACTAGCCATGAACATAGGCAAGGGCCTCAGCCGTTCCTTGCCACTCCGTGTCGTAAATGGCATATTGGTAAGTTTACGCTTCTCCTCCGACAATTTTATTTTAGGTTTTGGAGTCCTTTTTTTTCTGATATTTGGTGTTTTGGATTTGACATGCTCTGTACTATGACATTGGGCATCGGCCTTGGCAGACGACGTTGCTGGCATTTCATCGTCTCGG